>NC_060121.1:737294923-737614757 GCF_021461395.2 Schistocerca americana | reverse complement strand
GGCAGATGGAATTTTGTGCCATACAGAAATGCTTGAAACTTTTTTATACCATAGATTCTTATTAATGCCTCCTTTTCAATCTGGTAATATTTCATCTGTGCCCTCTAAATATTTTAAAAGCAAATATTATTGGATATTCTGTGCAGTCATAAAGTTTGTGGGACATCAGCCATTGATACCATATTGAGATGCAGCTCACTAAAGTTAGATAGATGCCTTGCATGAAGATTGCCAGGAGGGGATCAAATTTAAGGTATTTTTTAGTATGACAAAATCCTGCTGCAGACATTGGACCACTTAAATTTTATGCTCTTATTACCGAGTCTGTTTATAAGATATGCATTTGAGATGATGTAGGTACAAATTACTATAAAAATTTACTTTTCCCCCCAAAAATTGAAGTACTCTCAGATTTTTCGGTGCAGGTTACTTAATTATAGCTTTTTTGTGGTCCTATGTATGCTTAAGACTGTCCTTCCTCAGGATGTGACATAGATATTTAATGATTTGCTAAAAAACTGTACTTATCAAGTCTACAAAACAAACAATTTCCTCCTTAATGCATAAATAGTAATTGAAGGCTTAGCATGTATTGCTCCCATGCTGCTTCCATCTGAGTAATATTATCCAGGTAATTTGGATAGTTAGGAATACCGTCTGTTCACTTTTCTAAGAATCACTGAAATATGGGTGGCTCACTAGCCACACCAAAAGTACATGGTACACAGACAGCATGAGATGTATAGAGCACAACGATATGTTGCCATCATGTATGCTCATTGTATTACAACTGTACACATGCATCTGCAAGTTCAATCTTAGAATAATTATTTAAATAAAAATAAGTTTTTAACAAGCAACTTTTTTAAGTTAGACTATAAAGTGCAAAATAGTTTCTCCTAGCCCCCAACAAATTCCATCTGCTTACAGATAGTCCTGAAAATTTGTTGTTCTGATTCCAAGATTGCCACTGATTTCAGTTGACTTGCTGTTTCAATTTAAGTGTGTCCAGTTTCCAGCTCTCTTTGCATTCGCAATGACTATTAATAGATTAGATTACATTAGTTTAGATTAATTATTCATTCCATAGACCCACAAAAGAGGGGATCCTCCTGGGTGTGGAACTTGTCGGATAAACACATTACAAAAATGTAATTAGAAAAACTTGAGTTTCATTAATTTCAATGATCCTCAATCAAAACAGTAAAATTATGTACATGAATTAAAATTAAACTTCTAATATTTATAGGTTTAATACTTACATCTGCTTTCATTAAATCCATGATTCACACAGTAGCTAGTTACTTGGCTAATACAATGAAGTTTTGTCAAAAATTAAAGTAAATTATCCATTTCAGTGATCCTCAGTTAAGAACAGTCAAATTATGTACAAGATTTAAAATTAAACTTCCACCATTTACAAACTTAAGACTTATATCTGCTTTCCATCCATCCATCATTCACACAGTAGGTAGTTACGTGGCTGTTACAACCAAGTATTGTCAAAAATTAAAGTGTAATAAATTTTCATTAAAATGGTCTGCTGCACTTGTTGAGAAATTCATGGATGGAATAGAAGAAGTTGGCCACCAAAAATTCTTTTAAATTATGTTTAAATTGTGTCTTGTCTGAAACTAAACTCTTAATGGTTGCTGGTAACTTATTGAAAATATGTGTTGCTGAATTCTGGACTCCTTTCTGGGCAAGAGTAAGTGATTTTAAATCTTTATGTATATTGTTCTTATTCCTAGTATTGATACTGTGTACTAAGCAGTTAGTTGGAAAAAGAGATGTATTATTTACAACAAACTTCATTAAGGAATAAATATACTGGGAAGCTGTGGTTAGTATGCCCAATTCTTTGAATAGGTTTCGACATGATGTTCTTGGATTTACACTACACATTACTCTTATTATATGCTTCTGCACTCTAAAAATGCCATATGACATAATGGAGTGAAAATAAGCAAAATATGCCAGTTTTTTTTATATTTATATCTCCTATGTCTGACATCATTCGCATTGCAAACACTGACTTGTTTAGGCACTTTATCAGTTCGTTAGTATGTCACTCCCAATTTATTATCAAGTTGTAATCCCAAGAATTTTACACTCTCAACTTCTCCTATTTCCATGACACCATATTTTATATACGCACTAGAAGGAAATCTCTTGGAAGTTCTGAACTGCATATAGTGGGTCTTTTCAAAGTTCAATGACAGTGAACTGGCAATGAACCACTTATTAATGTCAGTAGAAATTTGATTAGCTGCCCTTTCTAAATTTATATTTGATTTACTATTAATTGCAATGTTTGTAACATCTGCAAATAAGACAAACTAGGCATCTGGTAATGTAACAGATGACAGGTCATTAATATACACAAGAAAAAGTAGTGGACCTAGTATGAAACCTTTGGGAACACCACATGTAATTTCTTCCCAGTCAGATGAAGTAGTGGATTATGCTCTATGGCTGTGGCTACTTCATGAGCAATTACAGGAAATTCATTAAGGGTATTTTACATGGTATATCAAAGGCAAAGCAGAATGCCTCATGCATATTGACGTAGGTGCCCAGTGAGACAGAGCATCAATCTTTGCCTGTTTGGTGGTGGGATGATAAAATATGTCATAATTATGGTTACTCAAAAATACTGGCCACCACTGCAGTTGTTGCACCATTTCATTTGGGAGCTTGTTACAGTGGCTGAAAAGTGAGATCAGCAACTCATGGTATGTTGGCAGATGGAATTTTGTGCCATACAGAAATGCTTGAAACTTTTTTATACCATAGATTCTTATTAATGCCTCCTTTTCAATCTGGTAATATTTCATCTGTGCCCTCTAAATATTTTAAAAGCAAATATTATTGGATATTCTGTGCAGTCATAAAGTTTGTGGGACATCAGCCATTGATACCATATTGAGATGCAGCTCACTAAAGTTAGATAGATGCCTTGCATGAAGATTGCCAGGAGGGGATCAAATTTAAGGTATTTTTTAGTATGACAAAATCCTGCTGCAGACATTGGACCACTTAAATTTTATGCTCTTATTACCGAGTCTGTTTATAAGATATGCATTTGAGATGATGTAGGTACAAATTACTATAAAAATTTACTTTTCCCCCCAAAAATTGAAGTACTCTCAGATTTTTCGGTGCAGGTTACTTAATTATAGCTTTTTTGTGGTCCTATGTATGCTTAAGACTGTCCTTCCTCAGGATGTGACATAGATATTTAATGATTTGCTAAAAAACTGTACTTATCAAGTCTACAAAACAAACAATTTCCTCCTTAATGCATAAATAGTAATTGAAGGCTTAGCATGTATTGCTCCCATGCTGCTTCCATCTGAGTAATATTATCCAGGTAATTTGGATAGTTAGGAATACCGTCTGTTCACTTTTCTAAGAATCACTGAAATATGGGTGGCTCACTAGCCACACCAAAAGTACATGGTACACAGACAGCATGAGATGTATAGAGCACAACGATATGTTGCCATCATGTATGCTCATTGTATTACAACTGTACACATGCATCTGCAAGTTCAATCTTAGAATAATTATTTAAATAAAAATAAGTTTTTAACAAGCAACTTTTTTAAGTTAGACTATAAAGTGCAAAATAGTTTCTCCTAGCCCCCAACAAATTCCATCTGCTTACAGATAGTCCTGAAAATTTGTTGTTCTGATTCCAAGATTGCCACTGATTTCAGTTGACTTGCTGTTTCAATTTAAGTGTGTCCAGTTTCCAGCTCTCTTTGCATTCGCAATGACTATTAATAGATTAGATTACATTAGTTTAGATTAATTATTCATTCCATAGACCCACAAAAGAGGGGATCCTCCTGGGTGTGGAACTTGTCGGATAAACACATTACAAAAATGTAATTAGAAAAACTTGAGTTTCATTAATTTCAATGATCCTCAATCAAAACAGTAAAATTATGTACATGAATTAAAATTAAACTTCTAATATTTATAGGTTTAATACTTACATCTGCTTTCATTAAATCCATGATTCACACAGTAGCTAGTTACTTGGCTAATACAATGAAGTTTTGTCAAAAATTAAAGTAAATTATCCATTTCAGTGATCCTCAGTTAAGAACAGTCAAATTATGTACAAGATTTAAAATTAAACTTCCACCATTTACAAACTTAAGACTTATATCTGCTTTCCATCCATCCATCATTCACACAGTAGGTAGTTACGTGGCTGTTACAACCAAGTATTGTCAAAAATTAAAGTGTAATAAATTTTCATTAAAATGGTCTGCTGCACTTGTTGAGAAATTCATGGATGGAATAGAAGAAGTTGGCCACCAAAAATTCTTTTAAATTATGTTTAAATTGTGTCTTGTCTGAAACTAAACTCTTAATGGTTGCTGGTAACTTATTGAAAATATGTGTTGCTGAATTCTGGACTCCTTTCTGGGCAAGAGTAAGTGATTTTAAATCTTTATGTATATTGTTCTTATTCCTAGTATTGATACTGTGTACTAAGCAGTTAGTTGGAAAAAGAGATGTATTATTTACAACAAACTTCATTAAGGAATAAATATACTGGGAAGCTGTGGTTAGTATGCCCAATTCTTTGAATAGGTTTCGACATGATGTTCTTGGATTTACACTACACATTACTCTTATTATATGCTTCTGCACTCTAAAAATGCCATATGACATAATGGAGTGAAAATAAGCAAAATATGCCAGTTTTTTTTATATTTATATCTCCTATGTCTGACATCATTCGCATTGCAAACACTGACTTGTTTAGGCACTTTATCAGTTCGTTAGTATGTCACTCCCAATTTATTATCAAGTTGTAATCCCAAGAATTTTACACTCTCAACTTCTCCTATTTCCATGACACCATATTTTATATACGCACTAGAAGGAAATCTCTTGGAAGTTCTGAACTGCATATAGTGGGTCTTTTCAAAGTTCAATGACAGTGAACTGGCAATGAACCACTTATTAATGTCAGTAGAAATTTGATTAGCTGCCCTTTCTAAATTTATATTTGATTTACTATTAATTGCAATGTTTGTAACATCTGCAAATAAGACAAACTAGGCATCTGGTAATGTAACAGATGACAGGTCATTAATATACACAAGAAAAAGTAGTGGACCTAGTATGAAACCTTTGGGAACACCACATGTAATTTCTTCCCAGTCAGATGATGTCTGATTGCCTACTGCTGAAATGTTACATATTGACACCCTTTGTTTTCTATTAGTAAGATATGACTGAAACCACTTTGCAGCACTATCAGTGATGCCATAACATTTTAATTTACTTAAAAGAATGCTGTGATTCACACAGTCAAAAGCCTTTGATAGGTCACAGAATATGCCAGTTGCCTCTAATTTGTTGTCTAATGAATTAAGGACATTTCCATTGTAAGTGTAAATAGCCTCCTCAATATCAGAACCCTGAAGAAACCCAAACTGTGACTTTGACAGTATGTTATTTTCACTAAGGTGTTTAAGTAGATGCTTGAACATAACATTTTCAAAGATTTTTGAAAAAGCTGGCAAAAGTGAGATCGGCCGGTAATTTAATGGCATTTCTTTGTCCCCTTTCCTGTGGAGAGGTATTATTTCAGCATATTTAAGCCATTCTGGGAATGTTTTTGTGATAAGTGATTGATTACACAAATAACTTGAGATATGACTAAGCTCACATGAACACTCTTTTATTAAGTTTGTTGATATGTTATCATAACCACTAGAATGCTTTGATTTCAAGGACTTTATGGTGGATTCTATTTCTTTGGGTGAAGCAAGTGTCAATTCCATTTTACTGAGATTGCTTGTGTGCACTGCTCTCAGATATTCCATTGCATTATTTACTGAACCTGACAACCCCATGCTATCAGTAACAGAGACAAAATACTTTTTTTAAATGGTTTGTAACACAACATGCATTTGTTACCAGGGTTTCATTTATTTTTAGAGCTATTTGTTCCTCCTAATTTCTGGCCCCACCTGTCACTGACTTAACTATGTCCCATATTGGTTTTATTTTATTGTTGGATGTATTTATCTTCTTGCCATAATGCAGGTGTTTAGATTTCTGGATAACCTTCTTCAATATTTTGCAGTAATTCTTGTAATGAGCTATAATGTTAGTATCAAAGGTGTCCCTACATATCAAATAGAGTTTACTTTTTATATCTAAAAACAAAGATGATGTGACTTACCAAATGAAAGTGCTGGCAGGTCGACAGACACACAAACAAACACAAACATACACACAAAATTCAAGCTTTCGCAACAAACTGTTGCCTCATCAGGAAAGAGGGAAGGAGAGGGGAAGACGAAAGGAAGTGGGTTTTAAAGGAGAGGGTAAGGAGTCATTCCAATCCCGGGAGCGGAAAGACTTACCTTAGGGGGAAAAAAGGACAGGTATACACTCGCACACACGCACATATCCATCCACACATACAGACACAAGCAGACATATTTGGTCTTTAAATATGTCTGCTTGTGTCTGTATGTGTGGATGGATATGTGCGTGTGTGCGAGTGTATACCTGTCCTTTTTTCCCCCTAAGGTAAGTCTTTCCGCTCCCGGGATTGGAATGACTCCTTACCCTCTCCTTTAAAACCCACTTCCTTTCGTCTTCCCCTCTCCTTCCCTCTTTCCTGATGAGGCAACAGTTTGTTGCGAAAGCTTGAATTTTGTGTGTATGTTTGTGTTTGTTTGTGTGTCTGTCGACCTGCCAGCACTTTCATTTGGTAAGTCACATCATCTTTGTTTTTAGATATATATTTCCTACGTGGAATGTTTCCCTCTATTATAACCAGAGTTTACTTTTTGTCTCACATGATATATTTATCACTTGTGTGATCCATGGTTTCTTATTAGATTTCTGCTTAATTTGTGTTATCTGGCCGCTGTGGCCATGCGGTTCTAGGCGCTTCAGTCAGGAACCGCGCTGCTGCTATGGTCGCAGGTTCGAATCCTGCCTTGGGCATGGATGTGTGTGCTGTCGTTCGGTTAGTTAGGTTTAATTACTTCTAAGTCTAGGGGACTGATGACCTCAGATGTTAAGTCTCATAGTGCTTAGAGCCATTTGAATCATTTTTAATTTGAGTTACCTTCAGGGGAAAACAATTTTCAAATAAGATACTAACTTTATTAATGAATGTGTTGTATTTTCCATTTGTATCTTGGGTGCTGTAAACATCCATCCAGTTAATTTCTTTGAGCAATCTCCTAAATTTATCAGTTTTTGGCTGTTTTATTGTTAGGTGTTGCATGTCATGGTCAGATAGCCCATTTACTATTGGTTTTGTAATGTGGCTTAGTTGCCTAGAATTGTCTATAAAGATATTATCAATGGCAGTCTTAGAGCATTTGTATACCCTAGTTGGGAAATTTACAGTAGAAATTAAATTGAATGACAATAGAACTGATTTCAGTAACTGTTCACTGACAGTGTTTTTCAGGACATCTATATTAAAATCACCATCAACCACTAAATCTTTGTTTTTTAATTTTAGATGAGATAATAAATCTTCAAGACCATTTATAAACAGGTTGAAATTTCCGGAAGGTGCTCTTTATATGGCTACTATTATAAAAGACCTATTATGAAATTCTATATCTGTTGCACATGCTTCTAAGTGCTGCTCTAAGCAAAATTTATCAATGTCAATATTCTTAAATTTAAAACTGTTTTTAACAAATGTGGCAACTCCTCCTTTCTCCATATTTTTTCTACAGAAGTAAGAGGCTAACTTAAATTCTGTAAGGTTTAACATATCTATATCAGTGGTCACATGATGTTCAGAGAGGCAGATTATATCAACTGGGTTCGATGACTCTAATTCATCACTTCACATAAGTAGTTCATTAATTTTGTTCCTAAGCCCTCAAATATTTTGATGCACTACAGATAGTTGGCATTTCACATTTACTGAGATGAAATTGGGTGGAAATAAAATTTCTGCTCATTGCTGTAAATTTTTAACCAACAGCTGTGTTCGCTGATCCAATGTGCCAGGATTATGCTGTTTGATTTCTTTCTCAAACTGAAGGTTTGTTTCAATCTTTACATCTCTCAGAACTTGACTTTGTTCTGTTCTACCTACCCTAAAAAAGGTGCTGCTCCAACACCCACGACCACTGGTATATTACCACTCATGGCAGTGCCTCCCCACTCTTACGTTACCTGCTATTAGCCGAGCCAGTTTACCCTTCCCTTTCCTGTTGAGGTGTAGGCCATGTCTAATATAATCTCACCTACTGAGAGAATCAACAGGAACCGAACCAATATGTGACCCTGCACCCAACCCAAGTAGCCGTTCCAACTCCAAATTAACTCTCCCGGCAGAAGAGTTTAAATGAGGTCGGGATGCAGTCTTTGCCAGGTCACACTCCATATTGTACCAAAATTGCAAGGCCAGTCATTGGAAGCATGTGGAATAAATCTTGAGATGCTATGTTCTTCCCATGGACAGTTGTACGTGGCATGCTCGAGAGTCTGTAAACCATCAGCAGTGTTTGTTTTCTATCTGGACAGAAAGACAAAAAATATCATTCATCATCAAGTGTTGTTGATGAACCCACTATCAACACCAACAAATTATTGTAAAAACAATGAATTCTGATTTGTTTCACTTCAATAAATGCATGATATTACTGAAATTGTTTTGTTTCAATTAACACAAATTCAAGGAAAGATTCATTTGATGAATCCCTTCTCGACCAACTGACTGACTCGCAGGCAGTGCACAGCCTAAACTATTGGAGATATAGACATGTTACACAGTAAATATTTTCTGTAGAACTGGCTGCATGAAAGAACATGCTAAGCTGAGCTGTGAAAATATGTGGTTTTGTTTTGCAATCATTTTTAACTGAAAACAGGAAAGTTGTGTTTATTTGCTTTATAAGCATATCTGTTTGTAGATTAAAACCATGCAAAATGCAGCAGCTGGAAAGGTCTATCTCATACCTCATGTACGAATGATTCCAACTGATTTACTCATACATTTTCACTTCTATTCCCAATGCAGGTTCTGTCTGCAGTTACAATAATGTCAGAGAGAGGAAGTAGGAGATGGACAGAGAAGGGGGGAGAAAATGGATATAATGAAGGGGAAAGAAGATATGGACAGAGAGATGAGTGAGGAGGAGATGTGTAAAGAGAATGTGGGATAAGACATATACAGGGAGTGAGGGAAGGTAGTGGACAGAGATAGTGGGCAGGAGGAGGAGATGGACAAAGGGAAGGGGGAGGTGGAAGGAGGAGAGGTATAGAGACAGGGGAGGAGTAGGAGATTATGATGTGTATCCATTTCCTATACATATTTAGCAATTGTGAAGCATTGCCGGATTCTCTAGTTCTTTATAAATACTGCTGGAAATGTGACCTATGTCTTTCATATGTAGAGCTATGGAATGTATCTCAAGTGGGTCATAAATTGATGCATTGTGTTCTTTATGGTTTGTATGGAAGCTGTGCCTAGTTTATCCTATGTAACATTTTCAGCATATTGGACATTTACTCAAAATGCAAAAGAAGGAACATTTCCTCTGCTTGTATTACTGTAATGTTGTAATCTAAGAAAAAGTTATTTGTATGCCATACAGCTTGAATACTTTAGCCATTTGCTATTATAGGTGTTTAAAATATGATATACACAAAACTGGATGTTTATTCTTGACGTCTATCAGAAAATCCTGTTTTCTCTGTTTTCTTCATTAATTTGCTTACAAAAGGTGGTTGACAGTGGAAAAATTGTCTGTGTGTTATACGTATGACACCTAGTGTTATTGCAGCTAGTGTGTAACAATTTTTGTCATTAACACAACTTATTTGTTCTAATATGTGTAATCATATTATGCAACAAACACATAATTTAAAAAAGGGAAAAAACACATTAAAATCAATGTTAACCACACTCCACTAATCTATGTAGACTGTTCAGATCATGATGAAGATGTAAAACCCACAAAGCCTGTTGCACTGTTAGATGACTTGCCTTAATTGTCGTGAATATCTCAGAACACTGTAATGATTATCAGTTCGCAGATAAGAAGCTCTGTAACTATCACAAAATGGGTCAGCAAAGTACAAGAGCTTC
This sequence comes from Schistocerca americana, assembly GCF_021461395.2. Lineage (NCBI taxonomy): Eukaryota > Metazoa > Arthropoda > Insecta > Orthoptera > Acrididae > Schistocerca > Schistocerca americana. The sequence goes on along the minus strand of NC_060121.1, from coordinate 737,604,646 downwards.
CTGAAAAGTAATACCTGCCAATTTTGTATGTAAAAACTCTTAATGCTTTTTAAATAAAACAAATGTTATTACCATTGCACATCTTTATTCTTCATATCTACATATCTGCAGCCCTCTGCCACCAGAGGCTCTGAATAGCGGCACATGCATGGCAGTGTGTAACGTAAGTATGTTGGTGTGTCAGAAACAGCATACTGTAGTCAAGTTTCGAATTTGAAGATTTTGTCCGCACATAGCGCACCCTCTCCTTCAGCATGACAATGTCAGACCATACATGAGTGCTGTGCCATCCACAACAATCAGTTGCCTTGAGTTCACTGCCATCAATCATCCTCCATACATTATTAGTTTCTCCATGTCTGGATAACGATCCTGCTGATTCCGTAACTGATGTTCAGTTAATGAAATACAGCTCCAGTTGCTCCAGCAACTGTTGCAGCTTTTCATTAATTAATCCTCCATACAGTTCCGATTTGTTCCAATCCAGTTTACATCTATTTGAAAACGTAAAGAAATCCTTTGAGGAGTTCGCTTTGATAGTGATGAAGCAGTGCTAGCAGTGGTTCAAAGTCACACTGTGCTGAGAAAAAAATGTAGACATGAAGAATAAAGATGTAGAATGTTAATAATGATTGTTTTATTTTAAAAGCTTTCAAAGTTTTCACATAAATAATTCAGAGGCATTACTTTTCAGCATGACCTCGTACAAAGACTTCAAGAATTCTAGCTTAAATACATGAGCTGTATTTTCTAACTATCTCAATACAAGCAACTCAATCATACTTGCTGAGTTTGACTTTGTCTTACTGCTCACTGACTCAAAACTTTATCCACCAACTTTTTGAACATGAACTGCCTATGCTATTTAAAGCCCCACATAGACAGGTTATACAAAATGTTGAAATACAAAGCTATTACATATTCAACAATAATAGAAAATACTAGAATACAAGTAAAAATATAGCAGGGAAACATGTGGCAAAATGTAATTGTAAATTTCAGACTGTAAATACACGGCCAGCAATTAAAAAAAAATACGCCACTTAAGATGTTCCAGTTCACTCAAGATTTATAGCTGCAACAGTGCATATGGAGTACACGAAATGATTACATTTGCAAATCAATAGCACAAGTGTTCTGAGGTACCAAGTCTCAACCTTTACTGAAACACCCAGATTAGTATGTGGTGTAGCCTCCACAGGCAGCAGTGCAGACATTAACTCTGGCAGCCAGTCAGTCGTACACATGATGAATAATGTCCTTGGATGTATTATGCCATGCCTGCTCAACCTGTTCGTGTAGTCATGTTAGAGTTGTTGGCTGACAAGTCACACAAATCACTTTTTGCCCCATCATATCCCATATGTGATCAATTGGAGATAAGTCTGGAGATTTGCGTGAGCATTATCCTGCTGGAACAACACATCACTTTCCTGTTGCAAGAACAGGTTAACAACATTCTGCACATATTGAGTGCTGGTTAGTTTCCCATCCAGGAACACCAAAGGTGAACAGGAGTTGTAGCTTATTGCACCACAGACCATAGGCCCTGGGCTGGGGCCAGTGCATCTTGGATGAATGCACTCTATGAGACAGTGCTCTCCAGGTTTATGTCGTATGTGCAAACGACCATCACTTGCATGCAGGCAGAATCTATTTTCATCACTGATGACCAAGGCATGCCATTCCATCTTCCAAGTGATCCTCTGATGGCACCAGTCTAGCCGTGCATGTCAGTGCTGTGGCGTGAGTGGAAGACAGGTTAGAGGTGTGTATGCCCGTAGTCCTCTGAATTAACCAGTTTGTAACAGTTTTTGTTGATGTTTCTGGGCTAACAACCCTTTTTATTGGTGCTGTGGTAGCTCTATGGTCTTCCACTGCCTTACAATATGATGATCCTACTCAGCATCTGTGCTTCATAGATGACCAGAAACTCATCTAGGAGTGTGAGAACATTCATGTGGCTACTGGTGCCAGCATCATTGCACAACTGCTGGAGAACATGTGGTCATTCTCTGAAAGTACCAGCCCATTGCTTGGAAGACCACAATTTGATGCCTTTCAAACTTGCTCAGTTGGCTGTAGAAAACATGAATCCATCTCTGTGGCATGGTTGCCTGCCTGCTGCAAATGTTTGCACCACATTGAGCCTTCTTGCTGTTAGCATTCCCTATTAAATAGTAGACACAGATGGTGCTCTGGTAGCTATGTCACTACACTATGTGTTGGCAGACGTCATTGAAACAATTATCAGTACATTTGCTATCCCAGGTGACATAGGCACTCATCAGATCAAAATCAGTGTCTTCTCTCCATGTGTACTAATTATTTTTCTGGGCAGTGTATATGAATCGAACGCCTTGTATGTGTGAGTTACATGTGTGTGTGTGTGTGTGTGTGTGTGTGTGTTGTCTATTTATGACAAAGTCCTTGTTAGCTGAAAGCTAACTTTCCAACAGGCCTTTTGTTGTGTCTTTCTTCGACTCAGCATCTCCACTATATGGTGAGTAGTAACTATCCTTTTCATAATATTGTTACATTCCACCCTGGATTTTCCATTGTTTAATCAGTAGTATCAAATACTCAATAATAACAAATGACAATTTCAAGTACAAGATCAACATTACAAAGAACTATCTTAGTACATACAGAAACCTCCAGATTGAGACACACAGCCCCAAAGGGATCACCAAAAGGCATAAAGAAACTGGAGTCCTGGCCAGCTCACACCAGGAAGAAGTAACAATCCTTAAGCACAGTACTTATTAAACAGTCTTCATAGATAATTTCAAATAAATACCAAGGAGGCCAATAGCTTCAGGACTCCAGGTAGGCACCGAATAATACTGCCCTGCTGCTCATGGCTGCTAACAAGTTGTTCAGTACATCTCGGCATATTTAGCACTCTACAACTGACTGATGCATGTTGTAACCAGGTTGCAATTGATGAGAGCCACTCCTTGCCCACTAAACTCTCTGGTACCAACAGTCAAACACTGCAGGAAAACAAGGGCCCAATGGTCAATGGTGTTATCTCGCTGCAGTTGCCAGGATGCTGAGTACTCAGGCACACCCCATCCAGCTCCTTGTCCGACTGACCAGTCGCTACTAAACAGCCCCAGAGGAAACGCACAACCCAGCAACAATTATATGATGAGGGCCAGAGTCGATGGAATCCGCACACAAGTGGCACCAGTAGGATCATGCGCATGCCCTCACAGAAACTGCCACAGCCCAACCTCCCACCTCCAACCTAAAGATTCCCCCGACAAGAAGGGAAGGTACATTAATTAACAAACTTCACCTAACTAAAACGCACTCTTAAGGGCTTCCCAGTGGCCAACTCTTTGACTAGCAAATTAACCAGCCCCAAAACCTTGATGATAGAACATGGGTCCACTGAACAGGGGGGAGGGGGCAGGGTGTGTCAACTTAGCAACAGCAGCACCATTTTATGTTAACTCCATAAAGTTTCTAACAAAAACGTTATCTCCACCTTACCACGAAAGGATTGTCTACCACGGTTGTAGGGCCTTGCCTGACAGCAGTGAGCCAATTCAGTATTCTGCCTAGTCTGGTGCCAATTGTCCTTGAGCATACTCGGAGTGATCAATGTGGATAAAAGGTCATTAATGCTGCACAAGTTGGAGAAGGGAGAATTAAGGGGATACGCTAATATAAGAGTGGCAGAAACAGCCTCTGATGCCTCATGCTGGGCAGAATTGAGTGCGAAGTTGAGCCGTGCCATCCCATTTGCTTGGAGACTTAGCATGGTATACAATTAAGACTGCCTTAAGATTACGACCCTCTTTGCAAAGGGCACCTGACGATAATGTGGCCTGGTGGTAATATTCATAATAGCATTGTGTAAACAGAACTGTCTAAACTACCTGGAGACAAAGGCTGGAGTGTTGTCACTCACAAGAGCCTTGGGATGGCCAAACCGTGAAAAGATGTTGATTAGGTGATGAATGGTAATGGCAGCTGTAACCTCTCAGCTAGGGTGCAGCCAAACAACTAAACAAAACCAGAGAACGTGTTGACACCAACCAAGGCGTAACAGTTGCCCCTCTTAGTACAGGAAGAGGCCCTATAAAATCAATGAAGAGCTTATCCATAGGGTGCTGCTCTCACTCAGACTGCAGCAACCCCCTGGGCGAATTAGTGTTCAATGTACCCCTCTTACAAGACTTGCACTCATTAACCAAAATGCGGATATCGCTGTACAGCGAAGGCCACGTGAGGTGAGCACATACCTTCGCCAAGATTTTGTAAAGGCCTAAATGACCACCCACCATGGAGTTATGGAAATAATGAAAAATGGTGGGACATAACTCAACAGGGAGACAAATCCCAGCCTCCAGGCAACAGTTGCCTCCTAGTAGGTCTCCACAGTGGATCCTGATCCTGCTTGGCCTTAGGCTGCCAAATAATTGCAGTACTTTGGCTAACACACTGTACACAAGATCATGAGGCTCCCCACCCTCACCTTCAGGTCCTGGATCGTACTGTTCAAACATGCAACTAAGCGTGTCTGTTACCTGGTTGTCGGAGCCTTTAATATGTCACACTTTGAAACGGAAGGGTGATATGTGGACAGTGCATCTCACAATCCTACCAGTTTTCCTGGGCCTAGCCAGAACCCAACTCAGTGCCTGATTGTTGGTTTCTAAATCAAATTCTCTATGTTCAAGATAAAATTTGAACTTTTCAAGTGCGAATAGAATGGCTTGGGTCTCATACTCGTATTCCGAATACCTCAGTTCTAGACCTGTCAGTCTACCTGATGCAAAAGGTGAAGGGCGTCTTTCACCCAGATCCTCCTGGAGAAGAACTGTGGTGATGCCAGTGTCAAAGCATCAGTCTAAACAATAAATATCTTGTCGAAATCAGGCACAGCGAACACTGGAGGATTAGTGATGGTGGTCTTAAAAGCCTCAAAAGCACGCTACTTGCAAACAGAGGCAACTCTTGCCCATTGGTTGCATGACATCTCTGGGAAGACAAGTACATGGGAGACAATTTACACAAGTGGCCAAACTCCAAGTACCATTTCTAATCACGTGGGGAGACTGAACTGCCAGAGTCTAAAAACACGCAAACTGGTTCCAGTCCAAATGGGCACAAAAATAAGGAAAGAAAGATCTTTCCATAGCACAAATACTCATACAACAAAACAGTAACCCCCTCTGACATGTTTTACAGACCCCCTGGGCATCAGCTGTAAGGCCTGGGGATTCTTTTTACAACAGGGCACTCATGCACAATGTGGTCACTCACACTGCAACACAAACATCACTTGCAAGTGACTGGACCAATCAGATTTTGACCATGGTTTATTACCCCACAGAATAGTAAGTGTCAATGGTAGACTTCCATCTGACCCAAGCAGCTCGTCAGAAAAGGTCAGTGCCTCAGCTGACTCTAGCAATTCCTGAAATTCATAAAAATTAGTCAGGTGGTGTGCAAACACCAAGCAAGACAAATCCTCTGGACCCATGTCTCCTAAAATACTGGAGATACTGTCAGATTCAGTAACTCCCTTATTGAGAGCTGGCACAGCCATGTGCATTCATTCACCATACTGGCTCTGTGTCTCGGAAGATGCCTATACCTGCCAATAATACCTCTGCTCAAGTTAATTGCACATGTGTGCCGACAACTGTCTGTCTATAATTCAAGCTGTGTGCTGTCCTATGGAATCCTGATGCCTCAAGGTTTCAGAGACCAAAATACTCAGTGTCCCTTTTGTTAATGATAAAGCAACAAAAGGATCATGGTGTGGTATGCTCAGGTCATCACCATCAGACTCAAACCTGACAAGCAGCCACATCACTTGCTGCACTTGTTGCAGATCATCATTAGATAACTCAGATATACCAGTAAGGAGGCACATACTAGGGTTGGGCAATTTGGCGAAGAGATCAGAGGGCAAATTTCCAAGACCACAGGCACTGGACCGCTGAACATCAAGGAGCTGATTACGACTTAAAACTTTGTACTCCGGTCCCACACCTTCACTATCTAAACTCAGGAATGCCGCTACAACCTGCAAGTCCCTTACCCAATTAAGTAATTGTTTAATCCCTTGTTTCTTAGAATCCTTATGATTGAAATCCAGTAGACGATTCCCCCAATGTGCTAGATGTGCCTGGCTCCTACAAGACTGCTTATAGGTGGGTTGGCTGCCCTTCCGGAAGGACACATTACATTGCACAACATGTAACATGGCTGAAGTAATAGAAAAAGTGGCATCTAAGGCATCTAGCTCCCCAGCAGTGTCCAAAGAATGGCACAGCAGACTGTCCACCGACACGCACTACCTGGCCACCAGTTCAGGAATACTAACCTTCTATAGGCAGGTCGCAAACCTGTAATTCATAATGTAGCTGCTCCCTCTTAAGATGCAAAATCCCAGGACACCCTGTGGAATCCCTGATAGGTAGTGACCTCCTGAAAACAACCAGAAATATTAATATAATAACTCAAGGAATGACATTTGTGTTAGTTGTACAATAACTCAAAGAAACGACAGATGACATCAGAGGATAGAAAACTCTAACCCCTCCGTACCAAACTGAACACAACCATGCTCTGTGGCTACCAATTGATACCCAGGACAAGCATTGGGGTGAGTTTAGGAAAACATGTAGAAGGGCAGCCCAACTTGGTGCATCATTTATCATTCCCAAACAAATAGTTTTATTTAATAACAGTCCTACCATAAGCCAACTAACAGTTACGAAGATTCTTACCAAATACACACAAATAGTTAAGGTTTTTAAATTAAAGTCACAATGCATAAGGACACTTTCATTATACATAAAATTACAAATGGTACTCGAAGAACATGTCAGCTGTGCAATAGAATTGTGGCCAATTACAAACAGTAAATTGATTAAATAAACCTGTGTCAGCACTCCCTCCTTGCGACTAGCATCACAACTGTGGGCTAATCCTACAACAGGACTTGAATATGAGTTTAACAAACATTAAATAAAAGACATTAAAATGCATACATCTCCAGTGACTATTCTGCTCTCATATAGACAAGATTCGGCCAAGCTGGCCATATGCTACACGTGTAAAAACTGAAGCAAACAGTAGTACTTCTTTGGCCACAAGCCTGCTACAAAGAAATCAAGTTAAGTACTTAAATAAACTACTGAGCCACTAAAACACTAGTAAAATGATAATACCAAACTCCTCCTTTTTTTAAGAAACCAAGAAACTCAGTGTTCAGTTTGCCCAAAGGCTTTGTTCACATGCCCACAAGGACGTTACAATAACAGAAACACTGAGTAAATTAAATTACTTTCTAATCTGGCAATGCCCCTGCTGCACATGGTACCAAAAGAATGAAAATAAACTACTGAACTTGAGGCTGGAACAGGAGACTCCCAGAAGTACATATGACTCGCCAACACCTAGGCCTCATGCGATAATGGGAAAGCTGCTTAATTAGAAACACGTCACTGTCCCAGACCATCAGAATACAAATGCATCACCCACTGCCAATACAAAGCTGTTAACATATACCAAACAACAAAGCGCAAACAAGTTTGACAGAAATTAACATACCCAGAAATATTTAAACGGCCAATTAAAGATTATTTTCAAGGAAGCCAACTATTAAAACTTCCGTATAGGAGTGCACCACTCATAAAAATCTAAAAAGTTTACCTTCCTAGCAATAATAAGAAACATGTACAAAGTCATTAAAAATAATTACATAATAATTCAAACAAGATTAAATGAATTAAGGTATACCTCTACTAGGGCCTCTAGACACTGTCATCTGGATATGCACCAAATGCCAGATGGTCAGTTAAAATGTCTGCTTACAACCCAGAGGGCTCCTCAGCATGGAGAAAGGGAGTGTGCAAATACAAATCGCACACACACACACACGACCCACATGTGTGTACCTTTAGGCTGAGTGCACACAACTTTAGTTACAGGCCAAATCCAATAACTCACCCCAGGGAGGGTCATAAAGTCTACAGCAAACGGAAATTACAATCAGTAGAATCAAATTCTCAATGATAATAAACAATGATTTCAAGTAGCAGATTAAAATTGGAAACCTCCCAATTGACACACACAGCCCCAAAAGGGATCACTGGAAGGCATAAAGGAACCAGATTCTTGGCCAACTCACACTGGGGCAGAATTCACAATCTTTTAAGTACAGTACTTACTGAACAGTCTTCACACATAATTTCAAAAAAATGACAAGGAAGCCAATAACTTCAGAACTGAAGGTAGGCATCAGATAATACTGCCCTCCTGCTCATAGCTGCAAACAAGTTGTCCAATACATCTCAGCATATTTAGCACACTACAGTTGAATGATGCATGTGGTAACCAGATTGCACACAATGAGAGCTGCTCCTTGTCTGCTGAACTTGGTGGTAGCAATGGTCAACGCTGCAGGAAAACTTGGGCCCCTATAGCCCAATGGTCAGCAGTTTCAAATCACTGCAATTGCCAGGCCGCCGAATACCCAGGGACATCCACCCAGCTCCGTGTCCCACACACTGCTCCCACACACAACCCTAGATGGAACACATCCAAGCAAAGATGATGAAGGGCCAGAGTCACTGGAACGCACGCACAAGTGGTGTCAGTAGGATCGTATGCATGCCCTCAAAGAAGTCACCACAGCCCAGTTCTTTATGTACTATAGAAACAGGGCTTCCAAATGAGGTAAGGCATTACTAAAACAAACTATTGTTAGTGGAATGAGATTTTTAACTATGCATGGTTTTTGTGAGTCTTTGCTATGAATATTTCTTCAAAGAAAAATGTTTTACAGAAAATACATACACTGTTTTCATCAACAGCCTGCAAATTGTACTGTGAACAATAAGGTTTAAAACATTACAGCTTAACAAACAATTTTGAGTTATTTATATATGTAGTACATAAAAGAAATCAGAGAAAGGAAAAAGTAGTACCAGAGTTTATGTTGGGAATGGTATCAGAGCAGGTGGAGCAATTTCACCTTGCTACATATCAAGCCTGTTGTGAAATAAAGAAATAATTGAAGCAATAATATTTAACGTGTTTTATTTGACATTTGGTATAATCAAGTCTGTTTGAAGATAAATATTAGGCTGTTCCTGCTAGCGTGTCCACCAGCAGGCAACCATGCACAGAAGCTGGCAGTAAGGAAGTAAGGCATTAGCATACGTGTTGATCCCACTTGAATATTAATCCATAGACTCCCTCTGGAATTTGTAAAAAACTGTCATATGGCAATCTTCAGATAAGCATATACTTATAGGGAGTCCTGTTATTATTATCAGAAACAAAATAACAAACACACAAACACTAGTCAAAGTAATGAAGTGAAGTGAAAGAGTGAGGAAGCTAACACTAAAAGTGATCTCAAACTATTTGTGGATGAGTTTTTTCATGACCAATTTATGTTTAAAGAGTTTTAATCTGTTCCTGTCAGTGCCATTTCATAATCTGCATATTTAGCCCAGAACAGATAATTCATCATTATTGAAATTTGTAACGCTAAGTGCATTTAAGTTTACAGCATTTGTTTTATTTAATAATCTGCAGCTTTCTGTTCAATAGGTCTATCTCCCAAGAAATGTCAGAAATCTTGTCAGTACTGGATGCTGTAGCCAACAAAGACATCCACACCTCATTGGCGCCACACACAGTGCAGAAAACTGCTAGTGATGAAATACAAAAGGTACGCAAAACAGTAGTTTTATTAGTTTTCAATTACAATATAATACTTAATGTATAGTGTGTTGTGCAGAATTGAGTTATGAGACCCACATACCATAACTTGTTTTGCACATTAAATGATATAGGAAGAAAAGACCAAATGTTTAGAGTTTAATTCTCCGTTGACATCACACACAGCTGAGTAATTACAGGAGAAGACACTGGCTGTGACATTGTTGAAGTGATTTTTGTGGCATTCATTGACAATGATTTAGGGAAAGCATAGAAAACATAATCAGTTCAGACAGATTGGTATTTGTAGCCTACTCATCCTAAATAAGAAACAATTGGTAAGTGGAGAAGAAATATTGTTCAACATGTAAAAATATGTCACCCATAACTGTATTATAAAGGTTGTCTTTCTTGAGCTTTTTCCCATTGTCAGATTTGATCAAATTCTAGAACATGCAACTAACTTCTAAAACTCTGTGTGTCATCATGGAGCTCATCATTTAAACATCTTTGGGCTGAATGGCATATGCAACAGGGTGGCCAGTTTATGATACGCAGTGGGCAATTCCCAGTCAACTGCAGCACTCACTCACCTCACATGAAATAAAAAAAGAAGCAACTACCAGGATTAATTTCTTTTTAAAGAAAATTAAGTATATTAAATAATAATCTATCAGAGGTATAATTAAATTAGACACCACCAGTGATTGTGCCAGCAACAGGAGTATGAATATTGTCGTCAACAAGTTTTTGACACTACAGTATGTATCAGAGAAATGGTTTTATCAACTGCCATTGTCTATGAAAATAGCATGCTATGACTGTCTTTCTTGGAAAATGCCTGCTTTGGAAATAAAATAATTACATGCGGATACTATTTTGTCTATCCATTTCTCTATGCAAGCTGTTGTGGTGGTAATGTAAAAATGAGGCAGTAAATCAAACACGATGAACAGGAAATGTCAAGTTCTTCTTCTAAAGCATTAAATAAAACAAAATGAAGACATAAAATTGTTGCATCTATGATATTACATGTATTAGTCATAATACCTTAAAATGTGACAGAATTGTGGACTAAGAAGCACAAACAACCTGTATCGAATTCTCCTCATCATCAAACCACAGATTTATCTGTTAGCTGAATGTTAACTTCACCCTCCATTTCTATTTTTTCTCTCACAGGAATTGAAAATTATTTAACAGAATAAAATAATTCATTTAATATTATAAATGACTACTGCTAATCTGTGCAGTCCTCCTCTACATGCACCTGTTGCGAAGTAGGATAAATCGTTATGATCTGCTACACATTATTTCTCAGTACATTGCAACCATTTATGGACTGTTTCTTTACACCATGATGACACACTTTCTCATCTCCATATGGTTGAAAAGTTCTCCATATGAATTGCTGTATAAGAAGTCATGGAAAACTTTACTCCCATCAAACAGTTCAGTTCTCCTGACCAGTTCAACAAGAGGTATATTATAAATCATAATCTTTGCTCTGGTCATTATTTTTACAGATGAGGGTGCTCTCAGTTCCAATGTGGCCTCTTCTTTTAAGTTGTTTGGCCAGTGTAATATTATAATGCACCTAACAATCACCTTTCACTCAGCATAGAATTCTGAGGTGGGGTGCTTGGTCAGAAATGCAAAAAATTGTACTGTTGATGTTGTCTGAGGAAGCACTCACCATCGTCCTTGCTACGTACTGCTCCAGCCATTTTAATGGTCATAATCCTACCAAAACATTGCACATTGCTTGACTTTCTGCATATGACATAAGGAGCCTGGAGCCCCCACTTGTACACCCATTGTTGTAGTGAAGTGTCATACTTCTGGCCAGAACCAAAACTGGAACTGTTTAACATGATAACCCTACAGGAGAAGAAAAGAGATTATATAAAGAAATGGTTGGCCACCAAATATAAGCTTTTGTCAAATATGTCATCAACTCTGATAGAATATCAGACCTTTATTGGACACCAGGACTCAAATGTTCAAAAGATAATGAAAGAACTTAGACTGATAATACTTGAAATTGTTTTAGAATATGTAGGAAGTATGTCGTCAGAAAATTTATGGCCAGTATTTCTGGGACACCCATGTTCACAGCATTCTGTCTGATATAATGTAAATTTTCAAATGTAAGCAAGTGCCTAATTAATGTGGCTAATTAACTGTCCTGTGTTTATAAAAGCCCCAGTATTGTTTGATCAATGACTCCATCCAGATTTTTACATCTAAATGGCTTAGCCATGGTCTAGATTAGGCCTGGTCATTGACATCCTGTGTTTTCATGTTTAATCTTTGAGTAAAACAGTCACAAAATACATGTTCATGTCAATTTAAATTTCATCCAAAAACAGCATTCATCATAAGGTAGCATCATTTGTAAGAAATATCATGTTTCAAACATAGTTGCCTAATGTTCTTCACTTCGTTAGAATATTAAAAGAGATTTAAGTTTACGTTTGTTGTCATTTCTCATTAAAAACAACAATCTTAGCAAATAAATTTGTCACAAAATGCATCAGTGAGTGTCTCTAAAGTGCTACACTCTGTAGGAAATTACATTAGCGGCCATAGAATTATATATGTTAACAACTTTTCGTCGTGTGAAGCTACTTCGTTCTGATTTTTCAGCCTCTTCCTTTCCTGTCCCAGACACTTCGCCCCACCATTAGTCACAGTGAGCTGCCTGGTTGCTCTTTGTTGACATGTAGGTGTGAGCCAGTGCAAAATGGTTCAAATGGCTCTAAGCACTATGGGACTTAACATGGAGGTCATCAGTCCCTTAGACTTACAACTACTTAAACCTAACTAACCTAAGGACATCACACACATACATGCCTGAGGCAGGATTCGGACCTGTGACTGCAGCAGCCGTGTGGTTCCAGACTGAAGCGCCTTGAACCGCTCGGCCACCGCAGCCGGCTGAGCCAGTGCACTTGAGCATTTTGGCGAACAGTCCTTGTGTAGAGGATTGTTTCAGAATGAATCTCTCACTCTCCAGTGGAGTGTGTGCTGTTTTTGAAACCTTATAGCTGATTAATGCTTTGGTTAAGCCACATCTCTGTAATATCCTTTCTTGCTGGAGTGCTATTCTAATGAGGTATGCAAGAGACCTTTGATGAAGTTTGGAAAGCTAAAGAGAAGTACTAAGTTGTGAGTCATACCTTGATAGCTCAGTCAGGAAGAACATTACCTGCAAAAAGCCAGGCTCCATATTTGAGACCTGCAGAACACAGAAGGTTTCAGTTCTACAAACCAGATTTCAAACTTTAAAACATTCTCAGGAGCTGTGTGAACTTTGGCCATAATTTATTTGTTATGAAATGCAGCATATTTGAGACCTGCAGAACACAGAAGGTTTCAGTTCTACAAACCAGATTTCAAACTTTAAAACATTCTCAGGAGCTGTGTGAACTTTGGCCATAATTTATTTGTTATGAAATGCAGATTGAAGATGAAAATACTGTAGAAAACCAGGAAATTGAGGTGATGGGACATGGATAAGATGAAACAACCAGAGGTTGTTGAGAGTTGCAAAGAAAACATTATTCAATGACTAACTGAAACAGAAGAAATGATTACAATGAAGAGGAGTGGATAACTTTCAGTGGTGAAATAGCGAAGACAACAGAGGAATGAATAGTCAAAACCAAACAGAAATCATTGAAACTACATGAGGTATTAAATTTAATTGATGAAAGGAGAAACATGGAAATCCAACAAATGAAGCAGGCAATAGGGAATACAATCCTCTAAAAAATTAGATTGATAGAAGGTGCATAAGAGCAGAGCTAGAATGGCTAGAGGAGCATGCAAAGTTCTAGAAGGATGGGAAAGATTGATGCTGTGTGTACACAAATTAAAGTAACCTTTGGAGAAAAGAGAAGCAATTTATGAAAATCAAGACCTCAGGTGGGATGCTGATACCGAGCAAGGGAGGAGCAAAGGTGAAGCTGGAAGGAATATAGATGGACTGTATAAAGGAAAGGAAGTTGAAGACAATATTGTGGAAATGGAAGTATAAATGTGTGAAGATGACATGAAGGAGGCAATACCATGAGAATAAATTGACAGAGCACTGAAAGATGTAAGATGAAAGAAGGTACCTGGAATAGACAAAATTTGTCCAGGATTATGAAGATCCTTGTGAGAACCAATTATGACAATACTTTTTGATCTGGTGTGAAGGATACACGAGACAGGCAGAATACCCTTGGAGTTCAAAAATAATGTAGCAATCCTAATGCCCAAGAACCTAGGTGCTTACAGGAGCATTACTCAACAATCAGTATAATAAAAAATACCAACACAAATTATGTACAGGAGAATGGAAGACTGTTAAGTTGATAGGAACATGTGAGGCTATCCTGATCCTACAATTTATCTTGGAAGACAGACTGAAGAAAGGCAAACCTACTTATATAGCCTTTGTAGATTAAGAGAAAGTTTTTGATGATGTTGACTATAATACACTCTTTAGAATTCTGAAGTTACCAGCAGTAAAATACAGGGAGCAAGAGATTATCTACAATTTGTACAGAAAGCAGGTTGTAGGTAGAAAAACTGGAAGTAAAAATCAGTTCCGTTCAATTTATTTGCTACGAATTTTAGACCTGTTATCTGGAAACTCTAAACAGGTCATACATATTTGTTAATCATGGTGACATACAGTGTTTTATATTAACATTGTAGGAAAGGACACATTGCTACTTACCTTAAAGAAGGCAGGTCAAGTTGTAGACAGGCACAATTAAAAGGCATTTATGTAAAGCTTTCGGCCACAGCCGTCATCAGTAAAAGAGAGACATGCATCATTCACATACAAAAGCAAGCACACCTCACAGGCACACTATTGCCAGCTCCAGCATCTCAGGCCAAGATGTTACTGGCAGCCTTCGAAGAATTCAAGGTTTGCCGACTAACTACAAATATACATACTTCTAAACCAAATGTTGCTACACTATTCTACATCACCAACTCTGGTATGTGCATGCCTCAGCAGTCCTCAAATCTGCGTATATCCATGTGGGTAGCCACAGCACTCTTTCTTTTCTTTTTATTTTCTTTTTCTTTTTTTCTTATTCATATGTATGTGTATTTAAAGTTTCTCTTAATTAAATTTATATGTGCCTATCATATTCCATAATTGAGGAAATCCTTCTTGTAACCTGTTGATATTATTTTGATATTAAGAGTGTCGACTTGTTCTTATAGACAGAAAGTTAAGTAGTTGCTGTATAGATATCCTATGTGCTACCATACTGAGTTTAGTTCACAAATTTTGGTCACTGATAGTTGCTTGCAGATTGCCATCTAATTTTCTGCAGTCTCTTTTTACCTGAAAAAGGGGGCATCTGAGAATTATATGTTCAGTGGTACCTTTCCCTCCACATTCACAGATTGGTGTGTTACTACAACCCATTCAATGCAAATGTTTGGGATATGGACTCTGACCTGTTAATAGGTGCACCATACCTCAAGTAGGGGCAATGTGACGCAGTTTCAGCCTGTTCCTAATGCTTGAGAATATGCCGTAAACATGCCCTGCATGCTCTTAGTGTTCCAGTCAAAATGCCATTCATCTAACTTTCAAGCTCATAAACTCTTTTATCAGTAATATGCATTACTGTGATCTTGTGCACACAATTATATTAATCACACCCCAACCAATACAGTACTACCCTGTAACATACCATGACATCCATCAGACATATCATGAGGAGCAACCATAAACCCTCTACAGATATAGTGTGAAAGGCACCAATGAGCCTCAAAAGTATGCTCTACTGAATTTATTGCAGTATTGTTTTGTAGCTACCTAGTCTAAGGCAATACACCAAGATGCTTGCAGTAAGCCGACAATGGTGTTGAGCTTCGTGATATGACCGCACCACATGCAACAATAATTTATATTCATCAGTACCAGCATGGGCAATCTTAAGCATTATTTTGGCTGCTTTCTGAATAACAGATTATACATGTTCTAGAAAGTTTCTTTTCTCATCTAGAAGAATGCCTAAGTATCTACAAACAGTGTTGGATTTTACATTTATTCTGTCAAACTTCAGGGAATGATTTCTGACCAGAGAAAGATTTTCCTGCAGAAATATGTATGTGGTTTTATGAACAGCTATTGTCAGTTTGTTGCTCTTGCATCAGTGCTGCATTTGAGCAAGCACATACTTTGCCTATTCCTCAAGTCTTGCCTTGGAGTCTGCAGACACAACTACTAGGATGTCATCTGTATATGCAACAACTCCTTCAGCAGCAAATCTGCCCCATCTAACAGATGTAGTAGGCATTCGATACTAAGATTCCAGAACAGTGGACCTTTGTGGAACCTTGCGGAAAGCCCTTGGTAACCATCTTGCTCTGCCCCACAAGCTACTGGATGCTACATCCACTGAGTACTCTACAAAGCTCTTCTGCAGACATTTGGGGACCCTGAGATCTCGAAGGTGTGCAAACATTGAAGGCCACCAAAGACTGTCGAATGCACCTTTGATGTCAATCATAAGCGGGACTGCATACTTTGTTGTCAAATGTTCTATATTCTGAAGAGCTCTGCTAACTGCATCATCTATAGTCTTCCCTTTTCTGAATCCATATTGAATCAAAGTATGTGTGAGGGAGATGATAATTGAGAAGGGAGTGAGACCAGTTTGTAGTTGATTCCCCTTGTTATATGTATGTGGTTTTATGAACAGCTATTGTCAGTTTGTTGCTCTTGCATCAGTGCTGCATTTGAGCAAGCACATACTTTGCCTATTCCTCAAGTCTTGCCTTGGAGTCTGCAGACACAACTACTAGGATGTCATCTGTATATGCAACAACTCCTTCAGCAGCAGTTCAATATGTACATAGGCCAAACTGTGAAGGAGAAATCTGGAAAGGGAATCAAAGTTTAAGGACAAGTAATAAAAACTAGATTAATTAATAGATATTGCAGCTTCAGCTTGGATAGGTCATGGAATTCGGCACTTTCTGTAATAAACTTACAAGATGTCACAATAGTACAGTACAGAGTGATAGATCAATATCCCAGTGTGGATCGACTGTGCAGCCACAGACATAATACATGCACTCGCACTTATTTGCTGCCAATCAACATCTCTTGCACCTGTGTATCTGTGAATGCATGCACAGTGGCGCAGTCCACGAGTTTCAGAGGATGGAGTGAGTGCTGGAGTGTTACATCTTTTGGTTTACTCTGAAGATGGCTAAACAATGTACAGCAGAAACATTAGAAGTGGTTGCACTTCTGAAGTTTAATGGTGTAGTCATTGCACTGTGAAAACATGAAGATGAAAATAACAAACCTCAACCAAAAAATACAAAGATAGTTGAGAATGCTCAGGATATAAATCAAGTTGACTTGGGTGAAATGCATATCATGTTCTTAGGAGGAGCAAGGTATAATTTATTGTTTAAGGATGATTTTTTTCCATTTGTGAACCATTTATTTTGTGAAGACAAAAGCCCAGACTGTTCAGAAATTAGAAAATTTCATGAAAACAGCTAGAAATTACTTTGGGAGGAAGGTCAAATGTTTAAGGCCAGACAGTCGGACCAAAATCAGGAATGCTCACACTAGAAGAATTTTAGATGAACTTGAACTTTTCCATGTCAGGTCAAACACATGTAGATCTCGCAAGGTGGAAGAATTGGAAGAGAAACGCATACAGAAGTCAGAATGATCAGCAGTGCATGCATGAAACCTGAATGATAACTCGTGGTCTGAAGTGATAAATTATGCAGTGTTTATGCTAAATTAAACTGGAATGAATAGAATAAAAATTCTGCTGAACTGTGGGGTATGGATGAGGAGTGGATATTATTAATTTGAAATGTTTAGGATGTGACTGCTTTGTTCTGATTGATGATCACAAATAAAAACAGACCTACAAAAAAATGAAAGAAAGCAATCTTCATTGGATATGATTTGGATTATTTCTTTTACAAAATATATGTCCCTGAGGAAAGACACATTGTTTCTCTGATGAAGTAACTTTTTATGAAAGAATTGGAGATTAAAGTTAATCTACTGAAATTAAGACTTTCAAAAGAGAAACAAGAAGGAAATCAAGTACATAGAAGAAAACCAAATGTCTCGTAAATCACTCTGTGATGTTTCTGAAAATTGCAGTGTATCATCTGCTAAATAACTCAAAATAGTCTGCCATGGCAAATATGTGTTCGACACAACTTAGGACACCTGCCAGGTTCTTTGACTATGAACTGGATCTTGTGCAGCACAGTAATAATGCAGACTTTTACTTGATTGGAAAAGAAGACATTTCTATTTCAGATTCCATAAAAGACAAAAATTAGTTTAAAGCCGTGTCTATGAATACAAATACCTAAAAAGTTAGGAGTCTTGTAAATCTTCCAAAGAATGTGAATCCTTTAACCTGCCATTGTGTGTTGTGTCAAAAAGCATGACAGTTTTTATGAAGTGTAAGTAGCTGCAAGAGGTTGTGACCCGAAGGAGGGACAGGACTTTTCAGCAACTTTTAGTCCTTTGATATGTTAAGAATCAACTAGACTACTACTTAGTCATTGAGCACCTATTAAAAAGAAAATAATGACTTTTGATGTTAAGACAGCATTTTTATACAGTAACTTGCAATAAGAGATTTAAATTAATCAACCTGCCAGATTCAACAGCAGTTCAAATAAAACTTATAAATTGAAGAAGAATTTATATGGCCTAAAACAGATTCCAAAAAATTGAAATGAGAAACTTTCGAAGTTTATTAAGAGACTGGAATTTGTAAATACTGATGACAATCCTTGTGTCTTTTACAATGAAGACAGAAGCATCATTATACCATTGTTTGTTGATGATGAAATAGTTATGTAGTAATGCAGACAACCTTGCTCAAATTCAGAACCAGTTGATCCAACTGTTTGAAACAACATTTGACAGGATATTTTGTGATTAAATGTCACAGCTTGAAACAGAAATTAAAATAAGTTCACAGATAATTTTTGCAAATCAAATTACATACATGAAATCCAAAGACATTTTAAATTCAATGGTTCAAATCCAGTGGCTACACCTATTGAACATGGAGTGGTGATAGTTAAAGAAAAACTTCGGAATGATGAGCCACTGAAGAGATCTGAACCCTGCTGAGAAGCTGTAAGAAGTCTGTAGTAACACTGTTCACGTTTACGTCGCACTTCACTTAGCGTAGACCGGGACTGTGTCCTAGGCATGCCCGATGTTAACTGACTGGGCACGGCCCATGCTGCCGGAGTTGTTGTTGTTGTTATGCCGGCAGAGGTCGCGTCTGAATTGTCGCGTGCCCTCTGGTGGACGGGACTCTACTTGCGGCAACTACCGTCCGTGATGCGCCGTGCCAATGTGCGCCTCCTGCGATCTTTCTGGTGGCTACTGCACTCCTCCTCCTTCGGGGGATGAAGCCACTGTGATCCACTGCATCGGAAGGTGGAGCGTCGGGCAGGAGCGATGACCTCCACATCCATTGGATGGCCGGAGTCGAGGGGATCTGCCAACCCTTGAGCCGGAACCTTCGAATACAGCTGGAAGTGACCCACACGAAGAGGCCCCCGTCGTCCCACAACCGGAGCCTGGGACAGAACGGGCGACAAGCTGTCGAACTCCGGATCCTGTTCCACCTCGGGAGGGGCAAGACCCAGTGGCGGGGACGAAGGGGAAGGGACGACCACAGGTGAACCAGCCTCCTGAGAAACCAGGCCTGCTAGGGGGGCCGGCTCTCGCTGGGGCATCTCGAACAATGGCGATGCCGGTGCTGGAGCTACTGGAGGCTGCCAAGGCTGAGAACCATCGCAGTGCGGCAGAGTCACAGTGCGGAGAGGAGGTAACGTCCCCTGTGAAACCAACACAGGTGCCGGCAATGGGGAAGCCGGTGTCCGAGAGGTCGGAGGGTGGGTGCCCGAACGTGGACGTAGCTGATTTTGGTGACGACGTACCACCCGGTCCCCTGCCTGCAAGGTATAGAGCCGGCGGCCATTTCGGCGCAGGACCACCGCCGGTATCCAACGTGGATTGCGACCAAACCCACGGGCCCAGACCAACATACCCAGTGGAAAGCCAGGTACTCCGTTTTGTGAAGACTGGCGAGGACCAGGCCGGAGGAGGTGCAGCAGAGTCCTAGGTTGACGCCCATGGAGGAGCTCTGCGGGGCTGCGTTCTCCCATTGGTGTGGTCCGGTATGCCGTCAAGAAAAACATCAATGCTTCCTCCACAGGAAATTCGTGCACATACTTTTCCATCTGCGTCTTAAATGTGCGCACCATGCGCTTGGCTTCCCCATTCGATTGTGGATGGAAGGAGGGAGAGCCGAATACCGAAGCGCCTACAAAAATCCTGGAAGGTCTGCGAAATAAACTGCTGTCCATTGTCCGAGACCAGGGTGATTGGCAGACTTTCCACAGAAAAGATTTTTGCTAGTGCCTGGATTGCCACTTCTGAATTGGTTGAGGACCAGCGAACCACATATCGGAATCGGGAATAAGCATCAATGACAATGAGCCAAAAGCCATTGAGAAACGGGCCCGCAAAATCGATGTGAACACGTTCCCATGCTTGGGTTGCCGGCGGCCATGAAGAGAACGCTGCCCTGGGAGATGCTTGTTGGCTCGCACACTGAGAATAGGCGGCCACCAAGTGCTCAATTTCTCTGTCAATACCGGGCCAGTACACATGTCTGCGAGCCAAGGTTTTAGTACGGGAAACACCCCAGTGCCCCGCATGTAATAACGTGAGGACCTCCCTTCGTAAACTTGCAGGAACAACCACACGAGGAGCTGTATCATCGGTAGCCAGAAGGAGAACTCCTTCCAAGACCGAGAGGCGGTTTCGTAGAAGAAAATAATTACGAAGAGGGTCCGAGGCCCGGCCCGGAGGGCGGGATGACCACCCCTGCTGAATGAGGCGAACTACTTGCCGGGGAACCGGGTCAGCCGCTGTTTCCCTGGCGACTCGAGAACTAGTGATTGGGAAGCCATCAACCGCTTGGCGGGACACCACATCCAAATGAAAACACATAATCTCCTCTCGATCGAACGTAGGATCCGGGCCCACCGGAAGACGGGAAAGAGCGTCGGTGTTGGCATGCTGTCCTGTAGGGCGAAAATGAATGTCATAATGGTACTTAGAGAGGAACAAGGCCCAGCGCTGTAGTCTGTGGGCCGCCCTATCCGGAATCTGAGAGGCGGGGCCAAATAACGATATTAACGGCTTATGGTCAGTGATTAACTGAAACTTCGTGCCATACAAGAAACGGTGAAACTTGGTAACAGCGTAGACAATGGCCAAAGCCTCTTTTTCCACCTGGGAGTAATGGGCCTGCGCGGGACTAAGCGTTTTAGACGCAAACGCCAGTGGTTGCTCGGAACCATCTGCGTTGCGATGGGCCAGGACCGCCCCCACCCCATACTGCGAAGCATCTGTAGCCAGGACCAACGGCTTATGGGGATCAAAAGTAGCCAAACAAGGGTCTGACGTGAGGAGGCCCTTCAACGAGGTGAACGCTCACTCGCATGCAGGCGACCAATCAAAAGGAACACCCTTGTGCAGAAGGCAGTACAGGGGGTGGGCTATAGTGGAAGCCCTGGGAATGAACCGGTGGTAATAGGCTATCTTGCCTAAAAAAGCTTGTAACTCTTTCAGCGAAGCGGGCCGAGGAAAGTTGACGATACCTTGGACCAAACTTCCTAGTGGCTGGACGCCGTGCCGAGATACAGTGTAGCCCACATACTCCATGGACGGTTGGAAGAAGGTTGACTTATGCAGGTTGCAACGCAAGCCCACATCCCTGAATTTGAGAAAGAGGGTGCGAAGGTTGTGCAAGTGTTCCTTCGTGCTGCGGCCTTTGACAATTATGTCATCCAGGTAATTAATACAATGAGGGATTGTCGACGTGACATGCTCAAGATAACGCTGGAATATCGCCAGGGCACTGGATATTCCAAAGGCCAACCACTGGTATTGGTAAAGGCCAAACGGGGTGTTGATGACCGCCAGCCATTTGGAGTCCTCATCAAGTGGTTTCTGATGATAACCCTCCGACAGATCGATTTTCGAAAAATATTGGCCTCCCGCCACGGCGGAGAACAATTCATCAGCACGAGGCACAGGGTAGGTGTCCACCACCAATTGGGAATTAATGGTGGCCTTGAAATCGCCACAAAGACCTAATTTTCCCGAGGGCTTCCTTACAAAAACGAGGGGCGAAGCCCACTCACTGGAAGAAATGGGAAGAACGACCCCTAGGGCTGTCAGCCGGTCTAGCTCTTCCTTTACCTGAGGACGGAGAGCCAAGGGGATCTGCCTCGCGCGTAGAAAACGCGGGCGAGCCGACGCCTTCAACGTTAAGTGAGCTTCAAAATCTGAAACACGCCCCAGGCCCTCCTCAAAAATATCCGGAATGTCTGAGATCAAAGATTCCAATGATTGATAGGGAACGTCTTCGGAGACCAACTGTATGGTGTCAGAGATTAGAAAAACCGAAAGCTTGAAAGGCATCCAGGCCAAAAAGTAATAGGCCGAGTGACTGATTTGTAAGTCACGTCGGTAGTGAATTGACCCAGTAGGGGAATGAACTGTTTACCACAACCACGTAGACGCCTGTAAACTGGCGCCAACGGGGGTGATCCAAGGTCGGAATAAGTTTGTGCATTCAACAACGAAACTGCCGTGCCCGTATCTACTTGCAGTTGTAACCGGCGCAACCGAACCGACACCTCAATAAAGAGTTTGCGTGCCGATGCGTCGGGAGCCTGGCCCGATGAAACTTCCTGAATGTCAACGTCCATGTCCTCTGTACCTGCTTCCTTCGATTCTTTTGAGGCTGAGCGGCAAACTTTAGCAATGTGACCTTTTTAATTACATTTGCGACAAACGGCCCAACGCTGGGGGCACTCTGACCGATCATGATGTACATAGCACGACGCACAGGACGGCAACAGGGGCTGGCGGCCGGAATTCTGATTACGCGCCGTGAGGGAGCGGCCGTAACGGCCGGATTATACCGCTCGCATGTCGTCCACCCCGGACACAGTGGACGCGGCCGCGCCACCCTGAACCACCGCGACGTCGCACCACGCTTCCAGCTGTTGACCTGCTGCGTGAGAGACTTCATACGATTGAGCAATGGACAGGACTTCCTCGAGGGAACGGTCTTCTAACTGCGGGGCCCGTTGCCGGACCTCCCTATCAGGGGCCGAACGAACAATGACGTCGTGTACCATAACGTGGGCATACGATTCTCGCGACTGCTCCGTGACAAAATGACACTTGCGACTAAGACCGTGCAGGGTAGCGGCCCACGCCCGGTAAGACTGATGGGGCTGTTTCTTGCATTGATAGATCTCGACCCTAGCCGCCACAACATGCATGCGGCGGCGATAATATGAAGACAGCAATGAACACAATGCGTCAAAAGACAAGGATGAAGGTTCCTGCAACGGTGCTAGCTGGCGCAAAACTTGATACAGCGAGGGAGATATCCAAGACAAGAAGAGAGCACGACATACCTCCGCATCGGCAACATGAAACGCCTGGAAATGCTGCCGAAGGCGATGTTCATATGCGTCCCAATCCTCTGCCGTCTCGTCATACGGGGGAAAGGGAGGAGGGAACTGCGCCGGAGCAGACGGCGTGGAGAGCAACGCTGGAAGCACGTGTTTCATGGTGGCCATGAGCTCCGTCTGCTGCGCAACCAAAACCCGCACCAAATCCTCCATGCCATGGAGAAGCTGCGAAACCGGAACAACGACGCAACACGCGAAAGAACGACCCTACTCGTCGCCAATTGTTTAGTAACACTGTTCACGTTTACGTCGCACTTCACTTAGCGTAGACCGGGACTGTGTCCTAGGCATGCCCGATGTTAACTGACTGGACACGGCCAGAGTTGTTGTTTTTGTTGTTGTTATGCCGGCAGAGGTCGCGTCCAAATTCTCGCGTGCCCTCTGGTGGACAGGACTCTACTTGCGGCAATTACCGTCCGTGACGCGCCGTGCCAATGTGCGCTTCCCGCGATCTTTCTGG
The DNA here is from genome assembly GCF_021461395.2 of Schistocerca americana. Classification (NCBI taxonomy): domain Eukaryota; kingdom Metazoa; phylum Arthropoda; class Insecta; order Orthoptera; family Acrididae; genus Schistocerca; species Schistocerca americana. Next base: position 737,580,882 of record NC_060121.1, on the reverse strand, counting down.
TGGCTACTGCAAAGTCTGTTGTACCTTTTAAAAGTATTTCATGTGGATATCAATTTTTCTGTTAAATACTTAAGCAGATTTAATGATGAACCAGTGACAGCATGGCTGAAAGCCACGCAAGGGGCCTGAGTTCGATTCTCAGCTGGGTCAGTAACAAGCAAGATACCAAAGTGGTATTAAATAAAAATACTTGCATCTGGCAACCGAACTCCTCGAAAGGGGCTCCCAGACAAAATATGCCATATGCACATTTCATTTTGCTACAAAATTTTCCATATTTTTCCACATCTAAAATGAACTACAGAGTCTGGTTTAGTATTTGATGGAGACAAGCACTACTTGCTCATGTTGATTATGATGATCTACATCTACATCTACATTGATACTCCGCAAGCCACCCAACGGTGTGTGGCGGAGGGCACTTTACGTGCCACTGTCATTACCTCCCTTTCCTGTTCCAGTCGCGTATGGTTCGCGGGAAGAACGACTGTCTGAAAGCCTCCGTGCGCGCTCTAATCTCTCTAATTTTACATTCGTGATCTCCTCGGGAAGTATAAGTAGGGGGAAGCAATATATTCGATACCTCATCCAGAAACGCACCCTCTCGAAACCTGGCGAGCAAGCTACACCGCGATGCAGAGCGCCTCTCTTGCAGAGTCTGCCACTTGAGTTTATTAAACATCTCTGTAACGCTATCACGGTTACCAAATAACCCTGTGACGAAACGCGCCGCTCTTCTTTGGATCTTCTCTATCTCCTCCGTCAACCCAACCTGGTACGGATCCCACACTGATGAGCAATACTCAAGTATAGGTCGAACGAGTGTTTTGTAAGCCACCTCCTTTGTTGATGGACTACATTTTCTAAGCACTCTCCCAATGAATCTCAACCTGGTACCCGCCTTACCAACAATTAGTTTTATATGATCATTCCACTTCAAATCGTTCCGTACGCATACTCCCAGATATTTTACAGAAGTAACTGCTACCAGTGTTTGTTCCGCTATCATATAATCATACAATAAAGGATCCTTCTTTTTATGTATTCGCAATACATTACATTTGTCTATGTTAAGGGTCAGTTGCCACTCCCTGCACCAAGTGCCTATCCGCTGCAGATCTTCCTGTATTTCGCTACAATTTTCTAATGCAGCAACTTCTCTGTATACTACAGCATCATCCGCGAAAAGCCGCATGGAACTTCCGACACTATCTACTAAGTCATTTATATATATTGTGAAAAGCAATGGTCCCATAACACTCCCCTGTGGCACGCCAGAGGTTACTTTAACGTCTGTAGACGTCTCTCCATTGATAACAACATGCTGTGTTCTGTTTGCCAAAAACTCCTCAATCCAGCCACACAGCTGGCCTGATATTCCGCAGGATCTTACTTTGCTTATCAGGCGACAGTGCGGAACTGTATCGAACGCCTTCCGGAAGTCAAGAAAAATAGCATCTACCTGGGAGCCTGTATCTAATATTTTCTGGGTCTCATGAACAAATAAGGCGAGTTGGGTCTCACACGATTGCTGTTTCCGGAATCCATGTTGATTCCTACATAGTAGATTCTGGGTTTCCAGAAATGACATGATACGCGAGCAAAAAACATGTTCTAAAATTCTACAAGAGATCGACGTAAGAGATATAGGTCTATAGTTTTGCGCATCTGCTCGACGACCCTTCTTGAAGACTGGGACTATCTGTGCTCTTTTCCAATCATTTGGAACCCTCCGTTCCTCTAGAGACTTGCGGTACACGGCTGTTAGAAGGGGGGCAAGTTCTTTCGCGTACTCTGTGTAGAATTGAATTGGTATCCCGTCAGGTCCAGTGGACTTTCCTCTATTGAGTGATTCCAGTTGCTTTTCTATTCCTTGGACACTTATTTCGATGTCAGCCATTTTTTCGTTTGTGCGAGGATTTAGAGAAGGAACTGCAGTGCGGTCTTCCTCTGTGAAACAGCTTTGGAAAAAGGTGTTTAGTATTTCAGCTTTACGCGTGTCATCCTCTGTTTCAATGCCATCATCATCCCGTAGTGTCTGGATATGCTGTTTCGAGCCACTTACTGATTTAACGTAAGACCAGAACTTCCTAGGATTTCCTGTCAAGTCGGTACATAGAATTTTACTTTCGAATTCAATGAACGCTTCACGCATAGCCCTCCTTACGCTAGCTTTGACATCGTTTAGCTTCTGTTTGTCTGAGAGGTTTTGGCTGCGTTTAAACTTGGAGTGGAGCTCTCTTTGCTTTCGCAGTAGTTTCCTAACTTTGTTGTTGTACCACGGTGGGTTTTTCCCGTCCCTCACCGTTTTACTCGGCACGTACCTGTCTAAAACGCATTTTACGATTGCCTTGAACTTTTTCCATAAACACTCAACATTGTCAGTGTCGGAACAGAAATTTACGTTTTGATCTGTTAGGTAGTCTGAAATCTGCCTTCTATTACTCTTGCTAAACAGATAAACCTTCCTCCCTTTTTTTATATTCCTATTAACTTCCATATTCAGGGATGCTGTAACGGCCTTATGATCACTGATTCCCTGTTCTGTACATACAGATTCGAAAAGTTCGGGTCTGTTTGTTATCAGTAGGTCCAATATGTTATCTCCACGAGTCGGTTCTCTGTTTAATTGCTCGAGGTAATTTTCGGATAGTGCACTCAGTATAATGTCACTCGATGCTCTGTCCCTACCACCCGTCCTAAACATCTGAGTGTCCCAGTCTATATCTGGTAAATTGAAATCTCCACCTAAGACTATAACATGCTGAGAAAATTTATGTGAAATGTATTCCAAATTTTCTCTCAGTTGTTCTGCCACTAATGCTGCTGAGTCGGGAGGTCGGTAAAAGGAGCCAATTATTAACCTAGTTCGGTTGTTTAGTGTAACCTCCACCCATAATAATTCACAGGAACTATCCACTTCTACTTCACTACAGGATAAACTACTACTAACAGCGATGAACACTCCACCACCGGTTGCATGCAATCTATCCTTTCTAAACACCGTCTGTACCTTTGTAAAAACTTCGGCAGAATTTATCTCTGGCTTAAGCCAGCTTTCTGTACCTATAACGATTTCAGCTTCGGTGCTTTCTATCAGCGCTTGAACTTCCGGTACTTTACCAACGCAGCTTCGACAGTTGACAATTACAATACCGATTGCTGCTTGGTCCCCGCATGTCCTGACTTTGCCCCGCACCCGTTGAGGCTGTTGCCCTTTCTGTACTTGCCCAAGGCCATCTAACCTAAAAAACCGCCCAGCCCACGCCACACAACCCCTGCTACCCGTGTAGCCGCTTGTTGCGTGTAGTGGACTCCTGACCTATCCAGCGGAACCCGAAACCCCACCACCCTATGGCGCAAGTCGAGGAATCTGCAGCCCACACGGTCGCAGAAACGTCTCGGCCTCTGATTCAGACCCTCCACTCGGCTCTGTACCAAAGGTCCGCAGTCAGTCCTGTCGATGATGCTGCAGATGGTGAGCTCTGCTTTCATCCCGCTAGCGAGACTGGCAGTCTTCACCAAATCAGATAGCCGCCGGAAGCCAGAGAGGATTTCCTCTGATCCATAGCGACACACATCATTGGTGCCGACATGAGCGACCACCTGCAGATGGGTGCACCCTGTACCCTTCATGGCATCCGGAAGGACCCTTTCCACATCTGGAATGACTCCCCCCGGTATGCACACGGAGTGCACATTGGTTTTCTTCCCCTTTCTTGCTGCCATTTCCCTAAGGGGCCCCATTACGCGCCTGACGTTGGAGCTCCCAACTACCAGTAAGCCCACCCTCTGCGACTGCCCGGATCTTGCAGACTGAGGGGCAACCTCTGGAACAGGACAAGCAGCCATGTCAGGCCGAAGATCAGTATCAGCCTGAGACAGAGCCTGAAACCGGTTCGTCAGACAAACTGGAGAGGCTTTCCGTTCAGCCCTCCGGAATGTCTTTCGCCCCCTGCCACACCTTGAAACGACCTCCCACTCTACCACAGGTGAGGGATCAGCCTCAATGTGGGCAGTATCCTGGGCAACCACAGTCGTAGTCCGATCAGGGGATGCGTGGGACGAGCTGGCCGTCCCCGACAAACCCCCATCCCGACCCCCACAGTGATGCCCATTGGCAACAGCCTCAAGCTGTGTGACCGAAGCCAACACTGCCTGAAGCTGGGAGCGAAGGGATGCCAACTCAGCCTGCATCCGAACACAGCAGTTGCAGTCCCTATCCATGCTAAAAACTGTTTTGCTAAGAACGTCTGAACTAACCTACAGAGAGCGCAAACAAATCGACAAAATTTAAACGGTTATTAAAATACAAGATTGCCTAGTAAATGAAGTAATGCTGCTACTTGCGCACTGCTGACACTGCTCGGCGGCGGAAGGAGACTAAGCGAAATTACACTATTCAGGTACTAAAACACGATGCTACACTCTCAAATACTATAATACGCCCGAAATTTATGAATTAAACAATGCAAGAACCAAAAACACGCAAAGAAATTAAGAATTAAACTATGTAACAAATAAGTGAGCTAGGAGTATACGACTTGCTGCTCAGCTGCTTATCCAACGGCGGCAGGGAGCACACTGACTGCGACCAACCGACACTGGCCGTTCAAAACAAAACAGTAGACAATGATGTGGTGATATCTCAACTAGATGCTTCACCAGTGGAGCTCTCATCATGTGATAGTACTCCTTTGACTGGTATGCTCAAAAGAAATCTACAGCTGAAGCAGAGTACTGAGCTGTTGGCTCTTTGATTGATGATATATATTGTACATGATGCCTTAGAAAAGAACTTGCAGTTTCAGCAGAACTGTGTTATTCACAACTGAGCTGTCATACATTCATTGAATTATAGCTACAGAAAAAAATTACACGAAAAATATTGAAATTACAAGAAAGTTCATTAAACAACACATCAGAAAGACTACCAAATTAAAATATGTTGGGAGATCAGATTAACCTATTGGTATATTGACTAAACAATTTACTTGTAAAGTGTTTCAAGAATTAAGAAGAAAAATGTTTAAGGAAGAGTGTTGAGAATTAATTATTGTTCTTTATTCCTGTTTTGTTGTTATGTATCATTCATAATGATCATATGTATTTTTCCTTGTCATTTAATGGTACTAGGGTGTTGTAGTAACTACTTTTTTATCTGTCTCTTTGTGAGTCTTATAAATATGCCATATGAGTATGTGTTCAAATTAAAATGTTCTTTTTTCAATAATGTTCAAATGGTTATTTACAGTTAAAGTTAATCAAGATTATGTTAAACTGTGCTAGTGATTTTGGTTGGGAATATCACAATTTCAACATTTACTGGCCAGTATAATTGCTTCTTTACTGAGAAGGAACATTATAAATTTCAAGGATCTTGAGGCAAAGACTATCCTTAAACAGTCACAGTAACTCTTTTATCTTTTTGAACAGTTAGAAAATAGATCTTATGACTTGTCTACCTGTTCATCTTGTGATTTTCGAACATATTCGTTTTCTTCTCTCATAGAAAATTAACAAGTTGTCTCGATTCCCACAGCCATTCTTCCGAAATATGTGTGTCAGATGTTTTATCTCAAGAGTCCCAGTTGTGCCAAAAATGGGTGTCGAAGCTGTGTGTATATAATAGGGAAACATTCCACGCGGGAAAAATATATTGAAAAACAAAGATGATGTGACTTACCATACGAAAGCGCTGGCAGGTCGATAGAAACACAGACACATACATACACACAAAATTCTAGCTTTCGCAACCAACGGTTGCTTCGTCAGGAAAGAGGAAAGAAGAGGGAAAGACGAAAGGAAAGGATGTGGGTTTTAAAGGAGAGGGTAAGGAGTCTTTCCAATCCCAGGAGCGGAAAGACTTACCTTAGGTGGAAAAAAGGACATGTATACACTCACACACAAACACATATCCATCCACACATATACAGACACAAGCAGACATATTAAAAGGCAAAGAGTTTGGGAAGAGATGTCAGTCGAGGCAGAAGTGCAGAGGCAAAGATGTTGTTGAATGACAGGTGAGGTATGAGTGGTGGCAACTTGAAATTAGCGGAGATTGAGGCCTGGTGGATAACGGGAAGAGAGGATATACTGAAGAGCAAGTTCCCATCTCCGGAGTTCGGATACGTTGGTGTTAGTGGGAAGTACCCAGATAACCCGGACAGTGTAACACTGTGCCAAGATGTGCTGGCCGTGCACCAAGGCATGTTTAGCCACAGGGTGATCCTCATTACCAACAAACACTGTCTGCCTGTGTCCATTCATGCGAATGGACAGTTTGTTGCTGGTCATTCCCACATAGAATGCGTCACAGTGTAGGCAGGTCAGTTGGTAAATCACGTGGGTGCTTTCACATGTGGCTCTGCCTTTGATCGTGTACACCTTCCGGGTTACAGGACTGGAGTAGGTGGTGGTGGGAGGGTCCATGGGACAGGTTTTACACCGGGGGCAGTTACAAGGGTAGGAGCCAGAGGGTAGGGAAGGTGGTTTGGGGATTTCATAGGGATGAACTAGGAAGTTACGAAGGTGAACACACCCGTCAATTCCTATCCTTAATAAAAGTCCTCAATCTTTCCTCTCCCGCATCCACACCGGCTGTTCAAAGCATCCTCCTACAGGCCAACCGCAAATTAGAACAGCATGCCACCCTCCACCTCAAAAAACTATCCAATCTCCTGGTTTCCCACCTCCGGAAAGGCAACTCACTCACCCTTCACAAGCTTTCCAGCAAACCTCAACCTCCTCTCATTGCACACAAACCCAGTTTCTCCCATCTATTCAATCTCCCAATTCCAGCTCCACTCCCTCCAAAAGCTCAAAATTCCAATCAACACAATCTGGAACCACAACACCTTAATTCAGTAGTTAACCTATCCTCCAAACCTCTGTCCCAATCCGAAACCTCTGTCCTATCCAAAGGCCTCACCTTCAGCGCCACTCCCAGATTCAACCAAACAGCCCTCGTCAAAGATTTACTGTCCTACACTCGTACTCTCTGCTGGAAATATCACTTTGCCACGAAGAAAAATGATCCTAATCCTACTCCTAATGATCCAACTCCCCAAGACACTATCCAAATTGAACCCTGCCTGGAACAGTTCCGTCCTCCATCACAGTGGGACCCACCTCCTCTTCCTCAAAATCACCCTCTCCAAACCTTCCAGGAATTTCTGACTTCCAGCCTTGCCTCTCAATCCTTCTTAAAAAACCTTAATCCTACTCCCAACATCACCACTGCTGAAGCTCAGGCTATCCGTGATCTGAAGGCTGACCGATCCATCGTCATTCTTCCGGTGGACAAGGGTTCCACGACCGTGGTACTTGATCGTCGGGAGTATGAGGGACTGTGTCAGGTTTCAGACAACACCACATACAAAGTTTGCCAAGGTAATCCCATTCCTGATGTCCAGGCGGAGCTTCAAGGAATCCTCAGAACCTTAGGCCCCCTGCAAATCCTTTCACCTGACTCCATCAACCTCCTAACCCCACCGACACCCCGCACCCCTACCTTCTACCTTCTTCCTAAAATTCACAAACCCAATCATCCCAGCTGCCCCATTGTAGCTGGTTACCAAGCCCCCACAGAACGTATCTCTGCCTACGTAGATCAACACCTTCAACCCATTACATGCAGTCTCCCATCCTTCATCAAAGACACCAACCACTTTCCCGAACGCCTAAAATCCTTACCCAATCTGTTACCCCCGGAAACCATCCTTGTAACCATTGATGCCACTTCCTTATACACAAATATTCCGCACGTCCAGGGCCTCGCTGCGATGGAGCACTTCCTTTCATGCCAATCACCTGCCACCCTACCTAAAACCTGTTTCCTCATTACCTTAGCCAGCTTCATCCTGACCCACAACTTCTTCACTTTTGAAGGCCAGACACACCAACAATTAAAGGGAACAGCCATGGGTACCAGGATGGCCCCCTCGTACGCCAACCTATTCATGGGTCGCTTAGAGGAAGCCTTCTTGGTTACCCAGGCCTGCCAACCCAAAGTTTGGTACAGATTTATTGATGACATCTTCATGATCTGGACTCACAGTGAAGAAGAACTCCAGAATTTCCTCTCCAACCTCAACTGCTTTGGTTCCATCAGATTCACCTGGTCCTACTCCAAATCCCATGCCACTTTCCTTGACGTTGACCTCCACCTGTCCAATGGCCAGCTTCACACGTCCGTCCACATCAAACCCACCAACAAGCAACAGTACCTCCATTATGACAGCTGCCACCCATTCCACATCAAACGGTCCCTTCCCTACAGCCTAGGTCTTTGTGGCAAACGAATCTGCTCCAGTCCGGAATCCCTGAACCATTACACCAACAACCTGACAACAGCTTTCGCATCCCGCAACTACCCTCCCGACCTGGTACAGAAGCAAATAACCAGAGCCACTTCCTCATCCTCTCAAACCCAGAAACTCCCACAGAAGAACCACAAAAGTGCCCCACTTGTGACAGGATAATTTCCGGGACTGGATCAGACTCTGAATGTGGCTCTCCAGCAGGGATACGACTTCCTCAAATCCTGCCCTGAAATGAGATCCATCCTTCATGAAATCCTCCCCACTCCACCAAGAGTGTCTTTCCGCCGTCCACCTAACCTTCGTAACTTGTTAGTTCATCCCTATGAAATCCCCAAACCACCTTCCCCACCCTCTGGCTCCTATTCTTGTAACCGCCCCCCGGTGTAAAACCTGTCCCATGCACCCTCCCACGACCACCTACTCCAGTCCTGTAACCCGGAAGGTGTACACGATCAAAGGCAGAGCCACATGTGAAAGCACCCACATGATTTACCAACTGACCTGCCTACACTGTGAGGCATTCTATGTGGGAATGACCAGCAACAAACTGTCCATTCGCATGAATGGACACAGGCAGACAGTGTTTGTTGGTAATGAGGATCACCCTGTGGCTAAACATGCCTTGGTGCACGGCCAGCACATCTTGGCACATTGTTACACCGTCCGGGTTATCTGGATACTTCCCACTAACACCAACCTATCTGAACTACGGAGATGGGAACTTCCTCTTCGATATATCCTCTCTTCCCGTTACCCACCAGGCCTCAATCTCCGCTAATTTCAAGTTGCCGCCACTCATACCTCACCTGTCATTCAACATCATCTTTGCCTCTGCATTGCCGCCTCGACTGACATCTCTGCCCAAACCCTTTGTCTTTAAATATGTCTGCTTGTGGATGGATATGTGTGTGTGTGTGTGTGTGTGTGTGTGAGAGAGTGTATACCCGTCCTTTTTTCCCCCTAAGGTAAGTCTTTCCGCTCCCGGGGTTGGAATGACTCCTTACCCTCTCCCTTAAAACCCACTTCCTTTCGTCTTTCCCTCTCCTTCCCTCTTTCCGATGAGGCAACAGTTTGTTGCGAAAGCTTGAATTTTGTGTGTATGTATGTGTCTGTTTGTGTTTCTATCGACCTGCCAGTGCTTTCGTATGGTAAGTCACATCATCTTTGTTTTTAAATATATTTTTCCCGCGTGGAATGTTTCCCTCTATTATATTGATATCATTAATTTGAACCCAACAATTACGTTTGTTATTGTCACTGTTGCATTTCGAAATCTTTTCTGTCGTCTTATTTTCTCTTTCTGTTTTTGCCAGTAGTTTCACTTTGTATTCACCTTCTCCTTTTTACCGTAATCTGCTATACAATTTTATCCCGCCTATATATACTCAATAATACGTAACACACTTCCAAACCATAACCTAAAAAATTTTTTTGCCGCTTTCAACACTACCGCCGCTATAAAATCCACCATTTCTAGTTCACAAACAGTTCCTTTCACCTTTTAAACAACCATTTCGGCTAGTTCTAATAACTTTCACTTTATTTCCATTTCCATTTTTCCACATCACCGATAATTTTTAGCGGCTTGCCACAGGTTTTAACGTCATTATTTCGTCGTCAGACAATTGTTAGCCTCATTTTCATAATCTGCCACCACAAAACCACTCCTTTTAATATATTACACGCAGTTTTTTCGAAATTTTCCCGAATTTCTCCGTCCTCTAACGTGTTTTGGCGCGAACACAACCACCTAACCTTTGTGCACATCGTTGTCTACCAACCCAAGTCCAACATAGCCCAGCTGTAACCAACACCTTTTCGCCTTTTTTCACACCAGATCTCCAGTTACTTTCCAGTCCATCTTTATCCCTCCCCATATATTTTTATTTTCATTTTCATTTCCTCATGTTACACTTTCCACCTTCTAATACCATGTCACCCCCACAACGACCCCATTAAGTTTTATTTACATTCCCTCCGCAAACATGCCTTCGCCCTAGCCAGATTACGCTCCCATATTCTATTTTCTCAGGCTTGTCTGACATTTGGCATTACCCCCAAAGGCCTCACACTTAAAGTTCCCATCTCTGGCTGCAACCCTTCTTTCCATCAGTCCCTATACCAGTTCCAAACTGAACAATCCATTGCCCTCCCCCACATCAACTCAGCCAATGAACACACCCGTCAACTCCTATCCTTAATAAAAGTCCTTACTCTTTCCTCTCCCACATCCACACCGGCTGTTCAGAGCATCCTCCTACAGGCCAACCGTAAATTAGAACAGCATGCCACCCTCCACCTCAAAAAACTATCCAATCTCCTGGTTTCCCACCTCCGGAAAGGCAACTCACTCACCCTTCACAACCTTTCCAGCAAACCTCAACCTCCTCTCATTGCACACAAACCCAGTCTCTCCCATCTACTCAATCTCCCACTTCCAGCTCCACTCCCTCCAAAACCTCAAAATTCCAATCAACACAATCTGGAACCACAACACCCTAATTCAGTAGTTAACCTTTCCTCCAAACCTCTCTCCCAATCCGAAACCTCTGTCCTATCCAAAGGCCTCACCTTCAGCGCCACTCCCAGATTCAACCAAACAGCCCTCGTCAAAGATTTACTGTCCTACACTCGTACTCTCTGCTGGAAATATCACTTTGCCACGAAGAAAAATGATCCTAATCCTACTCCTAATGATCCAACTCCCCAAGACACCATCCAAATTGAACCCTGCCTGGAACAGTTCCGTCCTCCGTCGCAGCGGGACCCACCTCCTCTTCCTCAAAATCACCCTCTCCAAACCTTCCAGGAATTTCTGACTTCCAGCCTTGCATCTCAATCCTTCTTAAAAAACCTTAATCCTACTCCCAACATCACCACTGCTGAAGCCCAGGCTATCCGTGATCTGAAGGCTGACCGATCCATTGTAATTCTTCCGGCGGACAAGGGTTCCACGACCGTGGTACTTGATCGTCGGGAGTATGTGGCTGAGGGACTGCGTCAGCTTTCAGACAACACCACATACAAAGTTTGCCAAGGTAACCCCATGCCCGATGTCCAGGCGGAGCTTCAAGGAATCCTCAGAACCTTAGGCCCCCTGCAAAACCTTTCGCCTGACTCCATCAACCTCCTGACCCCACCGACACCCTGCACCCCTACCTTCTACCTTTTTCCTAAAATCCACAATCCCAATCATCCCGGCCGCCCCATTGTAGCTGGTTACCAAGCCCCCACAGAACGTATCTCTGCCTACGTAGATCAACACCTTCAACCCACTACATGCAGTCTCCCATCCTTCATCAAAGACACCAACCACTTTCTCGAACGCCTGGAATCCTTACCCAATGTGTTACACTCGGAAAACATCCTTGTAACCATTGATGCCACTTCCTTATACACAAATATTCCGCATGTCCAGGGCCTCGCTGCGATGGAGCATTTCCTTTCACGCCGATCACCTGCCACCCTACCTAAAACCTCTTTCCTCATTACCTTAGCCAGCTTCATCCTGACCCATAACTTCTTCACTTTTGAAGGCCAGACATACCAACAATTAAAGGGAACAGCCATGGGTACCAGGATGCCCCCTCGTAAGCCAACCTATTCATGGGTCGCTTAGAGGAAGCCTTCTTGGTTACCCAGGCCTGCCAACCCAAAGTTTGGTACAGATTTATTGATGACATCTTCATGATCTGGACTCACAGTGAAGAAGAACTCCAGAATTTCCTCTCCAACCTCAACTCCTTTGGTTCCATCAGAGTCACCTGGTCCTACTCCAAATCCCATGCCACTTTCCTTGACGTTGACCTCCACCTGTCCAATGGCCAGCTTCACACGTCCGTCCACATCAAACCCACCAACAAGCAACAGTACCTCCATTATGACAGCTGCCACCCATTCCACATCAAACGGTCCCTTCCCTACAGCCTAGGTCTTCGTGGCAAACGAATCTGCTCCAGTCCGGAATCCCTGAACCATTACACCAACAACCTGACAACAGCTTTCGCATCCCGCAACCACCCTCCCGACCTGGTACGGAAGCAAATAACCAGAGCCACTTCCTCATCCCCTCAAACCCAGAATCCCCCACAGAAGAACCACAAAAGTGCCCCACTTGTGACAGGATACTTTCCGGGACTGGACCAGGCTCTGAATGTGGCTCTCCAGCAGGGATACGACTTTCTCAAATCCTGCCCTGAAATGAGATCCATCCTTCATGAAATCCTCCCCACTCCACCAAGAGTGTCTTTCCGCCGTCCACCTAACCTTCGTAACCTGTTAGTTCATTCCTATGAAATCCCCAAATCACCTTCCCCACCCTCTGGCTCCTATCCTTGTAACCGCCTCCGGTGTAAAACCTGTCCCATGCACCCTCCCACCACCACCTACTCCAGTCCTGTAACCCGGAAGGTGTACACGATCAAAGGCAGAGCCACATGTGAAAGCACCCACGTGATTTACCAACTGACCTGCGTACACTGTGATACACTCTATGTGGGAATGACCAGCAACAAACTGTCCATTCGCATGAATGGACACAGGCAGACAGTGTTTGTTGTTAATGAGGATCACCCTGTGGCTAAACATGCCTTGGTGCACGGCCAGCACATCTTGGCACATTGTTACACCGTCCGGGTTATCTGGATACTTCCCACCAACACCAATCTATCCAAACTCCGGAGATGGGAACTTGCTCTTCAATATATCCTCTCTTCCTGTTACCCACCAGGCCTCAATCTCCGTTAATGTCAAGTTGCCGCCACTCATACCTCACCTGTCATTCAACATCATCTTTGCCTCTGCACTTCCGCCTCGACTGACATCTCTGCCGAAACTCTTTGTCTTTAAATATGTCTGCTTGTGTCTGCATATGTGTGGATGGATGTGTGTGTGTGTGTGTGTGTGTGTGTGTGTGTGTGTGTGTGTGTGTGAGTGAGTGTATACCCGTCCTTTTTTCCCCCTAAGGTAAGTCTTTCCGCTCCCAGGATTGGAACGACTCCTTACCCTCTCCCTTAAAACCCACTTCCTTTCGTCTTTCCCTCTACTTCCCTCTTTCCTGATGAAGCAACAGTTTGTTGCGAAAGCTAGAATCTTGTGTGTATGTATGTGTCTGTTTGTGTTTCTATCGACCTGCCAGCGCTTTCGTATGGTAAGTCACATCATCTTTGTTTTTTTATATATATATTTTTTCCACGTGGGAAAAATATATCTAAAAACAAAGATGATGTAACTTACCAAATGAAAGCGTTGGTATGTTTATAGAGACACAAACAAACACAAACACACACACAAAATTCAAGCTTTCGCAACCCACGGTTGCTTCATCAGGAAAGAGGGAAGGAGAAGGGGAAAGATGAAAGGATGTGCGTTTTAAGGGAGAGGGTAAGGAGTCATTCCAATCCCGGGAGCGGAAAGACTTACCTTAGGGGGAAAAAAGGACAGGTATACACTCGCGCGCGCGCCCACACACACACACACACACACACACACACACACACACACACACACACATCCATCCGCACATATACAGACACATGATATGTCTGCTTTCGATCATAAGCTCCCACTTCTTTGTGCTCATTCTTTCCTCTTTTGTCATTTCCCACCCCTTCCCTCTGTTTCCTCACTATTTACTCCTCTTTCCCTCCCATTTCCTCCTTTTTCACCATTACCAGAGTTGAACCAGCCCTTTGTTCTCCACCCACATGTGTGCGTGTGTTCATGTAGCCTTCCGCAGCTGTCCAGAGAGTGTGTGTGTGTGTGTGTGTGTGTGTGTGTGTGTGTGTGTGTGTGTGTGCGTGCGTGTATGATAGAGAGAGAGAGAGAAAAATAAAAGCATCTGGTGAATGGTTGCCTGTCCTCATTTCTGTTTTTATTTCAGTTGCGTCAGCTCAAGAAGAAACTGTGGGCTCTCCGTCTAAAGTCAGCTGAAGACAGAGACTTCTGCACAGAAAGTAAAAGTGCTGCATTATCAACTACAAAAACATCAAACCTTGAGAGAGAATGAAAATATCACTTCTGGTAAAACTAAAGAACTGCAACTTTCAGTTTTAACCTTTATGAAAATTTCTGGAATGCATTTCATTTGTCAGTCAAATCTAAGATTAACAGCTATGCAGAGTCTACAGAAAAAGTAATTTCTCCATTGTATGTGAATATAATAATTCATAATAATTACCCCCTATCTTGTCCCACCACTCTAGGTAAAGCTGAAACTGATGCATATAGCCCATTTAAGATCAGATGAAGTAACTGTAAATGATATTTACAAGCAAATGATTACACAAGAGTTTTCATTGATCAATTAATTTTTAATATCTCATTAATTAAATTATGTGGACTTGCGGTAGACCTGAAATAGTCTGGATTGCAAAACTTAATTTTTACTGACTTTAAGGAGATATTAATAATTTATCCATTAAAATTAGGTAGTATTCTAACAGTGAGTGTGATGCTGTGTTTAACACTCTGGACATTTGTGTGGAAGGATGGAGTTCAAACCCTCATTTGGGTTTTTTGGGCTTTCTATCTTTTCCCATAAGTCACTTCATCTGAATCCCAGAATGGCTTTCTCAGCACTGCTACGTGGATGTTGCCCCTTATTTTGTCCACTGGAGCTAGTGCTATCCCAAATGACAACTTAACAACAAGAGACTGGACTCTTACCTTCCTTCCCTTGTAACCAACTGAAATCTTCTCATTCCGAGACATTGTCATTACAAAATGCATGACATAACCTAGATCATGAGCTAATGTTGTGAGTTAAATTTCATATCTCTCTGCAGTGTCCTGTGAAGTGAGCACACGTGACAGTATTGATAATGATCAGTGGTGATGTTGAGCTCAGTGGTCCCCTTGGTGCTATGTAAGAGGAGTAGACTCGTGGCCACACTGAGTTTCACTCTCTCCCGTACTTCTAATTGCCAATAAGCAACACAGACGTGACGCTAAACTCTAAACACGCTCATCACATTCACGTACACTCAAAAAATACACTTAAGCCACAAATTCACACTTTTCACCGTAAAAATATTGTGGCAACCTCTAAATTCCAAATTTCGGTGACCCACACAGTCTGCCCTAGCAGATGACTCTTTCCATGCAGCTGCACCTGAACTTTCTCCAAAGAGCCCATTTGTGATAAGCAACTGCTGACAGGAGTGTCTTCTCCTCCACCACCACATGCAGAAACAGATGCTTCCACTGGATTTTCCGCTAGCTGGAAACAATGCCATTCTCAGTGTGTCCACACGCTGAGCATTAGCAAAGTAACAACATGTGAGTGTCAGTTCAAATGCAGTGAGTGTATAGCATTTTGTAATGAGGACCTAGGTACTGTACAAATACTTGTGACTGCTGCAACCTAATAGCTTCCCAGTGGCAGTGCATGGCCATATCTCAGTGAGTTGGCATTGCATTGTATTTTGCAAATAACTTGCAGGCATCTTGTTTACTGAACAGGACCAGTGGCGTGCCTGTCAGCATGGTTTGAATTTGCAACTAGTTGTTTTAATGCGAACATCTCACTGTTGTTGGGCACCTTTCTGAAACCAGTACAGTATATTCCATGCGAACAAGAACATGAACAGAAATAAGCAGGTGGTTGAAGAATTTTGAACAAAGTAGTTTTTGATCTTGTGTAGTTTGTGCTTGAATAAATAATCGTGTGGCTAAATACCTAACCACGTGCGTATTTCGAAGATAAGCACTCTGTTCCATTGTACTCCTGACTACTTTGCCTTTCGAATTAAGTGGTAATGTGCTCTGTGCAGTAAACACTGACAACACAGCATGCATACCGAAGCTGATGACCCTGATTCTTGAATTTTTTCACACAGTTCCTCTCTCCATTAGAGTGCCCATTGTATACCTCTGTGCCACACAGCATCTGCGCGAGCACCAAATGTGCAATCCTTGTCTTCCCCCCTTCCAATTTGTCCAGCCACACTTATTACGGAAATGCAGCACATGTCAGGAAACGGTCCCACAGAGCAAAGCTCCAGGACCTCTTCCACGGTGGAAAACATTGCATCACAGCCATGCAAAAGGGCCTTCCGACCTGCAGTCACAGACAGTCAGCTTTATCAGTTCCTACAATTTGCCCAACTCATGAGCACCGCTGCGCCCCTTTCACAGGCCCTGGTGCCGACCATTCAACCGAGCAGAACTTCTTCTCACCTCCCCGCATTCAACGCCCATGACCCACGTCTGCGAACCAGGGATTACTAGTGATACAACGAAGTTCGCCCCTACCATAGATCAGCTCAGACCCACGGTTGTAGCAGAAGCTCATGATATTATCACTAACCCCCCACCCCACTTCCCGGCAGCTACGATAAACTGAAAAAGCACCTAATCACCTGCTTAGCATCGTCAGAAATGCCACACTTCTGGGACTTGTTTTCATTGGCTGAGTGTTCTGATATGAGACCCACCCAGCTCCTGCAGCACGTCTGCCTCTTAGCTGAACTCCATGTCTTGCCAGATAAACTCATCTTCCACAACTGGAGTCCTTGATTGCCGGCGGCCATCTGTCCTGTTCACGCCACGCAGTATCGTACAGACATTGATGCAGCCACTGTGATAGTGGATCGGGTGTTTGAATCCCTTGATATTTTGCCTGCAGTAGCCGCAGCCCATCCTCCTTACCTACCTCCTCTTGCTCCGACTGTTTCCAGCATGGCAACAACAAGTCTCCCAGCTGCTCTGAAGCACAGCTGGAGAATATACCACCTCCTGTGCCTCAGGACACAGAGTCCAATTTAGCACACATCATGCCATGCCTGAGCAATGAGATGGCCAACTTAATCAGCACCCTTGCACGTGCCCATCTCCATCCCTTTCTCCCACCCCCACACTTCACAGTCCAAGGCTATTACCCACATGGCGCACATGACCACTAATGCACATGACGTTCAGGCACATCAACCTCCATCCCCTTTCCACATCCATCTGGCGAACAGGAGGAGTAAGGTGACACAAACCCTGTGTGCTGGTACCATGAGTGCTTTGGCAGTGCTGCAGCAAACTGCCATCGACAGTGTTTGTGGCACCTAAACACAGCTGGCACCTGGTAGTAGGTGCACCTGGTTGCTCTTCACAGTGCCTGTTCATATCGGACCACCATTACTCCACCCTGCCCATATCGTAACTCATCGACACCAGTTCGGACTTGTCCATCTACCCATGCAGGCTCCTACACTCTTTCAGCCGCAACCCTCCCTCCCCTTTCCTGCTTACCACAGCAACTAGTTCCATCATATCATGACCATCTGTGGCCCCCACATCTGTTCTGTTGACTTTGGTCTCAGTGGGGATTTTCTCTGGACTTTCACTGTGGCCAGCATCAATGACCTGATCCTCAGCACGGATTTGCATTCCCACTTTAATCTTCTTCCTGACCTCGCACAGCATCATCTGACTGATGGCACATTGCATCACTCCGCACCCTGCACTAACATCTCCACCTCCCACTTTACTGTTAAGCAGTTGTCCGACTGTGATTCTTTCACCAATCTCCTCACCAAATTTCCACTCCTCAGATGCCCCCCCCCCCCCCCCCCCCAGTGCTTCCTGCAAGGACATCATGACACAGTGCACTATATTGTAACCACACAGGGCAAGGCTGTTCACTGCTACATGTGCTTCCCTCGCTGGCCAGAAGCAAGTACATGTGGCCAGAAATTGAAGCCTCCATTGCCGCTGGAATCCAGTGCCCGTCAAAAAGCCCTTGGTCCTCCACACTCCATTTAGCTCCCAAGAAGGATGGCACCTGGTACCCTTGTGGTGATTACCGCCATCTCAGTAAAGAAATTTTGAGCTCCACCATATTCAGTAAGGTAGACTGTGCAAAAACTTTTATGCAGATCCCGCTCGCACTGGAGAACACCTAGAAGACTGGCATTATTACACCCTTTGGTCTCTTTGAAAGCCTCTTCTATGCCTTTTGGCCTCCATTATGCCACACAAATGTGGCAAGCGTTTTCTGGATGATGTCCTCCACGGTGCACTAGGATGTTTTGCCTATCTGCACAACATCCTTATTTACTCCCAGAACTTGGCTGAATACCAAGAAGACCGCTACCACATGCGAAAATGGATGCTTTCACCAGATTTTCTGCTAGCTGGAAATAACACCATAGTCGTGTGTGAGTATGCGCAGAGCAGTAGCAACAGTAGCTACACATCTACACATGGTTGTTGGTTACAAATTCAGTGAATGTTCAGTGTTTTGTAAGGAGGACCCAGGTGCTGTACGAAGACTCGTGATTTCTGCAACCCAGTGCATGGACATTTTTCAGTGAGACAGCCTTGCATCATATTTTGCAAATAATTTGCAGGCACCTCGTTCACCAAACAGGACCAGTGGCATACCTGCCAGCATGACTTGAATTTACAGCTATCTGTATTGATGCAAATACTTTGTCGTTGTAGACCCCCTTTTAGATACTGGGACAGTAAATTCCATGCCAACAATGACATGAACAGTAGTAAAAAGATGGTTGAACAATTTATGAGTAATTTTTCATTTGTAACAATACGAGAGAAGGAAAGTTGCTACTCACCATATAGCGGAGATGCCGAGTCGCGACAGGCACAATAAAAGATTCACACAATCATAGCTTTCGGCCATTAAGGCCTTTGTCAGCAGTAGACACACATACACACACATGCACACACACACTCACGCAAGCGCAACTTGCACACACATCTGCAGTCTCAGAGAGCTGAAACTACACTGCGAGCAGCAGCACAAGTGCATGATGGGAGTGGCAACTGGGTGGAGGTAAGGAGGAGGCTGGGGTGGGGAGGGGGAAGGATAGTATGGTGGGAGTGGCGGAGAGTGAATTATTGCAGTTTAGATGGAGGGCAGGAGAGAAGGTGCGGAGGGGGAGGGGGTAAGTAGTGGAAAGGAGAGAAATAAAAATAAAAATAAATTAAAAGACTGGGTGTGGAGGTGAAATGGCAGCTGTGTAGTGCTGGAATGGGAACAGGGATGGGGTGATGGGTGAAGACAGTGACTAACGAAGGTTGAGGCCAGGAGGGTTACGGGAACGTAGGATGTATTGCAGGGATAGTTCTCTCCTGTACAATTCAGAAAAGCTGGTGTTGGTGGGAAGGATCCATATGGCACAGGCTGTGAAGCAGTCATTGAGATGAGGGGTATCATGTTTGGCAGCATGTTCAGCAACAGGGTGGTCCCCTCCTACCGTGGTATTCTGCCATCCACTGACCCTACACAGTGTACTTGTCCATCCTTACACATCCCCTGCTCCCAATCCCTTACCTCATGGCTCATACCCCTGTAATAGACCTAGATGCAAGACCTGTCCCATACAGCCTCCTACCACCACCTTCGCAGTCCGGTCACTAACATCACCTATCCCATTAAAGGCAGGGCTACTTGTGAAACCAGTCATGTGATTTACAAGCTAAGCTGCAACCAATGTGCTGCATTCCTTGTAGGCATAACAACCAACAAGCTGTCTGTCCACATAAACAGCCACCGACAAACTGTGGCCAAATAACAAGTGGACCACCCTGTTGCTGAACACGCTGCCAAACATGATACCTCTCATCTCAATAACTGCTTCACAGCCTGTGCCATATGGATCCTTCCCACCAACACCAGCTTTTCTGAATTGTGCAGGTGGGAACTTTGCCTGCAATACATCCTACGTTCCCGTAACCCTCGTGGCCTCAACCTTCATTAGTCACTGTCCTCACCCATCCAGCCCCCTCCCTGTTCCAATTCCAGCACTACACAGCCGTCATTTCATTGCCACACCCAGTCTTTTAATTTATTTTTATTTTTATTTCTCTCCTTTCCGCTACTTACCCCCTCCCCCCTCCGCACCTTCTCTCCTCCCCTCCGTCTAAACTGCAACACTTCACTGTCCGCCACTCCCACCATACTATCCCTCCCCCTCCCTGCCCCACGTCCTCCTTACCCCCACCCAGTCACCACTCACCATCATGTACTGATGCTGCTGCTCGCAGTGTAGTTTCAGCTCTCTGAGACTGCAGACGTGTGTGCAAGTTGCGCTTGCGTGAGTGAGTGTGCGTGTGTGTGTGTGTGTGTGTGTGTGTGTGTGTCTGCTGCTGACAAAGGACTTAATGGCCGAAAGCTATTATTGTGTGAATCTTTTATTGTGCCTGTCGCCACTTAGCAGCTCCGCTATATGGTGAGTAGCAACTTTCCTTCCCTCGTATTGTTACATTCCATCCCGGATTTTCCTTTGTTTCTGATTTGTGACGTTTGCGCTTAAATAAATAATCGTGTGGTTAAATTTATAACCTCGTGCATATTTCTAAGATAAGTGCTCCATTCCATTGCACTCCTGTCTACTTCGCTTTTCAACTTAAGTGGTAACGTGCACCATGCAGTAAGCACTGATGGCATAGCATGCGTATCCACAATTTCATTCACAGTGAAGAGAGAACACCCTTCCGCCCAGCTAGCAAGGCTATGCAAATTTAACTTTTTTCTTGAGGGAAATAAACTTTGGTATGTGGTGCAATAGTAACATCGTAGTTATTCAGTAAAGAAAGGTTCTAAACATATAATATTAGTTTTGTTAGAAGTTCATACTTAATAATAAAAACACAAAATATGTTTGTTCAACAGTATTTCGCTTGATGTCTGACTATGGTCTTATAAGCTGAAAACTAGTTCACATTATAAATAAATATTGTAGAACATGCACATTGTTGCTGCAGCCGTGATTGAAATGATTAGATGTCTGTGTAATTGTGTGTGTGTGAGTGTGCACTTATACTGGGAGAAGAGTGATATTCTCAAAGCTAGTTAAGCCTCCATTCTGTTGTGTCTGT
This sequence comes from Schistocerca americana, assembly GCF_021461395.2. Lineage (NCBI taxonomy): Eukaryota > Metazoa > Arthropoda > Insecta > Orthoptera > Acrididae > Schistocerca > Schistocerca americana. The sequence continues at coordinate 737,559,721 of NC_060121.1, read as the reverse complement.
CAATGGGCCACACATTAGTCAGATATAGGTAAGTTTATTTCCTCATTTTTATTTGTGCTTTTATTTACAGTTCATTAGTGCATATAATATTGGTTTTCTTGCAGTTATCTAGAAATCATTTAAACTTATGCATTAATATGCGCAATATATTTTTATGCATTTCTTTTTTTATGAAACACTTGACTGTAACTCTCAGATTCACCCTCTCAAAAAGACACAAATCTTTTAGGCAAACAGTGTAAGTGTGTATGTGTTTACACACGTGTGTCAGTATCTGCTTGTGGTTCTTCTCATATTTTTACATGCTAGAACACTACAAATATCTTTGTAGTGCCTTTTACTTCAATTGTTGTTTGCAGATTGTTTGCAGTATGTAGTATTTACCTCTAATTGTGTGTAATTTGTGTATAGTACTTCTATTATTTGAAAATCCTAATTGCTCTAGTTTTACTTTTGACGAGTTAGTCATTTTATGTAGTGACTTCTTCTTTAAGGTACAAGACATATATTTAAAAAAATCATCAAGTTTGACATGTCACAATTGATGGTTGAAATAGTTGGTGGTTAATATATGCATATTGGGATAGAATAACCACCAAAATTAGTAAAGCAGTACACAACAAAATTGCAAACCCACTAGCTCCAATAATAAATCAAAGTTTTAAAGAGAGCTGTTCCCCGGAGGTACTGAAATAAGCCAAAGTCAGACCGCTCTTTTAAAAGGGATCAAGAAAAGTAATGGAAAATTATCATCCTATCTCGATTCTTGCAGTCATGTCCAAAATGTTTGAAAAAGTTGCTGTTGTCCAAATCCAAAACTTCATTCCAAAAAAGTCTATTATTCTAAACAATCAATTTGGTTTTCAACAAGGACAAAGCACCATAAATCCACTGAACTGTTTCATTGAGAAAATAAATGCACCATTAGACAAGAGTGCTAAGATGGCAGGAATTTTCTGCAGCCTCATAAATGCGTTTCATCCAGTAAACTATGCATTGCTTATTTACAAACTTGAAAGTACAACATTAGGGGCAGTGCCCTACAATGGCTTAAATCCTACCTATTAAACAGAAAACAAAGAGTTAGTATCTCTTTAAGTGGGGAAAATTATTATTCTGGCTAGTCCTGTTTCTCTTCTTTGTTAATGACCTAACATTAAATATCAGCTCTCCACCTGTTCTGTTTACAGATGATACTTCTATCTTAGATGAAAATCAGGATTCGGAAAAAAATTCCCAAATCTGTGATCAGTACTCTCAGTACCCTGGAAACTTGGATTCAGATAAATGGGTTGAATCTAAACATATCTAAGACTCACATAATGCAATTCAAAACCGGGCAGTCAAAATGTGAGCAGATTAAGATTGCCCAGAACAACCAGGATATGGAAGAAGTTGACTGAGTCAAATTCTTAGGCTTAAATCTGGGTAAAAATTTGAGCTGGCAGGCACACCTTAAGTAACTTGCAAAGAAAATGAGCAGCCTTGCATTTTGTAACGTGCAATAAGCCATTTGGGCCATGTATCTTCTTAAATTTATGATCTTATCCTTCTTTCGATCTTATTTGAAATGTTTTAAACTCCGACTGTATAGCATGTCGTACTAACTCAGTTAACCCCTGTGATAAAAACAAGTTTAATAAAATTTCTGTACTACAAAAAGATATATTTTTGTTTATGTGAATATATATTATCATAATTGGTCTATTGTGCTGTTGAGTGAGTTTCATTTTCTGTAAATTATTTTTGATTTATTGCTCTATGTTTTGATCTTAGTATAGCTGTATCTTCACTGATGTACTTTGGGTCAATGTTAACTGGGTGCCAGTTGGTTGTATGTTGTCTGGCGGGAAGGAAGGTAGAAGAAATGTAAAGTTTTCTGGAGTTGTGTAGAGATGGAATGTATTTTGCTGAGTGAACATTGTAATTGATGGCAGCAAGGCATCTAGGACTATTAAAAATGAAAATTATATATGAATCAGTTTGTCATCTACGTTATTTTAAGTAACACGCCAGCCTATGGGGTTTCCAGACCTACAAGAGATCCTGGCTTCCAGAAAGAAGAAATTCTAGCAACGGATTGAATGAGATCCTTAAAAAACAAAATGTGTATTTTTTTCTCTATAACTACCACTAGACCTGGCCAACAATATTTAATTACTTCGTGAACAATTACAATTAATGGTCTTCCAATTGTGAGTAACAAAGGAGTTGATAAAGTGGTGCCATTCTGACCAGGATACTTGTATGTTTGGATTTTTGACAGTGTTTATGATTCAGGTGACCAAAAAGCATAAAACTGTGTTGCAAAGTGGAATGATTTTAAACCAAATATAATTTGACATAGTACATGTGGAGAAGTTTTGAATGATACAACACTATGGACACACATGGTTGTAAATATAGAAGCATTATTATTAAAGTTGATGCCACCTACCCAGTCCAGGACAATAATAAGCGAAGTACCAATTAAAACATTTGTATTTGTATTTTCTCTGCCGTGTTGAGTGAACATTTTGATTGGTTATTCTTTATTGATAATTTATGAACAAATTTACAAAAAATGGATCATGATTCGAATAATGAAATAAATATGTCGAACCTACCAGCTTCAACTAGTGACTTTAAACAGGACATAGCCGATAAAGACATGTTTCAGAATGTATTAGACAATAGTTAATCAAAACAGTTAAATGAAATCAGTGCAGACTTGGGATTTTTAGACAGTAGCGGTTAGATTCGAGTCCAGACCATGAGAAACAAGTACAGCCACATGTAAGTAAAACAATGCTAAGTGAAAAAACCAAACTGTTAAATTTACAAGACATGTTTACTGCATTAATGTCATCAATGAAATAAAAAAAACAGTGAAAAACTGTCATCAATGGAAAAAAATAGTGAAAAACCAATGGTCAGTAGTCTCAGAATGTAATTCCATTAGAGCAGAGTTTAATGCGCAAATTTCAGGTATTAAAAAAGACATAGTTGGTGTGTTTTCTCAAGTAAAAGCTACAGATGAACGTGTGAAAAAAGTAGAGGGGAAGGTAGAGGCTCCAGAATCCAAAATACAATCATTAGTGATAAAAATAGGGGAAGCGGACAAGGACCTCAGATCTGAGATAGGTGCTGTTGAAGTTAGGTGTAAAGATGCTGTTGGAGACACTAGTAAACAAGCCCTAACCTTTATAAATAAGTTAAATGAAAAATAGACTGTGTCGCCTTAGATGTAGATGAAAAAGTTCAGAAGATAGGTGAGATAACAGACTCAGATGTGTCAGACTTACACAGTGATGTCATTATTATCAAAAAACAAGTACAACAGTTACAAGATGGGACTTACTTAAAACCTTCTCTAATGTAGGAGACCCAAGCTTTCCTACTATGCCACTAAAGTTTTTACCCGGTGAGAAGCTTTTTCATCCAGTTGATTTTATACAACATTGTGGTAATAGTTTTCTCCCTAGTATGAGTGATGAATTAAAAATTAAGTTTATTAAAAGATCATGAGATGGAGAAGCCTTATCATGGGTCAACCAACTTGACTGTAGCAGGTCTAGCAGTTTATCCACAGATGAATTTGAAAAGTGTTTCTTGAAAAAGTTTTGGTCTGACACTGAACAGGCAAGGATAAAGAGTGAGTTTAATGGTCCGATGTACAGGAAGCAGAGAGGGGGTATGAAAGTACTTTGCAAAGACCAGATCATGAAACTTGCACACTTCAACCAGCCTTTTGATGAACTCAAATAGATGCACTTAAGAGAAGGCTACCAGAAAGAATTCAAATGGGGTTAGTTTATGGGCCAGATGATTCTGTAGACCAATTCCTAAAATCTGTAGAAAAGTTGGACAGGGCATATAATGGGTTTGGCCAATGTAGTACTGATTTCAGGAGGCCAAACTGGAGTAACCACAGTCATAATACACTCCTGGAAATTGAAATAAGAACACCGTGAATTCATTGTCCCAGGAAGGGGAAACTTTATTGACACATTCCTGGGTCAGATACATCACATGATCACACTGACAGAACCACAGGCACATAGACACAGGCAACAGAGCATGCACAATGTCGGCACTAGTACAGTGTATATCCACCTTTCGCAGCAATGCAGGCTGCTATTCTCCCATGGAGACGATCATAGAGATGCTGGATGTAGTCCTGTGGAATGGCTTGGCATGCCATTTCCACCTGGCGCCTCAGTTGGACCAGCGTTCGTGCTGGACGTGCAGACCGCGTGAGACGACGCTTCATCCAGTCCCAAACATGCTCAATGGGGGACAGATCCGGAGATCTTGCTGGCCAGGGTAGTTGACTTACACGTTCTAGAGCACGGTGGGTGGCACGGGATACATGCGGACGTGCATTGTCCTGTTGGAACAGCAAGTTCCCTTGCCGGTCTAGGAATGGTAGAACGATGGGTTCGATGACGGTTTGGATGTACCGTGCACTATTCAGTGTCCCCTCGACGATCACCAGTGGTGTACGGCCAGTGTAGGAGATCGCTCCCCACACCATGATGCCGGGTGTTGGCCCTGTGTGCCTCGGTCGTATGCAGTCCTGATTGTGGCGCTCACCTGCACGGTGCCAAACACGCATACGACCATCATTGGCACCAAGGCAGAAGCGACTCTCATCGCTGAAGACGACACGTCTCCATTCATCCCTCCATTCACGCCTGTCGCGACACCACTGGAGGCGGGCTGCACGATGTTGGGGCGTGAGCGGAAGACGGCCTAACGGTGTGCGGGACCGTAGCCCAGCTTCATGGAGACGGTTGCGAATGGTCCTCGCCGATACCCCAGGAGCAACAGTGTCCCTAATTTGCTGGGAAGTGGCGGTGCGGTCCCCTACGGCACTGCGTAGGATCCTACGGTCTTGGCGTGCATCCGTGCGTCGCTGCGGTCCGGTCCCAGGTCGACGGGCACGTGCACCTTCCGCCAACCACTGGCGACAACATCGATGTACTGTGGAGACCTCACGCCCCACGTGTTGAGCAATTCGGCGGTACGTCCACCCGGCCACCCGCATGCCCACTATACGCCCTCGCTCAAAGTCCGTCAACTGCACATACGGTTCACGTCCACGCTGTCGCGGCATGCTACTCTTTGCCTTTACAAATGTCTGCTTGTGTCTGTGTATGTGCGAATGGATATGTGTGTGTGTGTTCGAGTGTATACCTGTCCTTTTTTCCCCTTAAGGTAAGTGTTTCCGCTCCCGGGATTGGAATGACTCCTTACCCTCTCCCTTAAAACCCACATCCTTTCGTCTTTCCCTCTCCTTCCCTCTTTCCTGACGAAGCAACCGTCGGTTGCGAAAGCTTGAATTTTGTGTGTATGTTTGTGTTTGTTTGTGTGTCTATCGACCTGCCAGCACTTTCGTTCGGTAAGTCAAATCATCTTTGTTTTTAGATATATTTTTCCCACGTGGAATGTTTCCCTCTATTATATTCATATTATAAATTTTAATTATCCCATCTAAACCCCTCACTCTCATACTATTAATTAATTTCAAAAATAAAAATGTTCTTCCAAACCTCAGTTCTACAAGGATTGTGTTGGAATCAATTTTCTCCAGCTTCTTAAGGTTTGACAGTGAGAGAATAAGATTTAGCTTATAGATATTATTTGCAGTAATAGTGGTGAAAATAATTATTTAGACTTGACTTTTTCTCTATGTCCATCACAGTTTCTTCTATCGTTGGCTCAGTGTATTCAAGGTATGTTATTTTCTTACGTGGTTACATGAGAATTTTGGTTCATTCCATTTGACACATTCACATCAATAACACGACATTGCAGGCCTTTTTATTCACTTTTAAACAATATCATTGCCTATTTAGAATTAATTTTAGTCAAATTTAGTTGTTCACATTATTCACTGCTTCTAACAACTACCATATTAAAATTGCAACCAACCTGCCATGAAGAATAGAGATTTTACATATCAAAGAAACTCTTTAACCTAACCAATGACGTGTGTATCAAAAATCTTTTCAGATGTTACTTTGAGAGGTTATTTAATGAATCCGACATCACTAGCTTCAAATGCAATTACAATTCTGAAATAAATCAAAACTATGAAAAATAATGAAATTAACATTATTTATGTTAGATCTTTCATTTGAGAACATGTCTGTATACTTCAATATCAATAAAATATCACTTTACTATTTGTTTATACGTAAGCTAAAATATATATGTGATTTCAGAAAAATTTCTATACATCAGGTTCCATTTTTTCTGTGTATCGAGTAATCCTCTCCTTGACTGGCTCACTCAGGTTATTTTTAAGTGGTCACCCACTCACATTCCCCTGTTCCTTTCTTGTAGCTCTCCTGTGGTTTTACCTGTTTTAATCCCAGGTATAGCACCTTTCACCAATTTCCATTGCATTAAGACCTATGAGATGGAGAGATCGTGTGGGTCAACGCGAGTGAGGTGAGAGTGAGTGAGTGAGTGTTAGTTTATAGGTTTCCTCCTCACTGAGAGACGATAATTTTAGTCATTTTATTCTAATTTGTCTCGTTTTATGTAAGGGTGCTGAAGGCTGAAGTTACACACACACACACACACACACACACACACACACACACACACACACACACACACACACAAAATTCTCTCCATACCTATATCGAAAAGAGATCTGTATAGCTTAAGGTGACCCACCCATCAGTTCCATTGCAGCGACACACTCCATAGTTATTTGCCACACTATAAAATGTCAAAATAATGAGAACATCAGTATATCCAAATGACTTAAATATTAAAGCAAGTATGAAAGTTTTACAGAAATGTGTTGAAACATAGTAGAGAAACTGTATAGAGACACTGTGCATGAGGTCAAAATTTGTGAAAGTAATGTAAAACAGGATCACAAAAGCAGCACTCATTGGGATAGTTATCATGAAGTTTAATTCAAACTTGAAGCTCTCAGACTTTGGACACATTCTGGTGTCCAACTATTTTGCTGACAGCCTTGTAATCTGTTATGAGGGTATATTAACAAATAATTTTTAGGTGAGCTTTTTTAACAATTTAAAGCAAATAATTTCTGTTGATAATATTGTAATTCAGTTTGTAATACTGTGTGGGAGACCATAGTGAAACAAACCAAATAAATAAATAAACTCTTGTGTCAATACAAAACAGTCTTCACACGAAAGCGGTCATTGGCCGTGAAAAAAGTGACTGATCTTATTAGACAATACAACTCTTTACATCACACTTAAGTGTTCCTAATTGACATCTCCAGTCCACACAAACTTAATAGTTTTTATATAAAAGAATAGTCATGAAGTTTTGAACATCATCTCATAAAAATTAAGTGTACTTTAGAAAACCATTAAAGGAGTTAAAACAGAATGAAACATAGAGCAGTAATTAATTTTCTACCTTTGGAGGAGAAACTCATTTATTTCAAGCGAGCATATGTGAATTACACAAAATAGAAAATAAACATAATCGTCTACAAATCCAAGCCTGCATGGTTCATAGAGACTGAAAAGGACATGGAAAATGCTGGAATTACAATAGACACAATATAAAACAGAACACATTTCAGAAAGGCAGTTTAAAAGGCAGAATTTCAGGAGAGAAAGAAAACAACTAGATGAAAGTGGACTCAAGAAGAAAGGGAACAACACTCTAAAAGGATGAAGGAAATTTCGAAACTAAGGAAATCTAATACAATGAAGAGTAGCCAAAGTTGATTCATCATACCCCCCAAATGGGTTATTCGAAAGAAGAAGAAGAAATATAATCATCTAGGTCCTAATGCAAGCTGAAAGTGTGTAATATTAGACATTAAACAATATGTGTACAGTGTGTGTAATGCATGCAGTGGTCAGTACTGATGAATGAATGAATACTGTAGCCACCCTTTTGCAAAACAGTGATGTACACTGTGCATGAACTGAATGAGGTTACTCTGCTTAAAATGGAATGACCTCACATTCGGTGGCTCTAGTATCGTCATTCTGATTTAGATTTTCCATCATTTCCCTAAAGTACTTGATGGAAATGTGGAAATGATTCCTACTATAAGGCCAGTGCAAACTTCCTGTACCATTCTTGTTCAACTAGACATGTAGGTAAGTGCCTGTATTTTCAACTACATCGATGAACATAATAAATGTTTGAGAGATTATTTTTGTTGATATATTAGTCTGTGTGGCCATCATTCCTTCCCATGTAACCCTCTTGCCAGTCTTTGTTGTCATCCATTTTGTTCAAACCTTCATCTGTTTTCTACCTTATTTGCTAGTATGCTTCTTTATTTACCTGTACCACATATATTGATCTAAACTTATGTGCCTACAGCTTTTCCTGTGTTGATTTCTGTGCACATAGCCCAGGTCCATTACTATTTATGAATTTGCATACAACATTTTTTTTTATAATTCACTACACTGCAGGAGCTTTTCCCAATTGTCTTTCACCAATTTATTTGCAAATTTGACTGCCATTTTCTTTTCCACCCTCCAGTTACCTTGCTTTTACGTAATTTGTTCACATTTTTGTGCATGTGTTTTTCACCAAACTGCTATGACTGAATTTTTTCTGCTATCTCCTACATTCCTTTACCTGCCAAACACAGTAGACTACATTTTCTCCAGTGATTTCCTCTTTCTGTTTGCCCATTTTTAAAAAGATTTTGTCTGTTTTCACAACATTCCACATCAATTTTTTTTCTTTTTCCAACAATCATATCATATGGGCCACTTTTCTGGTGAGAAATTCTCACCCACTCATAACCTCTTGTCTGTTCTCTAGATTTTTGTACAAATTTTTGTTCTCCCACCACCCACCTTCGCTCTTGCATTCCATCCATTTTTCTATCTTTTTCCACCTTCTGTCTCTCATTTTTGCCAGTTCCACCGTCTCTACATTCCAGACCATTCTTTCTTGCCATGATGAATCCCGTTACACAATATACCCATTCCTTTCGAAAATATGCCTTTGCAATAGGGTCATTCCACACCAAGTGGTCTAAAACTGAAAAAAGTTCCCACCATCATGGTCTCCAATTTTCGTCAAATTTTAACTGTAGCTTTAGTCAAGTGTTGAAGTAAGTTTCCCAAGATTTCAGGCCTCTAGCTGCAATAGCTGCTGATCTAGACCCCCTTGTCTGAAGTGTACTTAGTCCGTGTGCATGCAACATAAAAAAAATGTCATATTTGGAGTCTAATAAAATCGAAACTAATTCATAAGAATGGTTAGTAAGATGCGACCCTGTACAGTTTTTTTTGCTGATTCCAACGAAATTATGTATAACATTACTCATGCAAACCCCGGTCAAATAACTCGACTCAAAGTATACTTCAAAATTTGTCGTGACACAACGCGACAAATTTTGACCAATATTAAGACTGCAATGATTTCCTTGCAGTTGAAGATATGGACTTGAACTTTTGGCCAAGCTTCATGCTTGTGCTAGACATAATGCAGCCGGATTTGCAATGATCCAGGCCATATGGTCGCCCTGCAGTATCTCTTCAAATTAGGCAGTGTCAGCACAAACGGTAAAATTTACCAAAGTTTCAAGCCAATTACTAAAAAATAGTTGGCCTGAATCTGCTTGTGAATAGTATCACCTAAAAGAGAAACTCTTGCTCTACAAGACTGACATTTGTTTTTTTTGCAACGCGACCATTAAGTACTCATTAACTCACATCAAAGTTGTTATATTTTGTATGCGCGATGCACTAATTTTTCTTCATTTCTAGGAATTTGAATCTTAATAGTCGCTTAGAATTACTGATATAATTGGATATTTCATTCGTGTTTTATTCAGTGATTGGCCAGTGAGAGATGTCAGAAGTTAATGAAGAAGAAGAATCGTTGGCCCCCTGTTCAATTGGAAAAGATGCTGCTGCATCGAAGTGCCATGTTATCTTCTATGCTAAGAAGACTGGATTCAAAGCGTTTAGTGATTTCACAGAATGTGACCAGAAATTGCTTGTTTCGCGTTCAGAAGCCAAACTTGACGAAAATTCCATCATTTGCTTCCACCATGAAGCCCTCTTCCTACATGAATATCAAGCGATGCAAAAGAAATGTTGCAATCCATTCAAGAAGAGGAATCACAATGTAAAAGCTGGACTTAGACTGCTTGATAATGAAACAGCTGCCAAACTTTGCCTGTTAAAGAAAAAAGAAGTGATTGATATAAAACCTGGTCAGAAGCTTTGCCCTCGCTGCATGTCGGCACTGAACCAAAAGCTAGAAGATTCATCATCACTATCAACCCAATCTGAACAAGATTTCACAACGGATGAAACTGAACCAGCCATCAACAAAAGTTTATCATTTATTGGTGCTTCACCATTGAAAAGAAGACAACTAAGTAAAAGAGATAAGCAAAGCTATGCAAAAAGAAAGATCTTGGATGCACAAAGTTTAATTGGGAATCAAATTGCTGCTGCTGTAGGAATCAATTACGATGAACAGCCAAGTTCAAGTAAAAGTCGCCCATGCAATAATTGTGCAGATCTTGATAATCTTATAGAAGAGTTGAAAGAAAAATGTAAAGTGTCAAATCGTAGGACAAAAGTTCAAATATTGACCTTGGTTCCAAGAAGCTGGACAATTAAAGATACGACAACAGCATTTAATGTATCAGAAAGAATGGTAAAGCAAGCGAGAAAACTGAAGAATGAGCAAGGTGTTCTAGCTTTTCCAGCAAATCGGCAAGGAAGGAAGCTTTCAGATGAAGTTGTTCAGAAAGTACATGACTTTTTTCAAGATGACGAATTCAGCAGACTTTGTCCAGGGAAGAAAGACTGTGTGCCTGTGAGAATTTCAGGAACAAAGGTGTACAAGCAAAAGCGGTTGTTGCTTTGCAATTTGAAGGAAATGTACGTGTCTTATCAGAAGCAAAATGGACCAGAAATTGGCTTCTCAAAGTTTTGCGAGCTTAGACCAAAATGGTGTGTTACAGTTGGCTCTGCTGGAATGCACTCAGTTTGTGTCTGTACAATACACCAAAATGTCAAGCTTATGCTCACTGGTGCATCAATCAATGAAGACTACAAGGAAATTCTTAGCAAAGCTGTTTGCAGCTTGGAAAACAAGGATTGTATGCTTCATCGTTGTGAAAACTGCCCTGGTCCAGAAGGTGTAGAAGCAGTTATTGCAACATATTTTGAAGATAATGACCCTGAAGAACTGATTGAGTACAAACAATGGATTCATACCGACAGGGATACTTTAGAAACAAAGCAGCTTTCAACAGAAGAGTATGTTGAAGATATTGCAGCAAAAATTTGGAACCTGTCTTGTCATCACTACATTGCCAAGCATCAAAGCCAGCACCTGAAAGCTCTCAAAACTGATTTGAAAGAAGGCGAATTCATAATACTAATGGATTTTGCTGAAAACTATTCATTTATTGTTCAAGATGCAGTGCAAGGCTTTCACTGGGAAAACAGTCAAGCAACAGTTCATCCATTTGTAGTCTACTACTGTGAAAACGAAGAGGTGCAATGTGTGAATCTTTGTGTTATTAGTGACTGCCTTCGACACGATACGATTACTGTCCATGTTTACATTGGCAAAGTAATCAATTACCTGAAGATGCAATTTTCCAAAATAAGCCACATCCACTACTTCAGTGATGGTTCAGCTGCACAATATAAGAATTTCAAGAATTTTCTCAACTTATGCTATCACAAAGAAGATTTTGAAATAACAGCAGAATGGAATTTCTTTGGAACAAGCCATGGAAAGTCGCCTTGTGATGGCATTGGAGGCACAACAAAACGGTTGGCAGCAAGAGCAAGTTTGCAACGTCCATATGAAAACCAGATTCTAACACCCAAAGATCTTTTCAACTTCTGCAATGATAATATCAATGGAATCAAATTCTTTTTCATCAGCAAAGAGGAAGTTGAAGAAGAAAAAGCTTCTCAAGAAGAAAGATTCCTGCAAGGGCACACTCTAGCTGGCACAAGAGAAAACCACCATTTTTTGCCCATTGATATGACGACAATTAAGGTCAGTAGAGTTTCTAATGATGCGACATCTTTTTTGGCCAAAATTAGTGCTGCTGAAGTAGTAGTTCAAGTCATGGATCTTCAGCCTGGGCAGTATGTTGCTTGCATTTATGAAAAGAAATGGTGGATTGGAAACATCGTTGAAATCTCAGTCGAACAGAAAGATGCTTTCATAAGCTTTATGCATCCTCATGGTCCTGCAAGTTCATTTTATTGGCCCTTAAGACGTGATACTTGCTGGATTCCAGAACAACTTATCATTGGTGTTATTCCAGCTCCATCAGTGACATCATCTGGTCGGCAATACAGTTTTCCTGAAAGCATTCTCTTGCAAATCAACGATGCTTCCAGAATGATGAAGTAACTGAGGAAGACAGGCTTGGGAACCTGCATAAAGAAACCCACAATCAGGCTTGGGATCCTGTGGTAAAGACACCCTGTAATCAGGCTTGGGAACCTGCAGTAAAGATACCCACCCGTGGCTGTTACTGCATGGCTATCGGGCGTGGCCCCTATGGCGATGGGGATGCTGGTTTTATTGTGATAACCAGTAATGGCTCAGCCATCATGGACCAACGCAGGGCACTGCGCACACAAAATATAAGATACTTTGACCTGAGTAAATAAGCACTTAATGGAAGCGTTGCAAAAGAAAAATATATCCATCTCGTAGAGCAAGAGTTTCTCTTTCAGATGATACTATTCACAATTAAATCCAGGCTGACTATTTTGTAGTAATGGGCTTTGAACTTTGGTAAATAAAGCCATTTGCGCTGACACTGCCAAATTTGAAGAGATTTTGCAAGGCGACTATAAAGCCTGGGTAGTTGGAAATCCAGCTGTATTATGTCCAGCACAAAGATAAGACTTGGTAAAAAGTTCAAGTCCATATCTTTATCTGCAAGGAAATTATTGCAGTCTGAATATTGGTCAAAATTTGTCGCATTAAGTCACGACAGAATTAGGGGTACACTTTGAGTCGACTTGTTTGACCGGATTTTGCATCAGTAATCTTATAATTAATTTCGTTTGAATCAGCACAAAAAACTGTACAGGGTCTCATCTTACTAACCATTCTTATGAATTGGTTTCAATTTTATGAGACCCCAAAAATGGCATTTTGTCTGATGTCGCGCGCATGCGAACTTACTACCCTTCAGACAAGGGGGTGTAGATCAGCAAGTATTGCAGCTAGAGGCTTGAAATCTTGAGAAACTTAATTTAGCACTTGACTAGTGCTACAGATAAAATTTGAAGAAAATTGGAGACATGATGGTGGGAAGGTTTAGACCACTTGGCATGGAATGACCCAATATCAAAACTAAGGTACCAAAATAAAACAACCTTTTCGTTTTACATTCTGTTTTGAAAGATCTGTAATTCTAATGGTATCTAATAAGTGATTTCATGTAATACGTTAAATCTCATAAAATGTATTATTCCATTTGTTTACTAGTAGGTCATGCTTGTCCAATATATGTTCGCAATATTTTGCATTTACAAATGAAGCCATAATTAAGGAAATTTAGGTTATCATTGTTATCTTTCAGTATTTTATATAATACGATGTATATCCTATGTAAAAGTCTTTTCTATTGTATACGCCAGTTACTCATAAAAATGTTACACTTTTAATTGTTAATTTGATAAATTTTCTCTGTAATTTTGTTGACTTGATTGTTAACAAATGTGTAAATAGGAGGAGCACAAGACTCAAGGATGGACAGCTGGAGACAGTTTTGAGAGCAACCACTGTGTTGCACATTTGCGCAATAATGTAATTGTTGTAATATAGTATTGTGACTATGTAGCCTGTTATGTGGAATGGGCTCCCACTAAGAAGAAATGGTGCAGCTTGTCTTAAATAAACCACTATAAAAATGACTTGGTACCTGGATTATTTCATGGAATTCACATAACTTGATCCAGTTAGCAGATGAAATGGACCGAGGCAACGACTACTGCAGCAGCAGCAGCAGCAGCAGCAGCAGGACGCAGATTATTCTGAGTTACACTGAACTAAGATACATATAAGAAATCAGCTGAACTGTATAAGTGTCACTGCAGAACTAATTACTAAAGTGTAATGTTTTGGAAACTGTTCTAGCAGTAAACATTTGCATTTGTCTCAAAGTAATTCTTTGAGTGGTGGAGGCCAATGTGATCAGTAAGAAACAACCCCGTGATCACATTTCTTGATATCTATGGAACACAAGAATAACGACCAATTTTTGAGGTTTTTTGTTGAAGTCAAATAATCTCTCTTCGACGTGGAAAATTTTTGCCCCAGCAAAATTTCACTGTCTTCCCCACATAACAGTAGTTTTTGTTACACATGCTTGTCCCTCAGAGTTACTTCCAAAGGCTGAACACTGGAAGTCCCTGTCTCTGGATGTAATCCTGATCAATACCAGTCTCTCTTACTGTTTCCAATACAGCAATCTCTTTCAATTACCTGGCTAATATGTGACCTGTATGCCTCATTTGCTAATTTCCACTTCATCAAACTTCTCTCCTTCTACAAAATCCTGCAGTTATCAGCCCCTCACATTTCCTTCCCTTCTCATCATCCTCCGACAAGTTTCCCCTGACCCGGGGTTTTGGGCAACTTTTCCAAAAACTATCCTTTTTCTTAAACCTCACCAGTCCTTTTCCTTTACCCTTCTTTCTTTCCCTTCAACCCTACTCCTCTTCCTTCCCCTTCAACCGTGCCAGAGGAAGGAGACACTGGCTCCAAAAGCTTGCAAATTGTAATAACTTTTGTATGTGTGTTTTCCTGTTGCTTCTTGGTGAGTAGATTTTGTATGTACAAACTTTTTTTTAATTTTTTTTTACCTTAATACCAGGACGTGTTCAGTATCCCTGCAAAAGTGATCAGCAGATAAATAAAACTGTAGGATGTGATAAGGAGGGAGCAAACGGCGATCCTTGTCACCATTGCAGTGTTCATGACTGAGGCACACATGCTATGATTTATGTGCCTAGGTATCCAGTAACAATTGAATTCTGTTGAGTCTAAGTAACACAATAGAAAAACAGTTTCTTGGCAAGCGAGTGTGCACTACTTGGGTATATCTAATGGTTAATCCCTGAAACACTGGATGGTCCTGTGTCCTGTTGCATCAGAATGTCCGAATGGGTAATCACTGACGTCGCACATATATGTTCATATGCGGACGAAGTCCATGGTGATAATGTCCTATGAGTTAGTGAGCTCAGAGGTGAGTTGGATACAAAGTTCTGTGAAGTGTTGAGCTGCAGTGGACTCCAGTGGATGGACCACTAGGTACCACCGGCATAGAGCGTGATGTGTAGAATGTACGCAGCAAAAGAACTCCGACCGATAGACCCCTGGGTATGGCTGCTGTTAAGCCTGGAACATAGAATGCACTCAGTGAAATATCTCTGATTGAGGAACCATTAGGCATGGTTGCTGTAAAGCCTGGAATGCGAAAGGACGGCAGAGCAGTTGTGCGATGACCTAAATATTCATCTGGTGGAAAGGCACTGGTGAAGGCACATGAACTGTAGAAGTGAGGTAGTTCCATGACCACAGCGCTGAAGGTTTGGTTCTAAACAACTCGGCATAATTGTGTGTTTCTATGGATTGTTTCTATCTGAGATCCAGAGGAAGTGGTGTTAGTGGGCCAGAGCTGTGGCATCCATGATACAAAACTGTATGATTGGTGGCTATGTCACCAGGGGATACAGCAAAAACTACTACTACTACTACTACTGTACTGGAACAATCCATGCTTAATTGGTGTAAGTGTATGGCAACAATGCATCTTCATATGATACATTAGTTATGGGGCGTATATCCCTCCAGTGCAGTCATATAAATCTGAGTAATGAAGAACGAAGAGGCAGCCCATATCTCTGGAGGAACCAGGAATCGCAAGAGAAGTGGAGGCTCTAGTGCTCAAACAAAGGCATATCACAACAGAGGTGATAGAGGAAAAATAGAAATCAGTTTTGGATCAGTTTTTATTATATTGCATGACATTTTGAACATGACAAAGGTAGCTCAACAGAGGCAGCAGTTGAAATGTTACAGGTGTATCAGGCTAATCGAGATTACTGTTGTGGTCACCGTGGATGAGTGTTTGGGATATCACTATGACCATGAGAGAAGACATCAAAGCAAGCAGCTAAAAAGCTGAAGAATCATCATTGGGCACGGTGATACTGCTTGTTTTTTGAGACTGCCATAATTAGGTGCTTATAGATCATGCTCATAAGAGAGAAATCATCGTAGGAGAATAATACAAAAATTTTCTGATGAAGATACTGGCAGTTGTTAAGACATAGTGTCACAGGAAGCTGTCTTTGCTCACAACAGGGCTCCAGCCCATTCTGCATATGGTGACCCCTTCCTTTTCCTCAGTGTAACCATTGTGTGGCAAGTCTCACCACAATGAGAAAAATGTGATTTTTTTATGTAGAATGTTTCCTGAACAGAAAAAATGCAGACTTCTACAGCCAAGGTTTCTGCCCAATCATTCATTTTTGGAAGAAAGTATCTCACTGAACGATGCTGTTTAACAGTTTTTTGCTGATTTTTGTCCTATCTTTTGCATTTGTTAAAGAATGCAGTTGTTTCCACAAAGTCAATACATAGTGAAGAAAGATTACCTGAGTTTTTGAAGGTTGCTGTTCCCCAGGTCCCATCAAGAAGGAGAACCTTCAGGAATGCAGAATGAGTCAAGGTACATGTTAACAAAACACAGGCAAATCTTAAAACTTACAGTAAATTTATCACTATACTGTTTAATATTATCTATCATTACACTAACTGAAGGACATCTCGTAAACTAAATGAATGTCTTTGAATGTCACTATCGTGTAGTGGGACTGTACCAAAAGTCATGTTACCTTGCAAATGATGTGTCACTTTGATATTATCTGTGATGCATTTCAGCTTATGTGTCATCACCTTTCTTGAAGTAGTGGATCTGTTGTGCAGTGCCATCAATTCTTGCTGTGTAACTTCGTTTCCCTCTGCAGAGGGTCAAGGACTGCAAGAGAGCTTCAAAATATTCAAGTTATAAAATGATTTAACCACTTTTTAAATAATTCTTCTGTATTTTGTTGTTCTTATGTAGCAGTTGTTAACATTTACTCAGTTAAAGGCTAGAGTGTGCTTTTAATAACCTCTTTTTTGTTAACATAAATGTTTCCAATTACTAGTGAATATCTATTTGACTATTAGGTTGTTTCTTGTATTCTAATCTAGTAAATGACTCATCTTGCACACTTAATTGTACTGTTATCACTCTGTACATAAACTGTTGGATTTTTGTATGTAAAGAAAACTCATGAGAGATATTTGTCCTGTTTGGCTAGACTTGATCATTATCTCATCACTTTTAGTCAAAGGTAATCCACTTTATGCTGTTCTTAAATCATTGCTTATGCCAGCACAAAGTTCTCAAATTTATTGAAGAAGACAAGGTTTAGGTCTTTATTAACATAAGGAGTTACATGCTGACGTAACCTACACCAGTCTCCACTAATTCAAGTCTCAGGTATGTGGTAAGGCAAACAGGCACGGAAACAAAAATTCCAAGAATAATCATTGTTCAGGTAAGCCTATTAATCTTTGACTAATTTGTAGAACACTTCAACAGCATGACTACTGTTGCTGTATAGCTTCATACCTTTGTAAGAGGTGTGTTCACCTTATTGCATGGGCAGATACTGTGTACATAATTGTCGTGTTTGCGATGTGGTTCTCTCTCTCCTTACCAAGCTACATAAAACAAATGCTGCAGGTCATTCCTTCTATGAATTAACCTGACCTAGCCATACACCATCCCTTCTCTGGCTCTGCCTTCCCTTTACTCTCCAATACATTCATTATACGGTACAGGTCATTCCTTCTGTAGATCCACCTGATCAACAATTAGTCCATCCCATCCAAGGGTCCACCTATCCCTCCACTCTCCATACTTACATAAAATGGAGTCTGTCCCATCTTAAAAATGTTTTCATATACCCAGCTTATGACACGTATGTTCATAACTTCCAGTGATGAAATTCCTCTGTTGGCTCTTGAGTTTACTGACTATTGGTGTTTCCTGACTCCTTCCTTTATATAATTTCTCTTGTGTTTCTTGCAGTGCCATACCTCATGTCTGTTCTATCGAGCTACCTATTGAAGACCCTCCTCACATGTTACTCATTATACATTTGTTTTCCCTTTTATTTTCATATAATTCATGCACTAATTCCATTTATGGTTGCAGTGGAAAAAGTTTGCTTGCCACACGATTTCATTTTGACTGATATGTTAGCATGTCATGATCTCTTTTAGCGACAAGTATTGGCTCCCTTCCTTAACCCTCCCTTTCTAACTGATACTGCTGCCACATGTATTTCAGATCAAAATACAAATGATTAAAAAAATTACTGTCTATGTCAATACATCATGTGTTTGTTACCCTGGATTACCTGAACCATCTCTTTGCTTTATGTTTTAAAACAGGTTGTAATTACCACAATGTGGCATGGATAAAAGAAGTGTTTCAGCAATAGAAACATATGAATCTGGACAGAGGGAAGACAGAATTCATATTCTTGTTGAAGAAGAATGAAATGAAAAGTAATAATAAGTGGACTAGGATTAAAGAAACAAAAGGACACAGTCCTATCCCATCCCCATCCCAGGATCCCTTTCCTGATGGGTTCTTCTTCAAGACACCAGAGGATGAAGTGCGTTTGACATACCCTACAGAATGTCTTGCAAGGTGGCGCTAATAGGAAAGTGTAATGACGCTTCTCTCTTGTTAAAAAAGGCAATAAATGAACAGTTCTTCGTGTAGAGAATGTGAAAAGCGTGTGATGAAGGGTATTCTGTGTATCAAATGCAATTACTGGTTACATGAAAAGTGCGCGAAAGTAAATCTAAAATTCGTCAGCGATGATTTTCCGTGGACATGTCACGGTTGTTTACGTCACGAAATGGCCGATCTTCTAAGTGCAGTTCATACAAAAAACGAAATTATGAAGTTACTACAAAGTGACATTGAGGCATTAAAAACCGAACTTTCGACCATCAAGAAAGAAAACGTTACATTAATACAAGAAAAGAAGTCCTGTGTGTGTAAAAGCCATCAAACCAAAAAGCAAGAAGATCGCGAAAATACGAGTGACTGATCAGACTATGAAAACAACAACATTTCAAGTGTTTCTGTTGATGTCTCGGTAAACTCAGTAATCCAAAAACTGGAAGATAAATATAAATGGAAGGTGGTGACATACAGCAAAAGGAAAAACAAGGTGACAGATTCGCAACAAAAGGAAAATGACTATTTAATAATTGGCAGTTTGCTGCTGAAGAATATCACTCGCCCAATTGCAAGATCGACTTACGACCTGGAATTAGAACGCAACAACTTGGTAAACATTTTAAAAATATGGTAAATGCAAGACAAGATACAACAGATCCAGATTCTGAAACCAGACATAATTATAAAGGGCGTTTGTACATGTTGGAACGAATTCCTTAAGGAGCAGCAGTGAGGAAGAAATGGCAAACAAAACAAGAAAAATGATTCATTCTGCAAGAAATATGTATGCAGAATCTCAGCTGATACTTAGCGGAACCATAAACAGAAGGTCGGTGAGTGAAAAATATATTGCCAAAATAAACTGTGCTCTTAAAGAACCATGTGATCGTCTTGGGGCAATTTTTATAGACCCAAACAAATTCCTATGTGAAAACTCACTAGCGAACGGTGGCTTGCATTTAAATAGACTGGGGTCTGTAACATTCAGCAGAATGTTTGCAGATGTCTGCAAAATCATTAGAAGCAAGGGAAACTAATATGGCCTGAAGGGGGTGAAAAATCATACACTCTAGCTGGAAAAGAAAAATATAAGCACCATACAAAAACAGATGATACTAAAGAATTTGCCTCAGAATACAGCTCACAACATGTAAACCAACAAAAGAAAAATTACATAAAAGCACTTCATCAAAATATTCAATACTTTGGTGACAAAAAATTAGAAGCAGAAGTACTCCCGAGTGAAGTAAGACCAGACATATTATGCATAAGTGAACATGGACTAACTGAAAGTAAACTACGTAATGTTGCAATAAAGGACTACAAACTAGCTAGTTACTTCAGCAGATCTAAATATAAGAGTGGTGGCATTTGTATATATATTAAAACAGGTACTCTACTAAAGAATGTAAACAGTGAAGCTGCTACATTGCCCATAGCTAGAGAAAAAGACTTTGAAGTTACTGGTATAGTGACAGAGGATTTTAGAGTGTTTTGTGTGTACAAGTCACCATTTGGCAATATTAGCATCTTTCTGAAAAAAATTACTAGCTTATTGAGAATGAATATGAAGAGAGATCTTATTATATGTGGAGACTTCAACATTGACATGGGAAAAGACACAAAAATAAGACAGGATTTTGAAGAATTGTTAATACAGCATAACATGAAAGTAACAATAACTGCACCAACTAGAGTGACTTCACAAAGTGAGACAGTTATTGACAACATAATTACTAATATGTGTAGCTATGAGTCTCATGTAGTTCATACAGAATTATCTGATCATCATGGACAACTAATCAGCTTTTGCAGAAGTAATGACACAGTATCAGAACCAAAACGAACAACCAAAGAAATCAGTGATCAAAATATCAACATCTTTGGAACAATGTTACGTAAGGAAACCTGGAATGAAACCCTACAGGCCCAGAGTGTAAATGAAAAATATGATGCATTTATTTCAACAATTAAGTACCATTTTAATGTAGCATTTCCCAAAGTAGCGAGACAAGAAAGGTAGCAAGATCAAACACAGTGGGTTACCAGTGAAATACTAGAACAGCGAAGGAAGCTTCAGGATCTGAGACAGATGGGTGAAGCTGAAAACTATAAAATGTTAAAAAAGAAGAATAGAAAAACAATAAGAGAAGCCAAAGCAAGAGCAATTGACACCACCATAACGAACTCAAAAAACAAGACAAAGGCAGCTTGGAATGCAATCAATGCTGAAAGAAAGGAAAAAGATGGGTCAAACAAAGAAGAAGGTATTAAGTCAATTAAAATACACAACACAGTGGTCACAGATGGTATGGAAATAGCAAACATACTGAATAATAACTATATCAGTGTAGTAGAAAACTTGAAATTGGAAAGAAATAGTCAAAAACAGAAGGGCATTAAGGTACCAAAAAGATCATGCGTTACTATGTTCTTAAGATCAGTTATGGAAGATAAATTGCAGAAAACTATACAGAAACTGAAGTCCAAGAAATCAGCTGGTGATGATGAAATATCAAATCATGTAATAAAGCTGATAAGTGAGCAGATAATAACACCACTGCTGAACATAGCAAACTGTTCTTTCAGAGATGCAATTTTTCCAGAAAAACTGAAGATAACGAAGGTGGTGTCAGTGTACAAGAAAGGGTATAAGGATGGCCCCAACAACTACATACCAGTTTCACTGACATCAGGTTTCTTGAAAATCCTAGAAATGCTTATGTATACCAGATTAGTTAACTATTTGGACAAACATAACATTCTCATACCCTCACAACATGGTTTCAGAAAGGGAAAACCTACAGAATCTGCAATTGCCATTCTAACAGAATAGATTTTACAGTCCTTAGATGAGAAAAAGGTCGTCTCTGCAATGTTTCTGGATATTTCAAGAGCATTTGACACCATTGACCATGAAATGCTGATACAAAAATTAGGCAACTATGGCATTCGAGGGCAACTAGGTGAATGGATAAAATCATACTTGTGCAACCGCAAGCAGTATGTATCATTAGGAAACTCCTACCAATCAGAAATCAAACCCATCAAATATG
This sequence comes from Schistocerca americana, assembly GCF_021461395.2. Taxonomy (NCBI): domain Eukaryota; kingdom Metazoa; phylum Arthropoda; class Insecta; order Orthoptera; family Acrididae; genus Schistocerca; species Schistocerca americana. The sequence goes on along the minus strand of NC_060121.1, from coordinate 737,537,878 downwards.
AAGTGCCGCAGGGTTCGGTAATGGGGCCATTGTTATTTAATGTGTTTGTTAATGATATAGGTGTTGAGGAGGAAGAAAAGAAAATATTGTATGCTGATGACATGACAATACTAAATAGTGACCAAAATATGGAACAGCTTGAGAGCAGAGCATGCATATCTGCAAATGTCACAGCTCAGTGGCTGTTGGAAAATGAACTGGCTATAAATCTAAAAAAGACTATGTATGCAGTGTTTAAAAACAAGGAGAAGGTTATAGACAGGCTGGAAGAAGTAGAATCTGCTAGATTCTTAGGTATTCTTGTGGATAATGAACTGAAATGGGGAAAAAAACATATTAATAATGTCTGTAAGAAACTGAGCTCTGTCATATTCTTAATGATGCAGCTATCACAGTATTCAGACAAGAACCTTCTGTGTACAGTGTATCATGGACTTTTCGAACCATACTTACAGTATGGAGTGACTGTGTGGGGAAATTCAAACAAACAAGAGACAAAACGAGTGTTCACATTTTTAAAAAAAGCAATTAGGACCATTTTAAGAAGAAAGACCTCTGAAACATGCAGAAACTGTTTCAAGAAGTTAGGTATCTTAACTTTTTCATCATTGTATACAAAACAAAAATGTACATCACAAAATGTAGAGAGGACTGGATTACAAATGCTAGTGTACACACCCACAATACAAGAAGGAAGAATGAGGTACGGAGCATAGCGACTGGCAATGCTAGAAAAAGGACCCCAGTACTCTGGTATCAGACTACTAAGAAGTCTGCCTGAAAACCTGCAAGATAGTGTACTTGACAATGACTTCCCAAAGAAACTTAAAGACTATCTCATTGAAAAAGAGTTTTACAGTGTTGCAGAATACTTATGCCATTAAATTTGTATATATTGTTATTCATTATCAATGATGTAAAAATGTAAGCTAAAGGTGTAGAAAAATAAGTGATAATGAATGTTAATACTTTGACATGTCCTATATTACACGTACATTTACTGTACACAATGTAATCTTTCAGGAGCAAATAAAATTCAATTCAATATATTTGTCTCGGTTACACCCATACAGGCCCCAAAAACTGGTCCTAACTACACCCCTATGAGTAGTCAGTAGAGATAGGGCAACAAAGTGTTAGTCATCAGTAGTAATTAGTTTTTAAGTCATCAATCTGGTAAGTCAATGCGTGCTCATAGTATTTCTCCATTGTGAAACATACATATTTGATTAGAACTACCTGTGTACATGACAGGTTACAGTACATTTTTAACACCTTATACTACTGAACCTCCCCTGTAAAAGATGTGTACAAAACCCAACAAAAGTTTATAAAGTAATGAAGCAGTTGACTTAGGCTGCTGATGTACTTCACTCCACTGAATTTTCAGAAGGGTGAAAATTGTCCTGGGGATTTAAAGTTCATCATCACATCAATATTATACTAGCCTTTTTCTTGATTTGTAGACTTTAGTTTGAAGTAAAATATATTTCTATCTAAACTACTGCAACACTTATAACATTCATTTAGTATTTCATTCCAGTAAGGCGAATATCGGATCTAATACACAGCAACCCCTTAGCACCTATTAGAAATTTGTTCAACATTAAGCTTATGCTGGTTAACTGTAATAACAATCATTATGTTATGTAAATATGTTAGCTTTTCAGTCAGATCCCCCTCATAAAAAATTAAAAAAAGAGAGGGAGAGGCTAACTTTGTGTAAGAAAAGTAACTAAACTATCATTCTATAACTTTATATCTAAACACAAAGATGATGTGACTTACCAAATGAAAGTGCTGGCAGGTCGACAGACACACAAACAAACACAAACATACACACAAAATTCAAGCTTTCGCAACAAACTGTTGCCTCATCAGGAAAGAGGGAAGGAGAGGGAAAGACGAAAGAATGTGGGTTTTAAGGGAGAGGGTAAGGAGTCATTCCAATCCGCTCCCGGGATTGGAATGACTCCTTACCCTCTCCCTTAAAACCCACATCCTTTCGTCTTTCCCTCTCCTTCCCTCTTTCCTGATGAGGCAACAGTTTGTTGCAAAAGCTTGAATTTTGTGTGTATGTTTGTGTTTGTGTTTGTTTGTGTGTCTGTCGACCTGCCAGCACTTTCATTTGGTAAGTCACATCATCTTTGTTTTTAGATATATTTTTCCTATGTGGAATGTTTCCCTCTATTATAATTCTATAACTTTATGTAGATAACTTTAAAATATATGAGTGTTCCTCTCCCAGCTCTGTGAACAATAACGTGAGGCACACTGCATCCATAATGATCTTTAGGTAACCTCAAAATAATATATGTCATGAGAATAGATATTCCATAAGTCTGTATGCTTCTCCTTTATGATAATTAGTACAATGCTTCTTACCAAACACTGTGCATGTATGTAATGTAGAATGCCTGAATTAGCCTACGGTTCACTATTAAGAAGCTTTCATCCTGCAAATGATGATAATTGATGTAATATACTATGTAAAGCACATTCATAGCTTAATACTCTACTCAAATATTCCAAATTGTTCATATACTCATTAGAATAACGTTTATAAACAATAAATATCTTAGCATCTACACTAGTCATCAGACATCCATTCCCTGATGCACATAGCATTCAATGCCTGACTCCTCCTTTGAATATCATTACCATTTATATATTTTTCATAAATTGGCTTACAATCTTATAACTGTGTATACTGACTTATAAATTCCCTCTTAAATGCTACTTCAGATTGACAGAATGTCTTGAATGTATTTCTGCATTTAGAACTCCAGTCTACTGCTTCCCATTATAAACGTTTAAGAATAAAGTTAATTTCCATGGTGTCTGCCCAACATGTGGTTACCAATTTCCTTGAATTGCTTCCAAAATACACTGGGTGTACAGAACCACTGCCGATGATGCCATTCCACAAGACTATTAGTGGTGGATAGTTGACACAAGCTCAACTGGAGTTCATGCAGAGCAATGGGGAGAGTGCTTTAAAGAGACAGTATTAGGTTGGTGCATAAGTTCGTGATGTTTTTCAGTATGTTTAATAAACACAACAGATGCACAAAACAGAGACCTTAGCCATCAACAGTAATATATTCTTCTTTACTATTTTCAACATTCTGCCAATGTTAGGGTAACTTCTCGATTCCATGACTATAGGATCATGTGGCTTTGAGGTAAAGACTCATCGAGCCATGTTTAGAGTGCATTTTCATACTGGATGTTTGATAGAGAGCAGAAAAGGTGAAAATCTTAGGGCACAAGATCATGTGAATAAGGTGGGTGTGGAATCGCTTCCCAACCCAACTCCTGTATAGTGTTTTACATCAGTCTAGCAGAATGTGGGTGGGTATTATTGTGGAGCAGAATCACTTCACACAGTCTTCCTGGTCATTGTTCTTGGATTGCTGGTTGGTTGGTTTGTGGGGGTTGAAAGGACCATGAAACACCCATAAGGACGAAAAACAAGCAACGGAGACGACAAGGGCCGACACAGAACAAGAAAGACATAGACAAAGACCAGAAAAGAGGAATTAAAAGCACACAGAGTGTTACTGTGGTTGGCCGACCATGGAAACAAAAAAAGGAAAAGCCAACCACCAAGAGACACACTAAAAACCCCAATCTAAAACCAAAGGCCAGACTCAACACAAAAAAAGAGACAAACCCTCAGATCAAGCGATAAAAGCCCCCTGCATGAATAAAACTCAAAACTAAGCCTGCCATTGCAACGTCATCTGTTAAAAGTGCAGGGAGCGTATCAGGCAGTGCAAACATCTGCCCGAGAGCAGTTAAAAGTGGACAGGCCAACAAGATGTGGACCACTGTCAATGCTGATCCACAGCGACTTAGAAGTGGGTTCTCACAGCGCAATAAATGACTGTGCATCAGCCAGGTGTGGCCAATGCGTAGCCGGGAGAGAACAACTGAGTCCTTGCAAGAGGCTCACAAGGAGGAGCATCACACACCTGTAGCCTCCTTGATGACCTGAAGTTTGTTGGGGGAAGGCAGAGACTGTCTGCCATTCATCACCCCAAGTACAAAGGACTTTTTGGCACAATACTGACTGGAGATCACATTCCAGAAGGTCAATCTCCAGGGCTGGTGCACTGATAGCCTGTTTGGCCAGCATGTCAACACATTCATTACCCGGGATGCCGAGACGACCCGGGGTCCACATAAAAACCACAGAGCGGCTGCGATGGGTAAGAGTATGGATGGACTCCTGGCTAGCCATCACCAGATGAGAGAGAGGAAAACACTGGTCAATAGCTCGTAAACTGCTGAGTGAGTCACTACAGATAATGGAGGACTCACCTGAGCACGAGCGAATATACTCTAGGGCGCGAGAGATGGCGACAAGCTCTGCAGTGAAAACACTGCAGACATCCAGCAATGAGCGTTGTTCACATTGTTCCCCAAGAGTAGAAGCATAACCAACTTGACCAGCAACCATCGGTATAGACTACGACAGAGCTGGGAAATGTGGCAAGGATGGAAAGAAAGTGTCGGCGGAGGGCCTCAGAAGGGACTGAGTCTTTCGAGCCTTGTGCCAAATCCAGCTGAAGACGTGGGTGGGGCACACACCACGGGGGCATACGTATATGGTCCGGAAAAGAGGTGGAAGAGGGAAAACCTCAAGCCCAGAGAGAAAAGGCTGGACATGAAGTGCAGTCAGACACCCTGACCGGGGCCGCCGATCGGGAAGATGGACAACGAAGGTGGGGAACAGGAGACAGTAATTTGGATGCCCGGGCAAGCTACAAACACATGCAGCATAAGCGGCCACTAGTAGTTGGCACCAGATCTGCAATGGACGGACACCAGCCTCCACAAGTAGGCTATTTACAGGGCTTGTGTGGAAAGCTCCAGTTGCGAGTTGGATCCCACAGTGAAGTATGGGGTCAAGCAACTGCAATGCGGAAGGCGATACTGAACCGTAAGCCAGGCTCCCATAATCGAGACGGGACTCAATCAACGCCTGATACAGTCATACAAGGGTAGACCGATCGGCACCCCAGCTGGTGTGATTCAAGCAACACAGACCGTTACGAAGCCACCAGCACATTTTTTTAAGCTGCTGAATATGAGAGAGCCAGCCAAGTCAACTGGACATCAAAAAGCAATCCCAAAAACTGATGCGTCTCCACCACAGCAAGAGGTTCGCTGTCATGATAAAGCCATGGCTCAGGCTGAACAGTGCGATGCTGGCAGAAATGCACGACGCAAGTCTTGACGGCCAAAAAGTGGAAGCTGTGCGATACAGCCCAAGACTGCACCTTGCGGATAGCGTCCTGCTGCTGCCATTCAGCAATTGAAATTCCAGTGGAGCTGTAGTACAGACAAAAGTCATCAGCATACAAAGAAGCTGATACAGATGTTCCCACAGCTGCACCTAGTCCATTGATTGCAACTAAAAAGAGGATTGCAACTAAAAAGAGGCAGATGCTCAAGACAGAGCCTTGCGGGACCCCATTCTCCTGGAGTCAGGAGGAACCATGGGAGGGACCAACTTGCACGCAGAAGGAACGAAGTGACAGAAAATTTTGAATAAAAATCAGGAACGTGCCCCTAAGACAACATCAGTGAAGTGCGGTGAGAATTTGATGTCACCATGTTGTATCGTACGCCTTCCGCATGTCAAAAAAACAGCAACCACATGCTGACGGTGGGCAAATGCCGTACAGATGGCAGACTCCAGGCAGACCAGATTATCGGTGGCAGAGCGGACCTTATGGAACCACTCTGAGACACAGCCAGAAGGCCCCGAGACTCAAGTAGCCAACTCAACCTCCGGCTCACCATGCGTTCAATCAGCTTGCACAGAATAATGGTGAGGCTAATGGGGCTGTAGCTGTCCACCTCCATGGGGTTCTTGCCAGGTTACAACACCTGTATAATGATGCTTTCCTGCCATTGTGATGGGAACTCACCGTCAACCCAGGTACGGTTGAAAAGGTCTAGGAGGTGTGTCGTTGGCAATCCACCGAGAGGTGTTTGAGCATCTGATAGTTGATGCGATCCAGCCCGGGAGTTGTATCAGGGTAAGTGGCTAGGGCTCTTTGAAATTCCCACTCACTAAAGGGAACATTGTATGATTCGGGGTGGCGAGTATGGAATGAAAGGCTCTGATGTTCCAACCACTCTTTCAGGGAGCGGAAGGCCAGCGGGTGATTCACAGAAGCAGAATTCTGAACATAATGCTCTGCTAAGAGTTCTGCAATCGTGTCTGATTCAGTTCAGACTGCTCCATTCAGGGAAAGCCCAGGTATGCTGATGAAGGTCTGATATCCATAGAGTCGCCTAATCTTGGTCCAAACCTGCAATGGAGAGGTACGGATGCCAATGGTGAAAACATACCTTTCCCAGCACTCCTGGTTGCGTCGGTAAATAAGGAGTCGGGCTCGGGCATGGAGCCATTTAAAGGTAAGGAGGTGTTCCAGTGATGGGTGCCACTTACGATGTTGGAGGGCCCACCTGCAACCTCTAATTTCCTCAGCGATCTCTGGTGACCACCGAGGCACAGTCCTCCACCAAGGGGACCCAGAAGAACAGGGAATTGCAGAAACGATGCCGGTGGTTATCGTGTGAACCACCACATCAGTGGCATCATGAGAAAGAGACTCAATAGTGGCAATGGAGACGAATGAGTCCCAGTCAGCCTCATTCAAAGCCCATCTGGGGAGGCACCCAGAAGAGTGATGATGTGGCAGTGACAAAGATCGGAAAATGGTCACATAGAAGGCCAGGGCTGCAGCGATAGCGGAGTACATGCCATGCACCACACTGAAATGCGTGGAGGCACCATTATTTAAGAGAGAAAGGTCGAGCTGTAGAAACACTTGCTCAACGACAGTGCCTCAGCCTGTTGCCACCAATCCACCTCACGAAGGGTTATGGATGTTAAAGTCGCCCAGTAACAGAAAAGGTGGTGGCAGTTGGGCTATCAGCACAGCCAATACATGCTGTGGGACATCACCACACAGCCAATACATGCTGTGGGACATCACCATCTGGTGGAAGATAGATACTGCAGACAGTAAGAGCCTGTGGCGTCCACACCCTAACAGCGACAGCCTCTAAAGGTGTTTGAAGAGGTACACACTCGCTGTAAAGAGAGTTAAGGACATAGACACAGACTCCACCAGATATCCTCACATAAGCTGCCCAATTCTTATAATAACCTCGATAGCCACAGAAGGCAGGGGTTCACATCTCTGGAAACCAAGTTTCCTGGAGAGCAATGCAGAAGAAAGGGTCAAGGCCGATAAGTTGTCGGAGCTCAGCAAGGTGTTGGAAAAAATCGCCGCGATGCCACTGGAGTATAATATGATCGGGAGGCCGGGAAAGCACTGAACATTCAATGAGGAGGCTTACACCTAAGGGTCACCTGCTGCCACCGACTGATTTCCTGAGGAATCGAGATCCACTGTGTCTGAGGGTCCAGCGAGATCCAGGTCCTCAGCAGACACCAGAATCGCCACCTCATCCTCAGATGCAGAGCTTGTAGGTAGTGGTGAGGTGGGTGCCACCACAATTTCCTTGGTCTTAGGGGTCTTCTTGGATTTTTCTCACGGCTCCTTGGGTTTCACTGGCTGGGAGGGCTTGACTCAGTCAGTCTCCGGGACTGAGGAGGATTGTGAAGCCCTATGACCAGCTGCTTGTGGGCACTTCAGCCACTGGTGGGCGTCATCTTTCCCACTGGTGGAAACCTGTGAAGGGGGAGACCCAAGGGACCCCTTCCAAGCAAGAGCCGAAGAAGTTGGACGCTTCTCCGGCTTAGAAATAGGGACGATGTCCCCGGTGGTTGGGGGGGGGGGTGTTGCTCCCTAAGTAGATGGAAAACGCACCCAGGAAGGTGTCCTTGCGCCACTTGCCCAAAGGACGGAGAATGAGTGGGACTGCAATGCAACAACGAGAAAGTGGGCTAAAGATCTCAATGCACTATGAACACGATGCACCATGTAAGGTGCCCTTCCCCAATTGGCTTGCTCTTCAGAAAAATTTTGAAGGTCAAACCCTACAGGGGACCAACACATAAAGGCCGAAACGTGAGACTCCTTTTAGTTGCCTCTTATGACAGGCAGGAATACCTCAGGCCTATTCTTACCCCTAGACCCACAGGGGGTCTTGGATAGCGACTGCAAGATATCTCAGTTGTTGACAATAAATGAAAGGCTTATTTCAAGAGTGGAACAAGTCCATTTTTGTTCATTTTGAGATACAGAGTCCTAAAGTTAAATGAGCGCTGAAAAATCTGCAGTTGCGATGTTCAAGACATGGGTTGTTGCTAGAGAGGAACCTTTCTTTCTATTTGTTTGGATCATTAATTTCAGCAGCATTATAGGCAGGAAAGTGGAGGTAATCGAGCTGTAACATTACTGAAATAAAATAAACTGAACATTGTATATTAACCTATTAATTCTTTTATTGCAAATAATTTTTATTACAGTTTTAATGTACATCTTATTATTAAATTCACATGTATAATTGAACTACGCAGTCAGATATGTTTCAGGTCAATTGGTTTCTATAAAACTAAGGATTACATTCTTCTTCGTGTTCCAGACCTCTGTCTTCTGTTTGTAGAGCTAGGAAATAACTATGTTTGATAGCTGGAATATATGGGAGCAAATCAAGCATATCCTGCTTTTTTCTTTTTCAGTAATTTTCTCATGTGTGGGTAAAGTTGTGAAACTGGAGTAGTACCATAAGCATGTGGTCTCCCTTTACCACGTTTGGGAGCAAAGTTTAGGACGTGGAAGTCAATGTCATCATTCAGAGTTTCCTTGTAGAGCATTTTGTACAGCTTCTGCCTCTCAAAACACATCCATTTTATTTTCAGCCAATTACATTTAACATACTACTCATTTTGCTTCCTTCTTACCACAGCATTTTGTTACGGTTTCATTGCTAAAAAGTCAGAATGTTTCACTTCTGTGCAAAGAAATTTATTTTTTCTGCCAGTTTTCCTAATTGTTTCAAAAATATCATCTGGAGAAAACAAAACACTTTCTTATTTGTTTTTCTATCTGGGTAAAATCCCTGTCATTTGGCAGGTACGGGTGACTTGGGAGCAGGAACTTTAAATCAATAATGTTAACATGAAACTGAGGAGATTGTGTCACTTTCATTAGTGTTAGGGCAGTGTTTATGTTCCTGTTTTGCCCACTGCACGTCATTGTATGAAACTACCTGTTTTTGAGAAGTGATACACTTCTCAATATGTTTCAATAAACAGGTATCAATTTCCTGTGAACTTCTTGATCGTGATGTTTCATCCCAAAAATACATATGGATTTTGCCATCAGTTAAATTGTGGCATCCAAAATTATACATGTACATGCTTCTTTTGTAGTACGATACTGATGGTGTCAGTTTAGGAAATGAAAGTGCTTTTTGCAGATCAAAGATAAACACGAACATCTAGGAATCTGCCTCTTTACTACATGCTGTGTCTGTAGCCATTGCTGTTCTTGCAGCTTCGACCCTCCGAAGGTGAAGCTCCTTTTCAGTTTGATGATTTCTTTTTTCTTCTTCTGCATTGGTAGCTGTGTCCATTTAAGGGGCTCCGGAACGCCCTATACTTGCAATGTTAAAATAACGCTTATAAATTACATCTTTCCTCACAAAGTATTTGAGGTAGGAAGTTGAACTTTTTACAGATTATTTATTGGAATATGGGCTACAACTTAACACAGGGATTTTACAAAATTTTAGTTCAGTTATTAAAGATCATTTTTTTTTCAATTGTAATGAAAATTCACAACATTTTTTTGCAATTTTTTATTTATATATTCAAAAATATACAGTTTTTTGGAAAAAAGCTGTGTTAAATTATGCAGAAGATACTGTGTAACATTTACTGAAAGTTTGAAACAAATATGTTTGGAAAATCCTTAGAAAACATGTAATTAGTATGAGAAAATAAAAGTTTTGGGAATCGAGCAACAAAGATTGGATTAACTTTTTAGTGCATTCCAGGTCCATAGGATGGATTATCTTCATCCTCTGCAAACTCCTCCTCCAGCTTCCTCTTGTTCCTCCTCCTGTTTACTCTTGCTTGTATTTCTAGACTCTTTACAGCCCTGTCTGCAGCCAGAAGGCGTTCCTTGTCTAAAGCAAGCATCGCTTGTTGTTGTGTTCGTAGATTTTGCTACCATTTTCTTCAGTTGCAGTTACTGCAACACTGTTCCAAAAGGTGGTCATGTATGGAAACTTATCACATTTCAGTTGTATTTCACTAGCAAGTCCTACGTGCTTTATTATGGAGAGTTCCAGACCAGCTTCACTACAATGAATACATCTTACACAGTTTGAAAAAATTCCTTTGAGAACAGACATATCAAATATTTCATTCACATCCGATTCGCCCATAAAACATTCATAGTTTTCACTCATTGAACCAAGCTTCTTCTGTGAAGTATTTTCTTTCCCACTTTGACTGCTATGGGCAGGTGTACTTGAGAGGTTAGGTTCACTCACTTGGTTATCGTCTTTATTGTTTACAGTAATAACACATACCTTTGGCTTTCCAACATTTCTCCTTTTCTTAAAAGCCTTCAGAGGATTTCTAATAACTTTACTTTTACTCATTATTATACTTCAACAAAACAGAGACTCAAGAAACAGAATTAATTACGAATATTTTCGAGATAACGACAGAGTAAATAAACATGAAACAATCGACAATCACACCAGCGATATATATTGAACCATCACAGGTTAGCCACAACACATACTTTATCTCACATCACTAAAATGTACCTGATGAACATGGACGTTAATAATAACACCATTTGACAGCAGTTTAACAGCGCCACAGTGGGTCACGCTCGTGTAGAACACATTTCAAAAAAAATTTAAAAATAGTTGTAGTCTTCGGAATTGAATAAATTATATATCTATTAAAAGGTAATAGTCTGCAGATTCAGAAAACGCAAAAAAGTAAAAATTGAACTTTTCATGATTTTGAGCCTTTCCGGAGCCCCTTAAAAGCTCAATTAGTCACAAAAAGAACAAGTGTCTTTACGTGGTGGTCAAAATGACAGGTTGAAGTCTTTGTTAAAGATTTTTCGATAGATGTGCTCCCCCACAATTTCTTTATTCTGAGATATTCATTTATCTTTGCAAATTGTACATTTTGGCCATACACAGCTCAAGATTTAAAAAACTTTTGTGGGGATTATCCTTCCTTACATAATGGCTCTCGGAAACTGGAAAGTTTTTGATGTGTTCCTTTACATCATTGATCAGACCTTCTGGTACAGAGAATTTGTTCTGATGTTTGTCCCTTCCATCAAGGTGAGGTGTATCTTGTTCTTTGCTTTTTGTTAAAAGCCAAGAGAGTTGTCCATTAGAAATGTCGCAATTATTCAAGAAAAATGTCTTGCATACTATTGCACAGTTTCCATTCACATGTAATCGATATTCATAAACTGAATGACACATGCATAAACCATTCAGATAACTATAATAGCCCAGAAATTGTCAAATAACATCTTCCCTCTCATCCTCTGAAATTTTATTGAAACATTTATGTGCACATCTGCAGTCCACATGGCGAAATGTTTTTGGAGGAATTATTTTACTAGTTGCTGTGATGTATAACTTCCCAGTGTTCCTTTTTTTCTTTTGAATATGCTTTTTCTTGCACCCTTCTTGCTTCGAGAATGCTTCCTTTTTGTCTGCATATTTGCTTGCACAGGTATCAGTAACAGTGTCTCCTGTTTTGGCATTTTTTGCCCTTTCATTGGAAGTTTCATTGTCATCAGTACTGGTATCTAGATAGAAAATAACACAAGTTATGATTTATACAGCACCAGATGATTGAAAACATATGTACATGTGAAATAGATTAACATGGACACCCTCATTTCCTATTGTTATTGTCAACATAACCTTCATTCTCACATATTCCTTTTTTGGAACAAAATGTCTATAACGCCAAGAGAAAAGTAACTAAAATTTTTTCACCTGCAATCATTTGAGAATCTGGATCATCACAGTCACTTGATAACGCTCCTGAATCCATCATCTTCGCAAGAAACAGCAACACGCTACAATGCACAAAAACACACGGACTTGTACCACAAGTGAAATAAATTCCTGCTTGCTTTCTCTAATGCGTCAACATTGAGTTGCACACTGTTGGCAGCAGGATGGAGTTGGAGCTGTCCCACTATGCAAATAAATTAAAAACGACTTGTGTGAGTACGTACATGAGGATAACTCCATTTTTTTGAAAAGTGGACTTGTACCACTAGTGAAATACACCCTTCAAATGTCAACAGTGATGGTTATACCTCAGGGAAGCAATTCATAGTACATCACACCATTGCTGTTCTACCAGATATGTAACATTATTTTTGTGGGTGTGCGCAGGTCTTTGTACGGGAAGTTGCTGCTTTGTTTGGCATCAAACGTTTCTTTTCTTAGCCTTATGTTAGCATAAAGAAACCATTTCTTGTTGCCAGTAATGAAACAGGGTAGGAATGGTTGTTGTTGTTCATGAGCTAATTTATGGTGAACAAGCAGAGATAAACATATAGCCACTTGCTGATTTTTATGATTATGGCTTAGAGCAGGCAGTACCCATACGCCCAATTTTTGAACATCCCCCCATTGCATACAAATGTCACACAATGGTGAAATGATCACAGTTTAACTCATATACCACTTCTCAAGTACACTGGCATGGATCATAATGTGTTTATATGATCTTCATCGAACCCCGAAGGTCTTCCTGAACATACAGAGTCACTAAGCCAAAATGATCTTCCTTAAAATGAGACAACCATTTCCTTGCTGTGCTCTGTCCAATGGCAATATCCCCATACATGGCTCACATGTTTCTGATTGCCTCCATTGTTGTCACCACTTTTTTCCTTCATGTGTAGAACCAAAACTGTAGTGCCCTGCGGTCGGCAGGAAAGAACTAGTTAGATCAAGTTTAAACACACTCTATTTAACTAAAACGCCTTCTTTGCGTGCACTAATTTCCAAACTCAAGAACAACAAGAAATGAAATAATTCTTGTGGTGGCAAAAGCCAGATAAAAGTTACAACACAAAGAAAAGCAATAATAACAATCAAAATACAGTGTTACACAATTCCAAAGTGGCGTTATGCCCAAAAAGATACAAATTTCTACAAAAAGACTATGGCGAGTGTCTACTGGGCTAGAGCCGGCCAGCATAGGTATTGGCTGGAGCTGTGCTAGCTGTATGTCCACACTGTCGGTCTGACTCTGCTGGCGTGCTTATAACACTGATTCTGCGGCGTGCTGCACTTACTCACATTAGTTCCAATTGGTGGACCACTGTCACATAGCTTTTCACAAAGTAGAGCTGTGTTTATGTGGAAAGTTTGTTGATGTTTATATTCATGGGCAATGCTTTAATATGAGCTCTTGAATGGAGGTCGGCAGTCCACCTTGCTTGTTTGTTGTGCGGGCCCTCTAACTGACAAGGGGCTGCTGCAAAATTTCTCCCGCCGCAAAAAGAATGCACACCACAAATGTCCATAGGAGTGGGGGCATCCTGGTCGATATCCATAGGTTTGTGACTGTCATAGGTTGGAGGCAGTGACACAGCAGGGACAACTGGCAGTGGATGCAGTGGCTGATGCAGATATGTAAGCAGAGGTTCCGGCACAGGGCGGCCGTCAAGCACTAGCAACTCTCCCGGCGCGTTTTGGTCCACCAGACGGGAGCAGAGCTGGCTGAGGTGCTGGAGGCCGGCGAGACCATCAGTCCACCGGAGAAATGCATTCACCTGGCCACAGCGCTTGGTGATGACAGCAGGCACCCAATGCGCCTGTGGATGAGGGAAGATCCGCACCCAGACCTCCTGCCCGACGCAGAAGGAGGGCACTGGAGGGCAGGAGGGTGAGAAGTCTTGAGAACAAGGACTGATACGGGAGAGCGGAATGGTCGACTGTGAAGTATTTCCGCTGGACTTCTACCGGCATGCAGACAAAAACAGAAGCGTGGCCGCCTCCAGTGGGTGATGGCTCAGCAGTTTATCGAATTTGGTCTTGACCGTCCTCACAAAATGTTCTGCCTGGCCGTTTGACACAGTGTGAAATGGGACGGTGTGGACGAGGGCAATCCCATTGGCAACACAGAATTGCTTAAATTCAGTCAAAGTAAACTGCGGACCGTTATCAGTAACGATAGTTCTGGGGAATCCCTTGACAGCAAAGAGGTGCCGGAGAATTGTGATAGTCTCAGCAGAAGTGGTGTCCATCATGCGGGAGACGTAAGGGTATCCTGACCCAGAATCGATCAGGATGAGCCATTGGAATCCATGAAATGGTCCTGTGAAATCCAAGTGGAGACGTTCCCAAGGTGCAGCTGCATCTGGCCATGAAAAATACTGGCACGGGGGTGGTGCAGGCCGACACGAGGGAGGCAATGTCTTTATCCAACCCGTGCCAATAAAGGTGTTGGTGGGCCAGCTGTTTGGTGAGGACGATTCCCCAATGGCCAGCATGGAGCAGGTAAATGACACGGCAGCGCAATGCATGCGGTATGAACACTGGGGAACGTCTGAATCACTATGCAATAGGAAGCCATTGTGGAAAAAGAGAGTGTGCCGATGTTCCCAAAAATGCTGGACTTCTGCATCACGGACGCTATGAAGGCTGTTCGGCCAACCTGCAGTGATTTGGCGTCTGAGAGCTCGCAGTGTCTGTTTCTGAACGGTGACCTGCCAGAGGCAATGCGCTGTTCGGGTGGGCACTGCAGCACCCGGGTGAAACAAAGAAACCAAAGGTACAATTTTGCTAGAGCAAACCAGTGCCAAAGCTTCCTGTTTGACTTTGACTATATATTTGGTTGAGCATTGGTCAGTTTTTTGGATGCAAAAGCCACCGGCCTCTCAATGCCGTTTACCACTTGCAAGAAGACCACACCCAGGCCTTAGTCTGATGCATCGGTGGCAATGATGAGGGGCAGGGAAGGGTCGTAAGCAGCCAGAGAAGGAAGTCGGGAGAGAGCCAACTTGAGACTTGTGAAAGCCTGCTCACATGCCGCATCCCAAAACCAATGCGCAACAACCCGGTCAGGGGTGCCGAAATCTTGGCGCCGTGGGGTACAAAATGCCACTAATAGTTAATATGACTGAGGACGGATTGCAGTTGCTTCATGTTGGTGGGAGGAGGCAGGACTTGAATCACATCAACATACTCCTTAGAAGCATGTACGCAGCGGGCTTCAATCATGAACCAAAGATAACTGACCTCGCACGCAAAAAAGTCACACTTTTCTTTCCGGCAATGCATGTTAGCCTACGAAAGTTTGTTGGTGTTCACATTCACTGGTGATGTTTTGACATAAGCTCTAGAAGGGAGGTCGGCAGCCCACCTTGCTTGTCTGTTGTGCGGGCCTTCTAACTGGCAAGGGGCCGCTATGACAAAAACCTTCACTAAGAAAGACCATGTAGATACAATGTACAATTAATAACTGCAGGTGAAGCGTAGTAATAGTGTTGTTGCAAAGTTTCTCCAGCTTATTTGGATCAAGTATGAACCATGTTTAACTCATCTAAGTTTAGTACTTAACAGGATAGTGAAGTTGTTAACTAGGTTCATTTTCTCAACAAAGATCAAAATTTATCTCTAGTCGGTAATGTTTATACAATCAACCCAAAATCTCTTTCAGTTGTTATTCCTGTCAGTTCTCAATAAATAATGTGATTAATTACATAAACATAATGATCAAGAGTGCTGTCATTGGGTGTTCTTTGAAAGCTTTGAAATAAAGGTCTGCACTGCTGGAAAATTTGCTTCCTTGCATAGACAAAGTGCCCTGCCACATACACAAGAATTTTTATTCAAATTTTGAAGCGCGTTTTCTAATACCTTTTCCTGTCTTGCATTTTTATCCTCAGCTAAGTTATAATATTCTTTGTACTCCATGAGCCGAAATACAAGCCCAGAAAGTAAATTCCCATCACATACAGAGGTGGCATGAGTTGTCAGATAGGAGAACGCACATGCACAAGAGTAGAAAATAGGTATGTGAGAATAAAGCAGTGCAGTTTCAGTCTTGTGGTGGCAGTGATTACTGAACAGTGTGAGGATAAAATGGCTGCTGTGACACTGTATCATGCTAACTGTGAGGTTTGTGCAATTATCCATTTTTTGCACACTCAGAAACAATCTCCAACAGAGATCATTTACCAATTGTGGCATGTTTATGGACACAACATTATAAATGACAGTATGGCCAGATGGTGCAAGCAATTCGCTGAAGAACAAAACTATATTCATGACAAAAAGTGTAGTGGACGACCATCACTGATGACATCTGACAGAAAGTGTCCAGTAAACAATTTTACAGAACTGGGGCTGCACAATCTCGGACCTCTCTCGCCAATTCCCCCAGATGTCTTGCTTGCTGTTGCATGAAATTGTCTTCTGGTGGATTGTTTTTCATACACTATATGCAAGATGGGTGCTAAGGCAATGCACAGTGAACAGAAAACCAAACATTTGGCCACAGCATTGACATTCTTACAGTGGTATGCAGAGAAAGGCAAAGAGTTTTGCAATCTCAATGTCACTGGGGATGAAATGTCGCTGTCGCTGTCGCATACCAGACTAGAAACAAAACAACAATCAATGCACTAGCAGCATAGTGGTTCAACTGTGAAGGCTAAATTCAAGCAGAGATTCTCTGTCAAAACCCCTGGCTTCTGGTATCAATGTGGTGTCCTCTTGTGCAAGTTTTTACCTTTAGGGGAGACTGTAAATGGTGATTGGTATTGTGAGGCACTGAAACATCTGAGGATGCGATCCAGATCAAGAGACGAGGGATTCTGACAAGAGACATTAAGCATGTGGATGACAATGTGAGACCCCATACAGCTAAAGCCACATGAAATGTGATGAATCATTTTGGATGGGAGATCTCTGACCATCCATCCTGAAGCCCCAACCTTGGCCCAAGTGACTTTCAACTCTTCCATCTTCTGGCAGCAAAACATTACCACAACAATGCTGAGGTGCAGACTGAATGACTTTGCGGCTCCAGGCATTGGTGACCAACTCCTATGACATGGGCACACAAGTGATTGTGCACTGTTTTGATAAATGCCTCAACAATGGTGGTGACTATGTTGAGAAATAGTGAATCTACGTAAATATTCAAATAAACATTTCATAATTGGGAAGCTTTTATTTTCTTTACCAGGCATTGGAATTTACTTTCTGAATGCACCTTGCACGATAGTGCATCTCAGTATTGAATATTGCCAACTATTGTTGCACATCCCAATTTTATTTTCTGTTTTGGTTCCTCTTTCCCCATTTGTAACATAGTTTTCCGATGTCAATAAAATTAGGAACTCTTATATGACAGTCCACATTAAAATGAACTAGCATGAATCTGATATTCACTGGCTAACTGGTATTTTCAGTATACCTTTTTTATTTTTGAAGGATATCACATTCAATAACCATGGATTATCTACTGCAGTTGTGCCACTTCTAAAATTGTATCACTTGCTACTGAAAGTCACTAAGTCCATAAGTACATCATGGATGTCTAAATCACAAACATGTTGCAACAGGTTTCTCTGCATGATCATGAATTTTAATTATTTCTTCTGCTTTATACTGAAAGACTTAGATGTAAGATAATCTTCATTAAAAGAATAGCTATTAAATCACAATATGACTGCAGTGTGTTTACCCAGTTTTAAATAATTTCTGATGTTATGCTGTCAAAATTGGTGCTATTATCTGCCACTGAACAGCTAAGTTTTATGTATACATGACTGTAAGAATATACCACTGCAAATACCACCTCAGTGTTCATTTTAATGTGTTGCAAGCATGAAAGTGTCAACACCATATGTCCATTTGTTTAGATGAAACTAGAAAAATAGTGAGTCTCCTGTTATCAAAAATAATAGCACTATTTTTGAAACAGTAATGAGTTGATCAATGAACAAAACAGTGAAGATAATTAATCCCGTTACCACACACAACTACAAACAAAATATAAACTTTATTGTACTGTATTTAAAATTATTCTAAGTATGTACAACTGTGAGAACTCTCACAAAATATATGCCACTGAGGACAATTATTTTACATTATTCCATTCTCTAAGAATACATATCTCAGATACAGGACTTTTTCCGTTAAAGCTGCAGAATCTGCAATCAATAATGGATTTTATAGCAGAAAATCGTGTCTGATAATCTGCAAAAATTATGTCTATGGTTGTGTATGTACAACAATTTCTTGATTTTACATATCATCAGGGAAAGTAAAACCTAGATGACAATGGGCAAAGGAGGAAAAATAAAGAACCTTAATTGAACTGAACAGTTTTGAATCACTGTAATGTTATATATACTGCACAAACGTGATGCTAAGTTCATCTCTTGATGATCCTGAATTTTTGAATCTTGTCAAAAATTTTCTGCACTTGATGTTCGGAATCAAATTCTTCTTTCAAATAATATAATTTGATTTTTTCTTGTGTATGGCACTCCAGCAGACCCCAATGTTCAAACAACTTAAGCGAATTCTTCACAAGTTCAACAGACAAACTTTCCTCTGAAAGAAAATGGAGCCAGCATTACAATTACATATTACAGTATGTAAATAAAAATAAACCACTTTGGAGCGGGAGAGGACAAAAGGAATAACAAATAAATCAGAATAAAAGGCTTGCAAATCAAGAAACACTTTGTACACACGAAAGCTTTTTAAGTTATGATTCCCCCTCTCAAGAAGAAGAAAGAAAAAAGACTTAACACCGCATGAGTCAAAATAAAATAAAAACAGTGAAGGGTGTATACATTAATCGAAACTGATTTTTTCCTTTCTTCACAAAGCCTGATATCCTGTTTACCAAAATGAATGGAATAGCACTCACTGTAGTACCGATGAACCAACCCTGGTAGAAACTGTGTGTGACTCTTGATGAAATGAGAGTGTGCCAACAGATTAATGGGGAGGACTAGAGTGAAACCACTTCCTTCATCACCTCTCTTCCATCACCACCCCATTATTATCTGGAAGCTTGTTTTCCACTACAGATACCTTCTCCCTATCTACAAACATGCCCTTGGCCTTGCTGCCATTAAGCACTATTATGACTCCCAATGTCGTGCTGACTCCACACATGCCACTTTATAGAATGATCAGCTAAATCCTAACCTATGACTACAACTACAAATCCACAAAACACCCAAACTGTTTGTGAGACTTCCAAGACACCCTTCCAGAAACCTAAATCCCTTATCTGGTTAAGTTCGCGGCTAACAACTTCATGATCTGAAACCAAAGCCAAGATCCAGTCCACAGTCTCCTTCACACCATCTCTACTGTCTGTTCATCTGCTTCTCCTTAGCGCAGCATGCCACCTCCTTGGACATAGACCACCACCTCTCTGATGGCATAAAAACCCCATCCAAATCAAACCCCCCATCAACAATGTCTCCACAATAAGAACTGTCATATTTTCCACACTAAAAATTTTATCTCTGTGGACCTATAGCTACAAGGTGGGGCAGCATGGACTCGATGAGTGAATTGTAAAAACATCCAACAAAGATAATTTAAAAAGGTTTTTGTTTCTGATAGCTAAATTTAATGCCATTTTCATTAGTTTTTTTAAATTATATCAATCAGGTGATGACCTTCGCGAGCGATGCACATATCGAGTCATTCAAAAACGTTTTTCAAAACTTTTCTCAGCATATCTCGTGTTATTCCAGCAATGACTTCTGTAATGGCCCTCTTAAGAGCTTCCAAGGTCCTTGGTTGAACTTAGTAAACATCTGCTTTGAGGTATCCCAAAAGGAAAAAAAAATCACAGGGGCTTAAAACCAGGAAGCAAGGGGGCCATGGAACGGCCCCTTGTCAGGAGATCAGGAGGCTGGGAAACACTATTCTCGCAGAATTTGGCATGAACAATGGGCAATATGAGGCATGGCACGATCTTGTTGAAACCAAAAGGCTTCTGAGTCATATTCCTCACCATACTCTTCCATTTTGGGGGGAAAAAGTTTCTCCAGCATCTCACAATAGTGCCCAGAATTCACAGTAACAGTTGCACCTCGAGATTAAAAAAAGTAAGGCCCCATAATGCCTATGGAGGACATACCACACCAAACTGTCACTTTGGGGCTGTGCAGAGCTCTTTGGTGAAGTTCACGAGGGCTTTCATTTGCCCAGCAGTGAAAATTTTGCTTATTTACTGAGCCAGATAGGCGAAAATGTGCTTCATCACTAGACCACAGAATAGTGTCGGATTGCACAGAGACTAAGACTGCATTGCAAGCATCTGTACATTTCACCCAGTCTTATGGACTAAGTTCTTGAACAACCATCAACTTGTAGGGGTCTAGGTGAAAGTCAGAGTGTAAAATTCACCTTACAGTTCTGGACAATATCCCAAGAGCAACAGCACATTTCTGCACAGAGTGCAATGGAGACTATTCAATGGATGCTCTCACTGCCATGTTGTTTTCAGGTGTCCTCAGACTTTAAGGCCGGCCAGCTGGTTTTCTAAGACATGCACATACTGTCAGTCTAACACTAGTAATCCATTTCCTAATTGTTTTTGGCATCAGGAACCCTGTCATGACGATTCAAACCAAACTGCCTATGAAAAATACTCTGCATTGACGCCACACTATCATTGTTTTTAACAAATGTGTTATGACAAAGCCTCGATGCTCATCAGACCATGGCACATAGAAGGGAGTGCACACCTCCAGTACATTGCAGTCTTACCAATGGTGTAACATAAGGGCATACCTTCCAAGCATAATCCATAACAGATTTCTCAAGCCACATCGACACGTCCCTAAATTTTTGACCATGTCCACAAACAAGCTGCCCATAAACCCTTGCCACATGGAGCATATTTCTATGAAAGAACCAGGTGCTACACCTGTGCACCTACCCAGCACATCCTATTCCAGGATTCTCACACACACATCCTTTCATCAGAAGCAGTGCCACCTGTAACACAATCATATTGTATGCCACCGTTGGTCTAACTTCTTCACAATCTTATGTGGGAATGATGATCAGCCAGCCATTCTGTTTGCTATTTCTTACTTCCCTTGTTCTATCTTACGCACAGCTTCTACAGCCATTTCCTCAGTACCACTGTTAAATAATTGCCCTTTTCATTTATGTAGTTATAATACATATACAATTAAATAATGCCTGTCATTCATATTTCTGATTTCCCGTGTGCCGAATTTGTTATTTTCTAGATTTGTTTCTATTTCACTTTGAATCTTTCTATTCTATCAACTGAAATTATAAAGCGGTTTAAGATGACGACACAGCCTGTATGTTGTCATTGAACAGTCAGTTTCAGTTTTAGTTCCATCTGGTTCATGTCAAGTCCATTTTCTATTTGCTGTCTTCAGAAAGAATGGGTTAAAGACAAAACACTGTTCCTCTTGACAATAAGCACAGAGATTTTTCTCTAGTGTCACACCCAAAGTTTACCACTAAAGAAACTTCTCTTAATTCTTGTTCAATTTTTCCATTAAAATTCCTATTACCATAGTTATAACTGTATAGATAAAAAATGTGGCAACAAGAGAAAATGCATAGAAAAGATAAGGAAATGTGCAAGCTTCCGGAGCCAGTGGTTCCTTCTTCTGGCAGAAGGGTTTTAGGGGAAGGACTGGTAAGGTTACCAGATGGACAGAGTTGCGGAAAAGTCACCCAAAGCTCTGGGTTAGGGGACACCTGTTGGACAGAATGAGAATGAAACTCTGGTTGGTGGGGAAACTCTGGACGAGATCTGAAAGCCTGAGGGCTTAAAGGTGGATGATAGGGTAATAAGCTAGATAGAAATTACCGACAAAACATAGTGCAATAGTTAATAACAATGGAAAGTTAAGTGCATTGTATGTGGTAGACAGCTACTGAAAAGAAATGCAGTGACCAAATAAATTAATGTAAATTAAGGAAATGTGAACGGCAAGAACCAAGAGCATGTTGTAACATCAGTTCCCACATGTGCAGTTATGAGAAACTGATATTGGATGGGGAGCAGGGAATCAAGATGTCACAAGTGGTGAAACACGCACCGAGGTCACAACTGTCATGTTACAGGGCATGCTCTCCCTTTTATAGTATATGTTTTGTCAGTTACAGGGCTGGTATAGGTGGCGGTAGGACGGTGCATAGAGCAAGCCTTACAGATCGTCTCGTACCTGTGTCCAATCCCACCACACACCCTGCCCGTTACCTTTGATGCCATCTCCCTCTATACCAACATTCCCCATGTACACACACCTTATACCAAACCTTTCCTGCTCAATTTCTTCAATTTTACACTTATGAGCAACTACTTTATCGTTGAGAAGCAGAAATACAAACAGATCAGGAGGACAGCCATGGGAACCAGGATGGCTCCTCACTATCCCAACCTTTTCATAGGTTGCTTGGAGTGGGCTTTCCTGGGATCTGTTAGCCATCAGCCCTTGGTTTGGTTCAGAGAAATTGATGATCTCTTTGCTATATGAACTCATGATGAGCCTGACTTCTTAAGATTCTACCCAATTAAACTTCAGCGGGTTCTATTCTGAATCAAATGGCCCCTTATATGTATCATATAACAACTGACAGGACAAGATATATTTATCTTACAGCTTTATTTACGTTACTAGTCAGAAATGCATAATACAAAAATTAAAACACTGCAAATAGCGTATTTATGTAACCCTTGACATCCTCCTCACCCTGGTTGACCTGCAGCGGGATGACCAGTTGCACCAGACAAGTAACATTTCTTCCACAGAGAGTTTGAAGAATTAAGGTCTGCACCATTCCATCTCTCCCTGCTCTCGTTTCCATAATGCGGACTCTCTTCCACATATGTCTTGGTCGCTTATCCTCTTGTAAGGGCACAATGTCTCTCATT
The DNA here is from genome assembly GCF_021461395.2 of Schistocerca americana. Lineage (NCBI taxonomy): Eukaryota > Metazoa > Arthropoda > Insecta > Orthoptera > Acrididae > Schistocerca > Schistocerca americana. Next base: position 737,514,951 of record NC_060121.1, on the reverse strand, counting down.
CTATATTTAACCCATTTCTTGTTCGGATACTGAAATTCATGAAAGTTTCTTAATTCTAACAAATATTCTTTCTGCCATCTATTCATAAAATCATTTTGCAATTTTTTTCATAGCTTTGCTTCTCTTCACAGATCCTTAAGTGTACTAGGTTTAGGACCTGTGGGTATTACAGTTAATCATTCTCCTGTTAAGAAACAGCTTGGTGTCAGTGCATCTGATTCCCCATGTGCGATTGGTCATGAGTTGTTGGTGGCTTCCATTTCTATTAATAAAGTCCTGAGTGTTTCTACATCTATTAGTGATTTTCCCAGATTCTTCCAGAGGCAACGTTTTGTATTTCCTACCATGCATTCCCACCAACCTTCCCACCAAGCTGGCCGTGGTAGAATAAACTTCCCACAGACACCTTGGTGAGCAAAGTGCTGGCTGAGCCTTGCGTCTTCGAAGAAATGTGCAATGTCTTTCAATTCTGTATTGCTGCTTGAAACATTTTTTGCATTATCTGAATAAATAGTAACTGGTAGTCTTCCTCTTGTAGTAGATCTTTGGAGGCCATCAAAAGTTTATCTGTGCTGCATCTGATATGAGTTTGAGGTGGAGAGCTCTTGTTGTAGTGGCACGTGTAAATAGTAACATATAACATTTTTGTAACAAGTTGCCGACTTTGACAGAAGGTGGTCCTGCACAATCTAAGCCTGTTACTGCAAATGGTGTAGTGAATTTAATGTGGTCAGGTGTTAGAGGAGGTTCTCTTTCACATCTTCGGGCACTTTTGGCTCTCTTACAAGGGGGACACATGTGTATGACTCCTTTTACTGTTTGTCTTCCCCTTAAAACCCAATATTCATTCTGTAATTCAGCTAATACTACAACAGTTGCTAAATGGCGTAAGAGTGCACGAGTCTGTCAAATAAGTAACTTCGTGAGTGGATGAGAACCTTGTAAGAGTATTGGATCTTTTTCCAGTACATTCAAGATCGGAAAATGAAGTCATCCTCCAAGTTGTATGAGACCATCTTGAAGAAACAGGTTTAATGTTTTATCTTTCATTTCACTTGAAACTCTGTCTTGTTTTTAAGTGGGTGGTATTCCACTGGAAAGCTTTCCTGCTGAGCCATCTGTATTCAACTTCGTTTTGCTTACTCTAGTTCATGAGCAGTGAATTAACCCTTTATCTTTTCCGGATGTGGAACATTATGGATTAAACGGAGAACCCATGCCATTATGTGCAACAATTTCTAATAAGAACTGTATTTTGATGCGTCAATGGGACACACCCACGTGTTAATAGCTAAGACTTGTTTGAACATCTTTTGTGTGTTTAGTAATGGGTCACAAGAGATTTGTTGTTGAGGCCAACTTTGGGTTCAGGTTTACGAGTTAGCCATGGACGCTTATGCCACCACAGCATGGAAGACTGTAATTTCTCAATCAACGTTCCATGTGGTAGCAAATCTCACAGGTTGTCTTTGGTAGGGCAGTGTCTCTACCGTGATGGCATTAAAGTTTCATCACTTTCCATTACTCTATTAGCAACAAACATATTCCAGAGATTTGGATTGCTTCATATCCAGCCAAGTGCCATTAGGAATTGCTGCACATTAATGTGTTTGTAATGTTAAATAAATCTGGCAGCCTGGCAGAAATATCTCAGAAGGCGTGAATTCAATAGGGCAGCTAGTAATTCCAGCCGTGGAAGCATTACCCTTTTGATAGAAGAAACTCTGCAACTAAACAGACAAATGTATTCTTGGTATCGTACGATTGAATGTACAGCACTGCTCTATATGTCCTTTCTGAGACATCACAAAAAATGTGAATTTGTGAAATTTGCAGTTTTTGACCGTGCATGCCTATCATCTAAGTACTATGAATGATTGCAGATGAGTGAGTCGTAATGTCCAAAACATCTATACAGGGGCTAAATCTGGAGAGATCTCATCCCCATGTATGCCTTTACACCATGTACCTCGAAAGAGGATTTTTCCTGTTAAGGATATTGGTGAAAAGATGCCAAGAGGATCATAAAATTTCGCTGTTGTGTGCAGTAATTGAGCATTAGTTGTGAGTCCATCTTCTAATTTATTGGTAATGAGATGGTGATCGAAGAGGACTGAATCTGATTCCAGTTAGTTGGTTGACTTGGGAGAGGGGACCAAACAGCAAGGTCATTGGTCCCAGTGGGTTAAGTAAGGATGGCGAAAGAAGTTGGCCATGCCCTTCCAAGGGAACCATCCCAGCAATGTGACTTAAGAAAATCACACAATCAGGATGGCTGGACGCAGATTTGAACCGTCATCCTCCCGAATGAGAGTCCAGTGTGCTAACCACTGCGCCAACTCGCCTGATCCTGATTCCGTATCCCAGTTGATGCCTAAGGCTGTGTTATGTTCTGTAACTGATCACCCTTCTGTTTTTCATATGCCCTTTAGTATATTAGAAATTGTAGCCCGTTCTGCCACTGGATATTTTATTTGTTACAACAGATCTGTCACCTGTTATTACACAGATGTGACCATATTTTCATCCTCATAGCTAGCAACAAAGTCACCCAGAAAAGAGGTTTTGTATATAAGTTCTACTGCAACAGGATTAATGTATTTAAACCTTACAGCCAATTCATGCAATGCTGCAGATAGCAGAAATAGGCTGCATGTGAAGCCAAAAGGTAAATGTGTAAATCTATAAATGATAGCAATATAATGGAAGGAAACATTCCACGTGGGAAAAATTATATATAAAAACAAAGATGAGGTGACTTACCGAACAAAAGCGCTGGCAGGTCGATAGACACACAAACAAACACAAACATACACACAAAATTCAAGCTTTCGCAACAAACTGTTGCCTCATCAGGAAAGAGGGAAGGAGAGGGGAAGACGAAAGGAAGTGGGTTTTAAGGGAGAGGGTAAGGAGTCATTCCAATCCCGGGAGCGGAAAGACTTACCTTAGGGGGAAAAAAGGACAGGTATACACTCGCACACACGCACATATCCATCCACACATACAGACACAAGCAGACATATTTAAAGACCAGGGAATGTAAATAAAACTTAATGGGGTCATTGTGGGGGTGTTGTGAGGGTGACATGGTATTAGAAGGTGGAAAGTGTAACATGAGGTGAAATGAAAATGAAAATAAAAATATATGGGGAGACATAAAGGTGAACCGGAAAGAAACTGGAGATCTGGAATGAAAAAAGGCGAAAAGGTGTTGGTTACAGCTGGGCTATGTTGGACTTGGGTTGGTAGACAACGATGTGCATAAAGGTTAGTTGGTTGTGTTGCCGCCAAAACACGTTAAAGGACGGAGAAATTCGGGAAAATTTCGAAAAAACTGCGTGTAGTATATTAAAAGGAGTGGTATTGTGGTGGCAGATTATGAAAATGAGGCTAACAATTGTCTGACGAAGAAATAATGGCGTTAAAACCTGTGGGAAGCGGCTAAAAATGATCAGTGATGTGGGAAAAACGGAAATGGAAATAAAGCGAAAGTTATTAGAACTGGCCGAAATGGTTGTTTAAAAGGTGAAAGGAGCTGTTTGTGAACTAGAAACGGTAGATATTATAGCGGCGGTAGTGCTGAAAGCGGCAAAAAAAATTTTTTTGGTTATGGTTTGGAAGTGGGCTACGTATTATTGAGTATATATATAGGCGGGATAAAATAGTATAGCAGATTACGGTAAAAAGGAGAAGGTGAATACAAAGTGAAACTACTGGCAAAAACAGAAAGAGGAAAATAAGATGACAGAAAAGATTTCGAAATGTAACAGTGACAATAACAAACGTAATTGTTGGATTCAAATTAATGATATCAATATAATGGAAGGAAACATTCCACGTGGGAAAAATTATATATAAAAACAAAGATGATGTGACTTACCATACGAAAGCACTGGCAGGTCGATAGAAACACAAACAGACACATACATACACACAAAATTCAAGCTTTCGCAACAAACTGTTGCCTCATCAGGAAAGAGGGAAGGAGAGGGGAAGACGAAAGGAAGTGGGTTTTAAGGGAGAGGGTAAGGAGTCATTCCAATCCCGGGAGCGGAAAGACTTACCTTAGGGGAAAAAAAGGACAGGTATACACTCGCACACACGCACATATCCATCCACACATACAGACACAAGCAGACATATTTAAAGACCAGGGAATGTAAATAAAACTTAATGGGGTCATTGTGGGGGTGTTGTGAGGGTGACATGGTATTAGAAGGTGGAAAGTGTAACATGAGGTGAAATGAAAATGAAAATAAAAATATATGGGGAGACATAAAGGTGAACCGGAAAGAAACTGGAGATCTGGAATGAAAAAAGGCGAAAAGGTGTTGGTTACAGCTGGGCTATGTTGGACTTGGGTTGGTAGACAACGATGTGCATAAAGGTTCGTTGGTTGTGTTGCCGCCAAAACACGTTAAAGGACGGAGAAATTCGGGAAAATTTCGAAAAAACTGCGTGTAGTATATTAAAAGGAGTGGTATTGTGGTGGCAGATTATGAAAATGAGGCTAACAATTGTCTGACGAAGAAATAATGGCGTTAAAACCTGTGGGAAGCGGCTAAAAATGATCAGTGATGTGGGAAAAACGGAAATGGAAATAAAGCGAAAGTTATTAGAACTGGCCGAAATGGTTGTTTAAAAGGTGAAAGGAGCTGTTTGTGAACTAGAAACGGTAGATATTATAGCGGCGGTAGTGCTGAAAGCGGCAAAAAAAATTTTTTTGGTTATGGTTTGGAAGTGGGCTACGTATTATTGAGTATATATATAGGCGGGATAAAATAGTATAGCAGATTACGGTAAAAAGGAGAAGGTGAATACAAAGTGAAACTACTGGCAAAAACAGAAAGAGGAAAATAAGACGACAGAAAAGATTTCGAAATGTAACAGTGACAATAACAAACGTAATTGTTGGATTCAAATTAATGATATCAATATAATGGAAGGAAACATTCCACGTGGGAAAAATTATATATAAAAACAAAGATGATGTGACTTACCATACGAAAGCACTGGCAGGTCGATAGAAACACAAACAGACACATACATACACACAAAATTCAAGCTTTCGCAACAAACTGTTGCCTCATCAGGAAAGAGGGAAGGAGAGGGGAAGACGAAAGGAAGTGGGTTTTAAGGGAGAGGGTAAGGAGTCATTCCAATCCCGGGAGCGGAAAGACTTACCTTAGGGGAAAAAAAGGACAGGTATACACTCGCACACACGCACATATCCATCCACACATACAGACACAAGCAGACATATTGAAAGACCTGTCTGCTTGTGTCTGTATGTGTGGATGGATATGTGCGTGTGTGCGAGTGTGTACCGCTCCTTTTTTCCCCCTAAGGTAAGTCTTTCCGCTCCCGGGATTGGAATGACTCCTTACCCTCTCCCTTAAAACCCACTTCCTTTCGTCTTCCCCTCTCCTTCCCTCTTTCCTGATGAGGCAACAGTTTGTTGCGAAAGCTTGAATTTTGTGTGTATGTTTGTGTTTGTTTGTGTGTCTATCGACCTGCCAGCGCTTTTGTTCGGTAAGTCACCTCATCTTTGTTTTTATATATAAATGATAGCATCTTGAAATAAATTACAGTTGACAGTATTTCAGGCAACAAATTCAGTCCTGAATTTAGTGTGTCATTAAATGACAGTGAATCATTTTCTCGTGATGAAGCATCAAACACAATTCTCCATTTTGTAACTCCCAGACTTAAAGCAACACCCTGTGAGTAATACATTTCACGAAAATGAACGTTACTAGAAAATTTTCTTTGAAATGAAGTAAAACATCTTTTTGCATTGCAAGGATTTGAATAAAGGATCATATCTTTCTTTCTTAGTAATGAAACTACTCTCTTGTCTTCCATCATTTGGAACCTATCATGGAGGTTCAGCAAAACAGCAGCCTGTTTCAGAAAGAGCGATCGTTCTTCTTGTTCTTTCATCCCCATCAATTCTAAGTCCCAGAAAAAACGCATTTATGTTACTAGTCAGAGATATAAAATACAAAGATTAATACACTACAAAGAGAGTATTTATTTAACCCTCAACACCTGCTTTCCTTGAAGCTGGCCTCATCCTCACCAAATGTCAGCTATACACTTCTGTTTATATTAGACCTACTAACAAACAACAGATCTATATTTTGACAGTCACCATCCATTACACATCAAATGTTCACTCCCATACAGCCTTGGCATTCAAGGCAAACCTATTTTTTCTGATGCAGACCAATCAGCACTATCCTGGTCTTCAATGTATTAATCAGCTAATTTTTTAAAATTGTTAATCAGCTACTTTGACAAGACTAAGACTCCCTAATGTCATCCTTTGAAATGAGGTTAATTCTGTCCGACATTTTGCACACCACATCTACAATAGCTTTTCATTACTCCTCCAATCTCCGCAAAATCCTGGTCAGACACTATGCTACTTCTGCTCCCATTTTCCTGCCCTATGGCTTCTACCCCGTGACCGTCCCTGCTGAAAAACATGCCCTATGCACTCTCCTATCACCACTTACACCAACCTTGTGCCTGACAAACCTCAGTGCCTAATTCACCTCATGTGGAATCTGCTTTCTCCCTCAACACCAATTTCTTGAACTACGCCGGTGGGAACTAGGGTTACAGCATGTCCTTGGTTCATCCACCTGGCTTAATTTAATTTCTTCAGGCTAAGCACTTCTTTTCAGTAACTCTTTCTTACACCACTCCCTTCTCATTTCCTTGTTTCCTGTATCTTTTATTTCCTCATGTGTCACCCCCACCCCCTGCCATCTACCATGTATAATGCACTTAGCTTTCTGCTCTTATTAACTTTTTCACAATGTTTTGTCAATAACTTCTGTCTTGCTTATTTCCTTATCCTCCACCTTTAAGCACTCAGGTTTACAGATATCCTGTGCAGTCCTCAACAGTCAGTTTTTCCTTCTTGCCCTGTGTGGTGTGTCTACCCTGACGCAGGCTCCTGCATGACTCTCCCATAACTCTCCCTATTTCCTAAGCCTTGCCAGTCCTTTTCCTTCATCCCTCTTCCTTCCCCTTCAACCCTTCTGCCAGAAGGCACCACTGGCTCCAAAAACTTGTTCATTTCCTTATTTTTTATATGCGTTTGCTCCTGCTGCCCCTTGTTGCGTAGATTTTTTTATTCATAAAATTGTATTACACTTTTCAAAAACCTTTTTTTTTCCACTGATATATACCACAGTTATTTGCAATAACTGATGTTCCCAGGAATAGAGAAAGTGATCTTCATGTAATTATAAAATGATAACTGACTATGATTTTATCAACCAGGGTATGTTCTTCCACTTAGTTTTGTTTCTGCTTTTAACTTACGGTTTCATTTTCTACTATTTACTATATATGGTCTGGTTCATTTCCTACAGATGTAGGAGCCACTCTCAAATTTTATGCCATTACATAAAAGTTTTTTTTCACTGAAACTGCCTTTCATACAAATGCAAGTTAATGATTGATGTGATTTCTACTGATACACGAACTTCATTCAACTTGATTCTGTTACAAGTATTGTATATTTTTAAATTATTGCTGATACACTGGAATCTCATGTGTTCATTTTCAAATACAAGTTACATAAGGATATTTATTCTGTACATGGTACGTTGACATTTTTACTATGAATGATATTTATACGGCTTTGGAATGACATCTCCTTCCGCCATTTCCAAATTTTTTAACGGTTATCTGGTATGGAAGAAATTTCTATTTGTTGTTTTTGTGTATTCCTACAGTTTTGTTGGCTCAGTTTTGTTTCTGCTGTTAGCAAACAAACATCCAATTTATGTTGAACCCACATTGACTGTGATGCAAATTCATTTTTTTTAAATTTTATTTACATGTCAAGTTCTCTAAGATAAAATTGAGGACCAAATCTACAACATCATGGAACATGTCAATACATGAAATTACAACATAAAAGTAATAACAGAGAAAAATAAAATGTTTATGAACCTGAAAAAAGTCAATCCATACGTTTAAGTACACACAATCAACAATACAATAAGACTCTGATTACTTTTTCATGGAAATCTCAACAGAATAGAAGGAGTGACCCATTAGGGAACTCCTCAGTTTCGATTTGAAAGCGCTTCTGAAATCGACTGACAGCTTTTTGAAAATGGATGCAGCAGTATACTGCACACCTTCCTGCACAAGAATTAAGGAATTCCGATCCAAATGCAGGTTTGATTTCTGCTAAATTTAACTGAGTGAAAGCTGCTTATTCTTGGGAATAAGCTAATATTGTTAACAAGAAATTACAGTAAGGGACATATATACTGAGAAGCCAATGTCAAAATACTCAGACTCATGAACAGAGGCTGACAAGAGTTTCATGGCCTTACACCACTTATTGCCCGAACTGCCCATTTCTGAGCCAAAAATATTCTTTTAGAATGGGAAGAGTTACCCCAGAATACAATACCATACGGCATAAGTGAAGAAAATAACCAAAGGAGACTAATTTTTGCATTGAACGATCACTCACTTTTGAATAATAAAAATGGCAGCATTAAGTCTTTGAACAAGATCCTGAACGTGGGCTTTCCACAATAGTTTACTGTCTATCAGAATAACAAGAAATTTGAACTTTTCAGTTTCATTGATCATACGCCCATTCTAAGAAATTAAAATGTCAGGTTTTGTTGAATTGCATGTTAGAAACTGTAAAAACTGAGCCTTACTGTGATTTAGCGTTAGTTTATTTTCTACAAGCCATGAACTTAGGTCATGAATTGCACTATTTGAAACTGAGCCAATGTTGCACACAACATCCTTTACTACCAAGCTAGTGTTATCAGCAAACAGAAATATTTTAGAGTTACCCAAAATAATACAATTTATATAAATAAGGAACAGGAGTGGCCCCAACACTGATCCCTGGGCAACCCCCACTTGACAGTACCCCACTCACACCCCACATTACAACCATTCCCAACATTGTGAATAATGACCTTTTGCTCTCTGTTGCTATTTTGTGAGCTACTCTTGGTATTTTATAATGGTCCAACTTCTGGAGCAATATTTTGTGATCAACACAATCAAATGCCTTAGTTAAATTTAAAAAAATATGCCTAGCATTCAAAACATTTTATTTAACCCATCCAGTACCTCACAGACAAAAGAGAATATAGCATTTTCAGTTGTTAAATGACTTCTAAAGCTGAACTTGTGATATAAAATGATCAATTTTCCTTACATACACAGCCTTTTCAATAACTTTAGCAAACACTGATGGCATAGAAATAGGTCTAAAATTGTCTACATTATCCTATTCTCCCTTTTGTAAAGCGGCTTTACTGCTGAGTACTTTAATTACTCAGGAAACTGACCATTCCTAAAGGAAAAATTACAAATCTAGCTAAATACAGGGCTAACATGTGCAGTGCAGTACTTTAATATTCTGCTAGGCACTCCATCATAACCACGAGAGTCCTCAGTCTTCAGTGATTTAATTACTGACTCAATCTCCCTCTTGTCTGTATCACAGAGGAGTATTTAAGACATCAATCTCTGAAAGACATTTGCCAAGAGAGTTATATGATTCCCTGTAGAAGCTAAATTTTTATTTAATTCACCGGCAATGCTCAGAAAATGATTGTTAAATACTGTACATGTCCGGTACCTGATTTATCAGTAATAGAAATATTTTTGCTCCGAACTGACTTTATATCATCGACCTTGTGCTGCTAAGCAGACACTTCCTTCACAACTGACCATATGGTTTTAATTTTATCCTGTGAATTAGCTATTGTCTTTGCATACCACATACTCTTTGCCTTCCTAATAAAATTTTAAGCACCTTACGATAGTGTTTGTAATGGGCTACTGCAGTTTGATTGTGACTACTTCTAACATTTTGATGTAATTCCCACTTTGTTCTACACAATATCCTTATCCCACTAGTAGCCACGTGGGCTGCCTATTACTGCTAGTACCTCGTTTGGAACGTTCTAATGGAAAGTAACTCTCAAAGAGCATGAGAAGTGTGGTAAGGAAAGCATTATATTTATCATCTATGTTATCGGCACCTGCCACTCTTGTTCCTTGACAAAGCTTAAAAAACTCTCTATTGCTGTTGGATTAACTTTCCTACATAGTTTGTAATTGCATGTGACATCTGTTTGAATACAAAAGCCTTTTAGTGTTATAATTTGTGCATCATGGTCTGAAAGGCCATTCATGCTTTTACTAACAGAATGCCCATCTAGTAATGAAGAATGAATAAAAATATTGTCTATGGCTATGCCACTGTTCCCCTGCACCCTAGTCGGAAAAAAACACAGTCTGCATCAGATCATATGAATTTAGGAGATCTAACAACATTCTTTATCTTGCACAATCACGTACAAAATTAATACTGAAGTCACCACATATAACTAATTTCTGGTACTTCCTATAAAATGAATCAAGAACCCTATCAACCTCGAGCACAAATGCTCTGAAGTCAGAGTTAGGGGACCTATAAACAACAATATTAGAAGTTTAGTTTGACTAAACTCAACTGACCCTGCACAAAATTCAAATATCTGTTCAGTGCAGTGCCATGATAGGTCTACGGACTCAAAAGGAATACTGTTTTTTACGTACATAGCCACTCCCCCATCCTGCAAGGAACTCCTTGAAAAACAAGTCAGCTAATCTGTATCCTGGTAAAGGATATAGAATAGCTTTTACCTACAATTTTACATACTGCCATTTTTTACTGAAGTAGTAGGTTTCAACCATGAGTTTGTGTTTTCTGCCAACATTTTTTCCTTGAATACAAAGAGGCTTTTCTAAGGAATTTTTTGTAGTTTCCTTGTTCATAGATCTGAAGATGGTTGTCACTTACAACTGAAACTACTAATCATACAGTAACTGTCTTATATAAATGCAATCTAAACATTAAACATTTTTGTAAAAGAATTGTTAAATTGTAACATAGATTTACCATTTTTTATCAAGTCTATGTTTTTTTCTATACTGGTTCCATCATTACTATCTATTTTCTGAATGATTTCAAGATATGAGCAACTATTAATTTTATTTTATTTTCATAAAATCATACAGTTTCGGTTTACGCCATTTCTGTTTGGATACATTTGTTAGCTCTTTGATCATAAAATATCTGTGATGGCTAGTATCATTTTCAGAACTTTTCATAGCATCTTCGTTTTTTTTTTTTGTAAATGTGTGAGCACATTGTTGCAGCTACTATAGTTGATACCTGACAGTTGCAGTGTTCTGGGCACAGCAGTTTCCCGGACCTTACTCAACCAGTATTGTAACATGATTTTCTAAACATCTCTATGGCATCGCCTCAGCATTGTTACAACTCTGCAGACAGCTACTGTGTGCACCTGCAGCTGTTAGAGCTCTGAAGTCGAAAGATGGTAACAGTGCTACAAACTGTCAGAGATCATTGTATGTTATCACGATGATAGTAGTCATAAAATTATCCTCCTCAGAGATCACTTTACGCTGAATGTATGTGGACGAGTTGCCACCAAAACATAATGCACACATCATAGTAAGTCCACTGTCTGCAGCCCTCTCAACTAAATTGAAATGCATCAAATGCACTACAAGTGATACAAAAATTGACTGGTAAACAACAGTACTGACTTGGGATTTTAGAATTTTGCTCATATGCAATCAGTATGTGAACCAGATGTGCTGATCCTAGGCTCTGAGTTTCAGATGCACTCATGGTAGTCTCAACCTGGGCCTGAGTTTAGCATGGTTCAATCTCTGCGATTTGACAGGCTACTGTTCCATAGGTAGGTCTCTGGAAGCCCTACTAAAGCCATTGTATTACTTGATGAAATTTGTCAAAATAAATAATACTGTCAACCTTCGAAACCCAACCGTGTTCACCATTTTCATTTTGAGTCAGTAAATTGCACAATTTTAGGATCAGAATATAGGTTCTTGCAGCTGGAAAAAATAATTATGACCAAGTAACAAGTGCAGCAGTGAAACTGGCAATTTGGGAACCTCCCCCAGCTACAAAAAATTATTCATAGCAACATAAAAGGCCCACAACATAAATTTACAATGCTTTAAATTTAAAATGCCCATCACTTGAAAATGACATCACATCTTGCAGGACTGTCACTCTAATTTGAATAACTTCCTCCTGAATTTGATCTTTCAGTTTCTGGAAGGTGTATGGTGGTTAACATGAGAAAATCTGAGATTTTAATGACCCAAAAGGAAGAAATCACAGGCTGAAAGGTGAGGGAATCTTTGAGGCCACGATACATCTCCATTCTTCGAGATGAGCAGGTAAGATGATCTGCAGCACATTAATGGAATGCTACAAAATATGGCATGTCGACCCATCTTGTTGGAAGAAAGCGTTTGTACGAGGGTTGTTTTTTAAGTAAGGGCCGTTTTTATTTTTTAAAAAAGATACAAATACCTTTGTAAGAAAACTTTTATTTTCTGATTCTACACACTTTTACCGTTTTTCTACATAGTTGCCTTGTTTATTTAAGCACTTGTCATACCGTACAACTAAGTTTTTAATTCCCTCTTCTAAGAATTCGGCCGCCTGCTCCGACAGCCAAGAGTTCACGGCCGCTTTCACTTCATCGTTGTCATTGAAGCGCTGCCCGCCAAGATGATGTTTCACGTACCGAAAAAGGTGAAAATCGCTAGGAGCAAGGTCGGGGCTGTATGGTGCATGGTCCAAAACTTCCCAGCCAAAAGAAAGAAACAAATCCCGAGTCTTTTGAGAGGTGTGAGGCCTAGCGTTATCGTGCAGGAGCAAAACTCCTTTTGTCAGCATGCCGCGCCTTTTGTTTTGAATTGCTCTGCGGAGCTTCTTTAGAGTTGCACAGTAGGCATCTGAGTTGATTGTCGTTCCTAGTGGCATAAAGTCCACTAGCAAAACACCGCGCCGGTCCCAGAACACAGTTGCCATAATCTTGCGCTTTGACAGCGTCTGTTTGCCTTTGACCTTGACGGGTGAGGTCGTGTGTTGCCATTCCATCGATTGTCGCTTGCTTTCGGGAGTTATATGGGATACCCATGTTTCATCTCCAGTGACAATTTGACTCAACATGTCATCCCCTTCTTCCTTGTAACGAATCAAAAAGTCCAATGAAGTGGCAAATCTATTCCCTTTGTGGTCCTCTGTGAGGAGTCTGGGTACCCACCGAGAACACAGATTCTTAAAGTTTAGGTTTTCAGACACAATTTTGTACAAAACCAATCTTGAAACTTGTGGAAATTCCAAAGAAAGAGTGGAAATTGTGAATCTTCTGTCCTCACGAATCTTTGTTTCGACTGCAGCCACCAAATCATCAGTGATCACAGAGGGCCGGCCTGAGCGTTCTTCGTCATGGACGTTTTGACGGCCATTTTTAAACTCTCTAACCCATTGACGCACTTTACCTTCACTCATTGCATTCAAGCCATAAACTTCTGTTAACTGACGAAGAATTTCTGCAGCTGATAGGCTTCTCGCGGTGAAAAAACGTATCACTGACCGTATCTCACACGCGGCGGGCGATTCAATAATCGTAAACATTATAAAGTAGCACAGCGATGCGTACACGTCAGCTACAGAGCTGCAACTTGCATCAGTGTGAACGGGAAGGATGCCAGCAAGTGGCGCGGTGGCTTGTTGCAGCGTCCGCGCAAACTATGGGACTATACGCGCGAATGGCCCTTACTTAAAAAACAACCCTCCTAATTACAGAAAGATCAAGCTATCACAGCAGGAAATGGTTCAACATGTGAACATAGTGTTCCGCATTCACAGTAACCGCACTGCTGCAATTGTCTTCAAAAAAATAAGACCCTTCAATTCCAAATGATGATATGCTGCACCACACTATCACTTTCTGTCTGGGAAGTGGTGTCTGATGAAGCATTTCAGGAATTTGACATGACCAGTATCTTATGTTTTGCTTGTTAACAAAGCCTGACAAATAAAAATTGGCCACATCGCTCATGATCAGATTGTCACACATGCATGGGTTGTTGTTCATGAGTTCCAACAACTCCCGGCAAAAGCGCAATCGCTTTGGGAGCTCGTCTGAATTCAGTTTTTACACTGTCTGACTTCTGTATGGGAGGTACTGCAGTTTTTCGTGGAATATTCGCTGTACCCTATGATCTGATGTGTCGAGCTGAAGCACATGGTTGCTTGCAGAAAGCCTGGGACTCTGGCAAAAGATTTCCACTCTTGCAAAAATCTGTGGTGTACAAATCTGTTTTGCACTTCTTCCCACCTTTCTTACTACACTTTGATGCCATTTGCCGATGAGACCGCGAGATTCTAATGAGCACAAAATACATGCTGTGCGGCCATGTAGCTGCTGTTTTTGTAAAATGCCTTCATGGCACTAGTGCATTGTTCACTGGTCCGCAACAACACCTTGACTGAACATCTCCTGTTCTCTAACTCCTAATGAAATGTGATATTGTCAGGGTTGCCAAATTACCTGTTTAACTGCTGCACCAGTTACACTTAAAATCAGCAGGGATAGAAATAAAGGATGTAAAAATTTTTACAATGTAAATGTGGTACACACTGAAATTTACGTACCTGTTTATAATGTTGTAAATTGGTATTACTAACTTGTACATGTAAACTGACAAGTCTTTCAAAGTATATAAACAAACAAATAAACTAAACACTTAAGACATACACATTCTATTCAGTGCTTGTAATCTGAAATCTACAAACCAACTGGACAAACACAGGCAAAAGTTGAGTAGAACCCTCGGGGCTTCAGAAGATTTATTTAACCGCTACTACTGGGAATTGCCGGAGAGGTCACTACCCTTATTGGAAAAAAAAAAAAAAAAAAATCTGAACATAGGCATAACAGCCTCACTTTAAAAATTTGTTTTCCAAAACCATTACTACAGAGGTGGATGTGAGAATGTCATGTGCTGAAGAGAACTTGACATGCCCTAGCCAATGAATGTACCATCAAATGTGCAGTATATATGGAATGATTGATAAATTATCGGCATGACAATAACAGACAGCAGAACTTCATCTTGAGTGTTAGCCCTAGTATGAGGCTCCACTGCATGTGTGACATTGTTTAATACCCCAAGGACTGCAAGTACGTACTTCTTTCTTCCAGACACACTAATACAAACGTAACATTTCTGTGATAGTGATCAGCTCATTAATACACTTGGATTGCCACTGACAACACAAAGTTATTTCCTAATTAACCTCACTTCAAATTCTTCTATAATAGTGGACAACTGCAAGTGAGAAAGGTGATTGCCACCTACAAGTGTACATTATCCATACTGATGGGACATTAAAACCTAATATTCCTTCCTTTCATTGACAAGTGTAGTACTAAATAAATTTCCAGTGTCATGGACAGAAGACTAATGGTTGATTCCTGCTGCTAAGATCTGTTCTCAACAGTTAAAATGCTATATCAAGGAAATATTGACTATGAAGTGGATGTCAGTTCTGTAATATATTTTTGATTTTTGGGGATAAGCTCCAACTGAAAGCTGCTCGTCCAGATGATGCAAGTAAGTTCAAAACCACTACTCTGTATACAGATATCACTACACTCTTGCTATACTTATTTGCCTGATATATTGATACAACTTGTTTGTGGTGCATGTCTAGTGGTCAATACATCTGACACTACACCTCTAAACAGAAGCTGTCCAAAACGCCATCTATAAAGGCAAATTATCAACCACCATAAATGAATCTGGTAACTCACAGTACTGCTGTGCAGCTTGCAACAAAAGTAATTTGTTCATCTCAGTGGTGAAGCACATATTGGCCCCCTGAAATTGGTCAACAAGGGGAGAATAGCAGAATGGTACACAGTTCTTGCTCACCATGCTGTGCACTAACATCTTGGGATGAATCTCAGACTTTTTCACAGGATTAAATCCTAATTGCCCCCACAGCATTTCATGGACTGAGACCATGTGACACTGTTTAATACATTTGTTGAAAGCGTACATACACCTCAGCAACCGCTTGATGCTATCTTGACGGAGAAGACTCTGTGTTGAACCAGGTTTCATTCTTCCACTTTCTTCCAGCTCATACTTATCCGCAACACCACAAAACACTTCTACAATTTCTTCTGAATAAATTTCTTCATGGAAGAAAAAAATAAAAAAATATTATGATACTCAAGAAGTACCCAAAACACTTAGGACATGGCAGCCTGTGACAGAAGTGTTGGTAGCTTCCTGTAGAATATGCACCTACTAGCACTAGCACTTGAAAGCAGTAAACCTTATTAGAGTCACACTGGTATGATGAAAATTCATGATGCCCATCATTAAGAAGTTAATTATGACAGTTGACAACATCTATAGAACAAAACAGATTTAGTATATGTATTGAGGATGACTTCCGGACACTTCTGGGTTTCAGGTATAATTAACAATAAGTCACTTCATAGCCTCTGTAATATTCATATTTGCCTAGAGACATAAGTATGGAATTTACATTACACAAAGTAATTCACGGAGTGTAAAATATGTGCTAAGTACAAACAGAGACACAGTGCTGGGAGGGACCACAGAGTCATTGTTGTTGTTGTTGTTGTGGTCTTCAGTCCTGAGACTGGATTGATGCAGCTCTAAAATGCTACTCTATCCTGTGCAAGCTTCTTCATCTCCCAGTACCTACTGCAACCTACATCCTTCTGAATCTGTTTAGTGTATTCATCTCTCGGTCTCCCTCTACGATTTTTACCCTCCACGCTGCCCTCCAATACTAAATTGGTGATCCTTTGATGCCTCAGAACATGTCCTACCAACCGATCCCTTCTTCTAGTCAAGTCGTGCCACAAACTTCTCTTCTCCCCAATCCTATTCAATACCTCCTCATTAGTTACGTGATCTACCCACCTTATCTTCAGCATTCTTCTGTAGCACCACATTTCGAAAGCTTCTATTCTATTCTCTTCTTGTCCAAACTAGTTATCGTCCATGTTTCACTTCCATACATGGCTAAACTCCATACAAATACTTTCAGAAACGACTTCCTGACACTTAAATCTATACTCGATGTTAACAAATTTCTCTTCTTCAGAAACGATTTCCTTGTCATTGCCAGTCTACATTTTATATCCTCTCTACTTCGACCACTATCAGTTATTTTACTCCCTAAATAGCAAAACTCCTTTACTACTTTAAGTGTCTCATTTCCTAATCTAATTCCCTCAGCATCACCCAATTTAATTTGACTACATTCCATTATCCTCGTTTTGCTTTTGTTGATGTTCATCTTATATCCTCCTTTCAAGACACTGTCCATTCCGTTCAACTGCTCTTCCAAGTCCTGTGCTGTCTCTAACAGAATTACAATGTCATCGGCGAACCTCAAAGTTTTTACTTCTTCTCCATGAATTTTAATACCAACTCCGAATTTTTCTTTTGTTTCCTTTACTGCTTGCTCAATATACAGATTGAATAACATCGGGGAGAGGCTACAACCCTGTCTCACTCCTTTCCCAACCACTACTTCCCTTTCATGCCCCTCGACTCTTATAACTGCCATCTGATTTCTGTACAAATTGTAAATAGCCTTTCGCTCCCTGCATTTTACCCCTGCCACCTTCAGAATTTGAAAGAGAGTATTCCAGTTAACATTGTCAAAAGCTTTCTCTAAGTCTACAAATGCTAGAAACGTAGGTTTGCCTTTTCTTAATCTTTCTTCTAAGATAAGTCGTAAGGTTAGTATTGCCTCACGTGTTCCAACACTTCTACGGAATCCAAACTGATCTTCCCCGAGGTCCGCTTCTACCAATTTTTCCATTCGTCTGTAAAGAATTCGTGTTAGTATTTTGCAGCTGTGACTTATTAAACTGATAGTTCGGTAATTTTTACATCTGTCAACACCTGCTTTCTTTGGGATTGGAATTATTATATTCTTCTTGAAGTCTGAGGGTATTTCGCCTGTCTCATACACCTTGCTCACCAGATGGTAGAGTTCTGTCATGACTGGCTCTCCCAAGGCCATCAGTAGTTCTAATGGAATGTTGTCTACTCCCAGGGCCTTGTTTCGACTCAGGTCTTTCAGTGCTCTGTCAAACTCTTCACGCAGTATCTTATCACCCATTTCGTCTTCATCTACATCCTCTTCCATTTCCATAATATTGTCCTCAAGCACATCGCCCTTGTATAAACCCTCTATATACTCCTTCCACCTTTCTGCCTTCCCTTCTTTGCTTAGAACTGGGTTGCCATCCGAGCTCTTGATATTCATACAAGTGGTTCTCTTCTCTCCAAAGGTCTCTTTAATTTTCCTGTAGGCAGTATCTATCTTACCCCTAGTGAGACAAGCCTCTACATCCTTACATTTGTCCTCTAGCCATCCCTGCTTAGCCATTTTGCACTTCCTGTCGATCTCATTTTTGAGACGTTTGTATTCCTTTTTGCCTGCTTCGTTTACTGCATTTTTATATTTTCTCCTTTCATCAATTAAATTCAATATTTCTTCTGTTACCCAAGGATTTCTATTAGCCCTCGCCTTTTTACCTACTTGATTGTCTGCTGCCTTCACTACTTCATCTCTCAGAGCTACCCAGTCTTCTTCTACTGTATTTCTTTCCCCCATTCCTGTCAATTGTTCCCTTATGCTCTCCCTGAAACTCTCTACAACCTCTGGTTCTTACAGTTTATGCAGGTCCCATCTCCTTAAATTCCCACCTTTTTGCAGTTTCTTCAGTTTCAATCTGCAGTTCATAACCAATAGATTGTGGTCAGAATCCACATCCGCCCCTGGAAATGTCTTACAATTTAAAACCTGGTTCCTAAATCTCTGTCTTACCATTATATAATCTACCTGATACCTTTTAGTATCTCCAGGATTCTTCCAGGTATACAACCTTCTTTTATGATTCTTGAACCACGTGTTAGCTATGATTAAGTTATGCTCTGTGCAAAATTCTACAAGGCGGCTTCCTCTATCATTTCTTCCCCCCAACCCATATTCACCTACTATGTTTCCTTCTCTCCCTTTTCCTACTGACGAATTCCAGTCACCCATGACTATTAAATTAAATTTTCGTCTCCCTTCACTACCTGAATAATTTCTTTTATCTCGTCATACATTTCATCTATTTCTTCATCATCTGCAGAGCTAGTTGGCATATAAACTTGTACTACTGTAGTAGGCATGGGCTTTGTGTCTATCTTGGCCACAATAATGCGTTCACTATGCTGTTTGTAGAAGCTAACCCGCACTCCTATTTTTTTATTCATTATTAAACCTACTCCTGCATTACCCCTATTTGATTTTGTATTTATAACCCTGTAATCACCTGACCAAAAGCCTTGTTCCTCCTGCCACCGAACTTCACTAATTCGCACTATATCTAACTTTAACTTATCCATTTCCCTTTTTAAATTTTCTAACCTACCTGCCCGATTAAGGGATCTGACATTCCACGCTCCGATCCGTAGAACGCCAGTTTTCTTTCTCCTGATAACAACGTCCTCTTGAGTAGTCCCCGCCCGGAGATCCAAATGGGCGACTATTTTACCTCCGGAATATTTTACCCAAGAGGACGCCATCATCATTTAATCATACAGTAAAGCTGCATGTCCACGGGAAAAATTACGGCTGTAGTTTCCCCTTGCTTTCAGCCGTTCGCAGTACCAGCACAGCAAGGCCGTTTTGGTTAATGTTACAAGGCCAGATCAGTCAATCATCCAGACTGTTGCCCCTGCAACTACTGAAAAGGCTGCTGCCCCTCTTCAGGAACCACATGTTTGTCTGGCCTCTCAACAGATACCCCTCCGTTGTGGTTGCACCTGCGGTACGGCCATCTGTATCGCTGAGGCACGCAAGCCTCCCCACCAACGGCAAGGTCCATGGTTCATGGGGGGGCACAGAGTCATAAATCTTTCATGATAAAAATAGTGCCACAGAGTCATATGGCACTATTTTTATCATGAAAGATTTATCTATAATAGAGCTCAAATTTATCTATAATAGAGCTCTACTCAGTCAACAGCTAAATTACTATGAAGAAAATGATCTGCCATGTTTTTCCGGGTTCCACACAAGTTAAAATCAAGAACAACTTACCATGAAAGCAGTGACCAAGGTCAATCTGTGTTTTGATTTCTGCTAGAATTTCTTGAACCAGTTCCTTCTCGAGCAGTTGCCGGCCTACAAGGCGACTCAGAACTTCTGCGCTAATAGCATATGTATCGATCAATGGTCTTAAAAGACCTTCAAAATATCTCAGATGCTCTATGGATTTTGCATCAAGATTTACCTGAAATAAAGCAACAGTAAGAAAAATAGAACTATTTCAAGGGCAAAAAAGGAAGCTGGTAATCTAAGCAACCAACAGAAAAATCACTGTAGTAGATTAGTACATTGTGCAATTAGTTACAGTTGTTTCCACAGCAAATATATAACTATATGATTTGTTTTTCATTTGATGGGAACATAAATTTATTTTTCTTGTGTTTTGCTGAAAGTTACCACCACAGTGATCCTATACTTCAATGCTTTTGAGCATGTATATGCATGAGAATATTTGTTTTGCCACAGAAACTGTCACAATGGTATAGGAAGGAAACAGTGGACAATAAGCTAGTTAATTTTTGCTTTGAATTTTCAGCAAGTACTGACTCGAAGTGTAAGAACTAGGTCTCTCTCTCTCTCTCTCTCTCACTTTCTAAATAAACAGATGACAATGTTATAATGGAAATGAATTACCTCTCTGTACACTGTTGGCAACAATTAGGAAGAACATGAGTTGGGATCAAAAATTCAGTGAAAATGAACTGCTTATAAATACAAGTAAAACAATGTACATGTGATCATTGTTGGAAGAACAATCCACTGGGTAAATACAGTATAGCTTGGTCAAAGCAGAATGTGTATAATTTGGAAATCTGGCCAAACTGTACAAGTACTTCAGTCCCAACGCATTCAATACACTGTTATATGCTAGTATTTTTTATATAAATCGGAATGTGATCAACACAGAAATGGAATGCAAATTTAAACACATAATTAATAATTCTTGTATAATGTGGATAAGACCTTATAGAGTATTACTGTATTACCTTATACATTAGTTATTCAAGACTTTACAAGGTTATTCAGGACTTCACAAGGACGCTATTTTTAACACAAATACTGTACAGCCCTGACAACGCTGTTAAGTGGTGCAAAACCAAAAAAAGAGGTTTAGCGCAGTGCAGCACTGTGGGTGTGGACATCAAACTGTGTTGCTCTGTGCCACAACAAACATGTTATGCACAGTGTCAGTACGACCTAGGACAAGTTTCGCTCATGAGCCCTCTGTTTGTCCATGTTTCTTGTTGTCCATTACTACTGACACATTGCACTACTACTGACACACTGCGGCGTGCCTAAGAACACTCTGCTGCAATCTCCGAGGTGAAAGAGGTGGGTATTGTTCTGTTAAACATTGGTTTTACCCCATAAGTTCAAGTATTCCAATGAAATGCACTACCTGCATCATTTTCTGCCAGTTTCATTCTAAGTGATAACATGATGTTGAACAAAAAATTTTGTGTGCAAAATAACGTTACATTCAAAATGCAATAAAACACAAATATATGATATTTTGGAAAAAAAAGGATAATATGCAGCATGAATGGATGACAGAAGATGAACAAATGAAAAGAAAGGCGCAGAAGACGATAAGTGAAGAAATTACCAAGGCAATGTGGGAACAGTTCGTAAATGCATGGGCAAAAAAACTGACCTTTGTCTGGACCCATGTTGCAGAGTGAGGCTCTGAAAGTCACTAAAGTGCTTGGAAATATGGAGTTTGAGGCATCTACAGAAAAAACTATTTTGAACAGGAAATTCAAACAGGTTTTCCTCTTTGATATTTGGTGAAAAATGTGAAATGTAAAGATAATAAGCACGGGAACAACAACAACAAATTAGAGTAACAATACAGAAATGCCATATCATTTTATCAATTAGTGTAATAGTCTAGTGTCCTTCTGTGCAATATACAGTACACGGACATCTACTGTGGAGGAGTGAAGGTATGTAAATATGTGCGCAATTACAGATTTATACTTTTGTGCATGATACCTGACAAATTTTATGTAGCCTAGAGAGTTCTGTGTAATCCAGGAATTTGTACAATTTGTAAAGTCATTTTAGTACCTGGCGATTCCATTTTGAAAAATTTTTACTGTATTACATCATCCTTGAAAATTCAGCCTTGCAGTGAACAGAGAAACATATTAAAAAAGAACAAAAGTAGGCAGGGCACACCATCTCCTATAGGATCACGACTACTAAAGTACTGTGGTGTTCTGAACAACTTTCGCATTGATGCCAGCTTTACCTCTATATGGCGTCATTGCATGACTGACATGTAAGCGGCAAAGCCACAGTTTTTCACCTCGAATACTTGTAATAGTGCCTACTAATTTAGGGTATCCCAGACAACACATATACAGAATAGATGGTAATGCTTTCACCCGAGGTATTAACTGCCATGCAAAAAACCCTTCTTGACAAACTTATAGAGAACACTTCAAAGATTTATAATAAACAATTACTCTATCCGTACATGTTCGAAACTGTTCTCATTTCGAAAGTTTATTGTGTGCGTTGTGGTGGAGAGATTTGCAGAACAATAAATAGGAAGGATTGTAATAGCAAGGAAAGTAAACAGCTTAAATTAATGGCTCAAGAAACCACAAAAGCAGGTTATATTTCTCACAAGCTCTACGCAACATAAAAAGTGTAAAAATAAATTACTCATTCTTAGTGGCCTACACAATACAACAGAATGCATATACTCATCAATGATAGCTAAATACTTTTCAATCAGTTACCATATTTTACATAATAATATGTTTTGAATGTTAATGTGTGTCTCTTATTCCTCTTCTGTAAACTGTCATCAGTTTCCTTATTTGGCACAGAAAAAAATATCTTTGATTACGTCCACCCTCAAGCAACAAATTGTGAATCTCAAGGAGCAGTGGTAGCATTTTTTTTTTCCAGATTTATGGGGAGCTAAGGATGACAGCAGAGGTGAACCCATCAAAATCAGAATTTTGGAGAACCCATCCAGGTGGGCATCTGCGGGAGCAATGCTGAGGGAGGGACAGGAAGTTCGGGAAGTGGTCACTACCACACAAGTCGTCATGGAAACTCCAGAGGACAGATGGTAGAAGATCTGGGCTGCAGAAGGAAAGATCAATGACCAATTAAGTTCTGTGGGCCACACTGAAGTGTGTGGTAGCACCATAGTTCACGAGGCAAAGATCGAGGTGTGCCAGTAAAGATTCGATGTCTTTACCATGGCCAGTGATCAGTGTACCAGGATAAAGGGTAATGAGTGTTGAAGTCACCCAGACCAGGAAAGGTGGGGGGACCTGAGAGAGTAGTGCAGACAGTACATCCTGGGACATGACATCATCAGGAGACAGATTAACTTTACTGATGGTAAAATCCTGTTGTGCCCTTACCTGAACAGCCACAGCCTCCAAAGATGTATCAAGAGGCGTAAGGTCACTATATATAAGAGACCAGCACATACATACAAACTCCACCTGATATCCTCTCACAGTCAGTATAATAATTAAAATAACCTTGGCAGACTGGAAGCAGAGGGTTCCAAGTTGCTGGAAACCACGTTTCCTAGCTGGCACTATAGAATGCAGGTTAAGTGCTTAAAAGCTGTCATACCTCAGCCAGGTAGTGGAAAAATTTGACAATTCCACTGGACGATCAGACAGTCTGCATACCGTGTGTGCATGAAGTGACCAT
Organism: Schistocerca americana; assembly: GCF_021461395.2. Classification (NCBI taxonomy): domain Eukaryota; kingdom Metazoa; phylum Arthropoda; class Insecta; order Orthoptera; family Acrididae; genus Schistocerca; species Schistocerca americana. Next base: position 737,491,187 of record NC_060121.1, on the reverse strand, counting down.
GAGGGGTCATATTATGATTCAGTGTCTTGTACTGCCACTGGTTGAGAGTTAGGGGATCCACTGACATAGGTTCTGCACCACTTTGCCTGGAGAGATCTGGTGCCTCAGGGGCCACCTTTATCTCCACCTTGTGCGAACACAGAAGAAGTACATGCAGAAACCAGTGGCATGGGGTCACCAGACTTTCTGTCTTAGAAGACTTTTTACTGTCCTTCTTCTCCTTAGGAGACAAGAACTATGAAGGTTTCTCTGAATTGGCTTCAGAAACATAGGAAGAAAGAGAAGTCCGACAGCCAGCAGAGTGTGGTTCCTTCAACCATCCACTGGCATCTAGCTATGGACCAGCTGGAGCCATGGAAGAAAAGAGTCCCAAGGGACCATCTAGAGAAGCTGGAGGAGGATGAGGTGCCTCCAGCTGGGGGGTGGGGTCCAGTGTCCCCCGCAGGTGGGAAGCCAATGCTCCCAACGTAGGTGTGGTGGAAGTACCAGAATGGCCCAAACCGCCACGGGTGCACATATCAGTGGATGGCTCTGAGGGCCCACTGCAAGAGGCACAACAGAGGAAAGCACTGTTGACAGGAAAGGCGACAACGTTGCAGCTGTAGCGGAAGAGTGTGTCATTTGTCTAGGATTAAGACACTAATAGGTTTTTTACTGGGCTCTTGATATGTGATCTTGTCCAGCGTCTTATAGTCCTGAAATCTGTTGAGTAGGGCGAGTGGAGTGTGCTGCAGTTTACACAGATGGGGGATGGACACAAGGAACGTTTGTGTGCAGCTAATGCCCACAATCATTGCAAACAGCAATAGCAGTGCAATGGGAAGACACATGTCCGAACTTCATATACCTGAATCATCTCATAGTAGGAAGAACACAGGGTTTTACTTCACACCGAAAGATCGTCATCTTGACTTTCTCAGGCAACGTATCACCCTCGAAAGCCAAGATGAAGGCCCCGGTTGCAACTTTGTTTTCCCTTGGTCCCCCATGGACACGATGGATGAAGTGCACACCCAGTTGCTCTAAGTTGGCCCACAGCTCATTGTCAGATTGCAGAAGAAGATGACAGTGAAAGATGATGCCATGGACCACAATGAGACTCTTGAGGAGAGTGACAGTCGTGGGAAAGACACCCGACTTTTCACAAGAGAGCAGCACTTGTGACTTGGTAAGAGATGACATTTTAATGAGGAAGGAACAGCTCTTCATCTTAATTTTCATCAGCTGCAATTTCCCTGTATTTGTCTTCAATGTTTTCCACAAAAATGCTTTGTGGCCAAAAAGGTGCTCCCTTCAGTTCTGGTATAGACCAAGTATTGGGGGTAGGATATTGCTCCTTGTTCACAAGTCCTGTGTTCCTTCCATGGCGTGGCAAGGGAAAGGGAATGCGTTGGGATCGTACTTCGTTGCATCGTATGAGGGCTTTCCATTTAAAGTGAGTGCTGGGGCTGAATGACCACCAGAGAGAGAAAGTTTAAGTCGCTTCACATGCAAACTATCCCATCATGGTGACACCCACATCAACCGGTCGCTCTCTCCATGGGCACCACCCAGCCACAGCAATGGCTACTTGGCCAATAAGCCATTGCTGGAAGTCCCTGTGCCCTGGTCATAATGGGCACGTACTCCGTGGCATACAAGAGGAGTGTGCAGCGCAGACATCAACACTGCGATCCCTGCATGGTCAAGGTGCTAACATAGTGCAGGTACTTGATGACCCCCCACAACATGCACTTCCGTAAAATTTGGAAAAGATGGCTGGTAAGATCCAATAATGGGGACCTTAATGGAGGGTGAAGATAGTGTTGGGAGTGAAAATAGAAATTAAGACCAAAATTGTGAACCAAGTTTGAGCAGGATCTGCACCAAAAGAACCATATGATGGAAAATCACAGGAAGTAAGAGATAGTCAAAATATAGGTTTGCAGTACAGGAGGAGGAAGCAATGCTGCAAACACTGAAGGCCCTCGGTAGCCAAGCACATAGTCACCAAAGACTGGTGAGCCCCTTGGGATGTGGAAGAACTGATACAGGCAATTGATCACTAAGTGTGTATGCGTGTGTGTGTGTGTGTGTGTGTGTGTGTGTGTGTGGTGCGGGGAGAGGGGGGGAGATAGAGAGAGAATGAAGTAGAAAAAAAGACATGTAGCTTGATACCTCTGTCATTACATGTGTCTTACTGCATGACAAACATACTCTTCAAATCACTCTGACACGCATGGCGGAGAGTACCTAGCGTGGAAACTCATCTTTGGGTTTTTTCACAGTCCAATTGCACGTTAAGTGAACTATTGCTTAAATGCTTGTGTGTATGCTGTAATTCAACTAATCTCGTCTTCATGGTGCTTATGGGCACCATATAAATGGGGCTGAAGAATACCTGTATAGTTGCCACTTAATACAGGATCTTGATGCTTTGTTAATAGGCTTTTGTGAAATAATTGGCATGTTTTCACTACACATTAATCAACTGGAGGCAAGTGATGCCATCCGAATCAAATGTCTTCAGAAAATTGCAGAAGACTACAAATGGTGTTATTAAATTATCAAAAACCATCATTACAGACTCAACAAATGTAAAAATAGATATGCCAGTAGAGTGACCCTTCGGTGTTCAAATGAATATTAGCTAATGTCTTAGTGTTGTATATGCGGGTGACAAACCCTGAAAACATTATCTTTCTGAGAAGTTTTGAAAATGATTTGAAGAGAGAGACTGGCACAGTGTTAATGACATCTCTGTGTTCTTTTTTCTTACCAAGACTCTGAGGTCCTGCTTCTTACAGTGTAATCAACAATGTGATACTGTAATCTGGTATACTGTGTTGTATAAATTCATAGCCTAAATCAAACAATGGAAACTCCAGGTAGGAAAAGGCAGATTGCTACTTACTTTAATGAGAATGGGGATGAGATGAGTGACACAGGGGGTGGAAACTGTTGGATGGAGGGTGTGGGGACAGTATGTAACCTCAAGCCTAGGTTACATGCAAACATTGGGTTGCGCCACTCGTTGCATGGAATGAGTTGCACGCAAGTGGTTTCATATATGACTGTAGACATGGCGACACCAATATACACTTCAGTTTCGTCATTTTGTTGGTCCCTGAGTCATGTCTGAAATGAAAGTTTTGGCAGCTGCACATCGCACGAGTTGTGACGGAGTTAAAGCTTGTTGTGTGAAATTGCTGCATAAGAAAAAAATAAGAAACGTGTTTCAATTCTTGACTGGATGAAGAAAAGATGACAGCTAGGTTGCTCAGCATCCATGCTGAAATAATTTGTACCGGAAGATCCAAGAAGTTCTTTTAATTATCTTAGAATGTCAACAGAACTGTTCACGTTTGTTCTAAATAGAGTTAATTATGCAATAAGGAAATAAGGTACTGTAATGCATGAAGTATTGTCGCCAGAACTGAAATTACACATCATATTGCGTGCATTACAATCAAGAACACTCGGCATGCTAAAAGATACGGTTTTAGTTGGCGATGTCACTATTTCATTAATACCGATAATTATTAACATTAACAGTAATAATTATTAACATTAGCAACAATAATTGTTCGAAGCAGGCTGCATTAAAAAGAGAATGGTTTGCAAACTACTCTCTTGAAGATAGATCTGTACAGTGGCAGTATTTCAAAATTCTAACATACGTGAATGGGCAGCATTGCGGCGATGTTTTAAATAGACGAATACTGAAAAAAGAATGTAGCTTCTTGAATTTGTATAGCCTTCCCTCTTGTTGGCCAACTCAAATGATGGGATTTTAGTCTTGTAGACGAGAGCATTGCAACAGCTAGAATTACACTTGCTTCTATTTTTCTTAATTCAGTTGTAGCCCCTATATGTACTCCTAACTCAAAAAATTTTACCCTGCAGCTCAGATATTGTCAAACCATCTATGTTATGATCGCACATGAAGGTCTCAGTGGCAGCAATAGTTTGCTCGTTTTTGTAATCAGCATCACTGAAATACAACAAAAACCTATGCAAAACATAGATATCCATAAAGCAAACATTATTCTCAGTTCCCCACTTCATATTTCAGTTTGCCTACACTCTACAAACACACATAACCTCAAAACTCATGCAACTAGTGTCGCCAAAGTTGGAACATGCTGAAAGTGTTTAGTTTCACCAGCAAGCTGCGCAAATGCACAGCGCGCATCACAGTGGCCAGTAGCGCAGTTGCCTGCAACCTGGTGTCGTCATGTAAACTAAGCTTAAGTTGGAAACCGGGAAATTATGAGAGTGGAAAACTCCCGTCTGTGCAGTTCAGAAAAGCTCTTGGTGGAGAAAAGGATCCAGATGGCTTGGACTGTGAAGCAGCCGCTGAAATCGAGTGTTGTGTTCAGCTGCATATTGTGCCACAGGGTGGTCTACTTTGTTCTTGGCCACAATCTGGCGGTCACTGTTCATCCTGATGGACAGCTGGTTGGTGGTCATACCAATATAAAAAACTGTGTGACGATTGCAGTAGAGCTGGTAAATGACATGGCTGTTTCACAAGTGGCCTGATGTGGTAGGATAAACCTGTGAGAGGACTGGAATAGGAAGTGCTAGGTAAGTGGATTAAGCAGGGATATGATCCTTCTGGCAAGGGGTTGGGATTGGGAGTGGCTTAGGGATGGACTAGGATGTTGTGGAGGTTCGGTGGGTGACGGAACACCACTTTAGGAGGGATGGGAAGTATCTCGGGTTGGATGTCCTTCATTTCAAGGCATGACGATAGGTAATCAAAGCCCTGGCAAAGGATGTGGCTCAGTTGTTCCAGTCTGGGGTGCTTCTGGGTGATGAAGGAGACACTCCTTTGTGGCTGGCTCTTGGGGATGGCGGGAGTATCGGCGGTGTGAGGAGAAATGACATGGGAGATCTGTTTGTGGACTAGATCTGGGAGATAGAGCATGGGTGAGACCCTCGGCACACTGAGCAAGGGAGTTTTTGTCACTGCAGATACATCATGCCCGGATGGCCAGGATGTATGGGAGGGATTTTTTGGTGTGAAAGGGATGACAGCTGTCAAAATGCAGGTACTGTTGGTGGTTAGTAGGTGTAATGTGGACAGAGGTGCAGATGGAACTATCAGAGAGGAGACGGTCAATATCTAGGAAGGCTGTACACTGGGTTGAAGAGGATCACATGAAACGGAATGGAGAGAAGGTGTTGAGGTTGTGAAGAAACGAAGATAGGGAGTCTTGGTCTGAGTCCAGATCATGAATATATCATCAATGAAACTGAACCAGACTAGAGGTTTGGTGTTTTGGGAGGCCTCCTCTAGAAGGCCCATAAAAAGGTTGGCATAGGAGGGTGCCACGCACGTGCCCATGGCACATTTATATACCTCCCCTTCAAATGAGAAGTACTTGTGGGTTAGGATAAAGTTACTTAGGTCTATGAGGAATGAGGTACTGGGTTTGGAGTCTGAAGTTCGTTGGGAAAGGTAGTGTTCAGTAGCAGTAAGACCATGTGCCTGAGGGATGTTGGTGTATAGAGAGATGGTGTCAACAGTGACGAGTAGGGATCCAGAAGGTAAGGGATAGGGATGGTGGATAGTCGGTGAAAGAAGTTGCTGAATTGTATGGAAGTCTTGTGTCAACTCGGAATGAAATTCTTTCAATGGGGCACAATGACCAGCCACAATGGGGGGTCGAGGATTGTTGGGTTTGTGGATTTTGGGGAGAATGTAGAACCAGGGTGTGCAGGGTGTCATAGAGGTAAGGATGGAAATGGATTCAGGGGAGATGTTCTGGAAGGGACATAAGGCTTTAAGCAGGGGTTGGAGTTTATGTTGGATGGGAGTTTGTCTTACGACACACTCCCTGCTCTCATAATTATTCCTTCCTCAACCTATGGTAGCATACGGTCACCACCCCCTCTGTCATGTCATCTCATCCCCATTCTCATCTCCCACCCTGTTTATTTGCAGCCCTCTGTCAAAACATCCACACGTCTTTCCTCACTCCTCTCCTTTTTTCCTCATCTCCCTGCCCCATAACCTCCTGACACTGAGCTATTGGCAGTATAGTCCCTGCACACTCCGACAGACAGTGTTCGTCTCTCTCTCCGCCCATACACTGTTATCACTTCCCCTTCCCCACCCCCTTCAGATTGCTGCTAGCATTTCCATACTATTGTTTCATTCCAGACTGAGATGCTGGAGTTGGCGGTTCTGTGTGCATGAGGTGTGCTTGCTTGCGTTTGTGAATGTGTTTCTCTTTTACTGATGAAGGCTGTGGCCGAAAGCTTTACATAAGTATCTTTTAATTGCGCCTATCTGCAACTTAACATGTCTTCTTTACGGTAAGTAGCACTCTGTCGTTTCCTACATTGTTTACATAGCATTAATGTGACTAAGAATATTATATATTGCATAGGGCCATAACGTTTTAGGGCTTTATTGGATACACCATACAAACTTTTACTTTTATGGGCCTTTATGTATGAACATCAACAAAAGCAAAATGAGGATAATGGAATGTAGTCGAATTAAATTGGGTGATGCTGAGGGAATTAGATTACGAAATGAGATGCTTAAAGTAGTAAATGAGTTTTACTATTTGGGGAGCAAAATAACTGATGATGGTCGAAGTAGAGAGGATATAAAATGTAGACTGGAAATGACAAGGAAAGCATTTCTGAAGAAGAGAAATTTGTTAACATCGAGTATAGATTTAAGTGTCAGGAAGTTGTTTCTGAAAGTATTTGTATGGAAGTGAAACATGGACGATAAATAGTTTAGACAAGAGGAGAATAGAAGCTTTTGAAATGTGGTGCTACAGAAGAATGCTGAAGATTAGATGGGTAGATCACATAACTAATGAGGAGGTATTTAATAGAATTGGAGAGAAGAGAAATTTGTAGCACAACTTGACTAGAAGAAGGGATTGGTTGGTAGGGCATATTCTGAGGCATCAAGGGATCACCAATTTAGTATTGGAGGGCAGTGTGGAGGGTAAAAGTCGTAGAGGGAGACCAAGAGATGAATACACTAAACAAATTCAGAATATGTAGGTTGCAGTAGGTACTGGGAGATGAAGAAGCTTGCACAGGATAGAGTAGCATGGAGAGCTGTATCAAACCAGTCTCTGGACTGAAGACCACAACAACAACAATGTATTTCCTCATTTCCCAAGGAGATGTGTGAGGAATTTTAATCTGACTAAATTGCCCACCCTCCTCCAAGTCACTTCTTTAGTACACTGTTCTTGTCATATTTTATACAGTTAAAGTTGGTGTATTATACACATTTAATCCTACATGCTTTACAAGTAAACGATTTAAAAAACAAACAATTATATTAATTGTGTGTACATTTATACTACCACTTTAATTCAAAGAAAACATTTTGTACTGTAAATGTGATGGATTAAACCATATAGCTTTATGGCCTATATTCTGAAAAGTGAAAACATACCACATAATGTGTAGGCTTTGTGTATGATTCTTCATCTGAACTATCATCTGGCAAAATGTATCTTGCTAGTCTTCGACTCCTCTCCTGCTCTTCTGTGTAACATACCTGTTTCAAAATAGATACAAAAATTAAATTATGTGTTGGTGAACACATACAAAACATTATTTGATTAAATACAAAACATTATTTGATTAAATCAGAAAATAACACAGATCTCTTAGACATAATGTGCCATCTTAAAAACACTGTTCTTTCTCTACTCACAAACAGATGTTCACATTAATGGAAAATACAAGTTGGAATATAATTTATACATGTAAACATTCACTATATGCAGCAGCCACTGAATAGTGGATAAGGAACATATGAAAGAAAGGGGAGAGAGGATGAATGAGAGGCAGGAGGGTGGATTTACTTATTCATTTAGTTATTTGGCAGGCTGGACATGTACATTAGTATTTTCTGCAGAAATGAGTAGCATTTCAACCATGTCGTCCCTGGGTTCAAGGTCAACATCAATATCATGGTGCAACACCACCTACTAGTAAACTGTGCCTGCGGCTCTTGTTGTCACTGTAAAACGAAGGTAATGGATCAGTGTGACTTGACCAGACGTGCAGGATGCCTAGCAAATGTATGCGCGAACCGTACTGTCCAATTGGTGAGCTTGAAATAGGGTGCATTATTGGGAGAAGAGAATGTGATGCATCAATCCATGAAATTGCTACTCATGTGGGATGAAGTGTTTTGGCAGTGCAATGGGTGTGGGCCGAATGGTTCACTGAAGGCTGTAGAACACGATGAGATGGGCCAGGTTGCATGACCGAGACCATCCCCAAAAGATCGACACCTTATCGGAATGGCACTGCTGGATAGATCTGCACCCTCCTTGGCTGTGGCACAACAGTGGAACAGTGTAACACAACATACACTATCAGGCAACAGTGCATTGCTTTTTGAAGTGCCAGCTAAGGGTCTTACTGTGTGGGGAGCTGTTGGGTACAACCACAAATCTCAGTTGGTGCGTGTCCAGGGCACTGTGACCAGTGTAACCTAAATGAACACATCCTGCGACCTGCAGCCACACCCTTTCTGCACAAGACCACAGATGTCGTTTTTCAGAAAGCCAATGTGCGACCACATGTTGCTGCATGAACATGTACCTTTTTGGTGCAGCATTGTGACGCAATGCCAGCCACCAAAGATGAGCTTTGGAACCAGTTGAATGAAGCATGGATGGCTGTACCACAGGATGTTATTCGTGCTTTATATGCATCGATGTCATCATGCATGGAACAAGTTACCAGGGCCCATTGTCGATCATATGCCTACTAGGCAACGGGACACATGGTGAACTAAGGTGAATGAAATTCTAATAATTTCTGCAGAACATATTAATGTTAGTGTCTTATGAATATGAACGTCCTAACTCTAGACATTCAATGTGTTCTGTTTCTGTCTGAAAGCGAGTGTATATTACCTAAAAATGTTGAAGTAATCATGTGCACGTTTATCACAGTGCCAATATCAGCTTCCTGAATAAGTCAACTGTATCAGATGAGAGAGTAAAGCTAATATATGATCTAATTTTGCAATGTTTCATGATATGATTTACAATCTGATTAACATGTCAACAATTGGCTGAAAGCAATTTCCTCCATTTTTGTAGCAAATCCACATATCTTTTGTGAGCAGTGGGGAGATAACAACATTCCATATTTGTTAAGCCAAATCATATTCATAATTCAATATTCTTCATCATTAATTTGGAAGAAATTTGTAACGAAACAGTCTGTCTGTTTACACAACTCCTCCCATTTTTGCTGTCAATCAAAAGTATTCATACAAAGCTGTAGTCAGACTGGTGATCTTTGTGACTTAGAAAGTCTCAATTGTAGTTGTACCGTTATTCTCATCTCTTGAAATCTGTTAGTTTGCTGTTATTTTCTGGACCAATGTACCAAAGCTTCACATCTTCTAAGGTGAGAGGAAATGATATGCTAAGAGTTTGTAGCCGAACTAAAGGTATGATCTGAGTGAGCCTATAATGCAGGGTAGGGCAGGAACACTGCTTGTGTGAAGTGCACATGCACATATGCAGATAACTGTGAATGGTGTGCATGCAGAGGCAGCCCAGCTGTCCGCTACCTCCTCTCCCCTCCACGCAATTCCCTCGCCATCTCCACCACTTGCTTCATCTGTAATGTGTTAAATTTGCTTTTTATTAAATCTTGCATTATTAAAAGAAATCAGGAGTTCAAAGAGTATTACTTAAGACCCATTTTACTGAATTATCACAAGTCTAATTTACAATGAGGTTAACACCTGTACAAAACTTCTGTGAACCTTTATCACTCATGTTTGCTCTTAACTGTGATTTATTAATTTTCATAAAAGAAAAATATTTCCCGCAAAAGTATATCGATCAAGACAGTAAAATTATTTTTGCTGATTCAGTATGAAGATGAGGACACTCTTGCTGTGGAATGTTTCGATAAAATTCTGTTAAATTTCTTATCAAAAAGAACTGTCTCTCATTGTAGATCTATTAATTACAGTTGAAAGTTATGAGGAGTATCATCTCCAGAAGTAGCAATGGACTCGAAAAATAATTCAAAAGCTTGCGATTGATTTAATGCATACCCAAAATTGCTTGAGAAATTCCTCTTTTATTGTACTAATTAGAGGAATATACTCCTTATAATTTTTTTCATGGACAGAAGACAGAGTAGGAAAATTCTCTGATGAAAGTGGCCTTTGTCACAGTGCAGGCTTGCTCGTGAGAGCTTACACCATTTCAGTCATTTCGCAAATTGATTGGTTTTTACCTTGCAAACTAGATTTCGAAGCATTCATATGTCCTGAAATCTACACTAATAATAAAATTATAACTATTATATCTGTCTGTCTTTTAACAAGCTGGTCTCCAAAACTACTAGGCGGATTCTAAGGGTTTTCACAGCTAACTTCAGCATAGCTTGGGGCAATGTACAGGTTTTATTTCATAAAAAAAAAAAACTGGGTCATGGAAGAAAAGAAATATTGTAATTTTAAGTTTTACTGAAATTTTCTTGTCTCTTTGTCTGAACACACTTATTTCCAACACTACTAGATGAATTTTCATGGGGTTTTTGCTGGTAACTTGAGTATAACTTTGTGCACCGTACAGGCTTTATTTAATCAAAACTGGACCAAAAAAAACGATCACCATACATACTATAAAAGTATATGTAAATATGTTCCACATTTCCTCAAACTACTGGACTGATTTCAATCGAACTTGGTACACATACACTTACAGTCCGGAAAGAATCACTGTGTGATTTAGGACCACTTATCTCTTGAAAGGGTGGGAGTGGAGGCGAAAAATGATGTGCAAATACCCATCTTTTATTCAACCAGTGTTTGAGAATGAGAGCATTTAATGACTTGCAACAAACTTTAAACATAATTTCAAAGCTTCACAAAACTTTTTCTTGCTGACACTCCCTACAAAAAGATGAAAAGAAAAAAGTTTATTGATCACTACATTTTCACTGTTCATGCAGTAAAACTGCCACATTAGGTATTAAGTTTTAATTTATTAGTTCTTTACAACCATTTTCATGACACATTTTGCAGACACTGTTCACATATACCACTGAATGTACCTGCAAAATTTTATCATTGTACGGCACATAGTTCATGAGATATGAAAACATAAAACTGAGAAGCATAAAAAATTGTTGCATCACGCATGACATTTTAATTTATCATTATGTTTATTATTATTAATCCATTCAGCCAATTCTGATGAAATGCAGTAACAAGATACATTGACTACTGAGGAAGAACACAGTCTACTTTAGAAAGTGTGTAGTAGAAGATACTTATCGATTTGAAGAATATTACGTGAATTAGGGAAAAACATATATCTTTGAGATAGCTATTTATGGTCTGACTTTTGAACTTTATCATATTTATCAAAATGCTTTTATTTGTTGATGATATGTGCTACATGGTATGGTTCAAAGTAATCAATGCAATGTTTATACAATCTTATGTGTGTTTAATCCATACTTCCATACTATTTGTTGCACAATGCACGAATTGCATAATGTATAGCTACTGTGCACACTACCCAGTATTTGAGAACGAGAGCACTCAGTAACTTACGACAAACTTTACACACAATTTCAAACCTTTGTTGAACTTTTTCCTACTTCCAACCCCCACAAAATGATGAAATGAAAAAAGTTTACCACTTACTTTATTTTCACTGTTCAAGCAGTAAAACTGTCATATCAGGCGTGACATCATTATGTTTAAACTTATTACTTCCTTCCTATTAAATATATTACCAACACATTTAGTAGTTAGTATCCACATAAGCCACTGAACGTACCTACCAAATTATATCACTGTACGATACAGACTGAGGTGGAGGAGGAGATGGACAGAGAAGAGGAAAATGGGGAGGTGGTCAGTAAGAGGGGTACGAGGAGATGGACACAGAAAGGAAAGAAGAGATGAACAGAGAGAGAGGGGGAGGAGGAGATGGACAAAGAGTGAAGAGAATAGCAGGTGGACACAGAGGAGGGTGGGACGAGATGGACAAGGAGGGGGGGGGGGGGGGGGGGGGGTGGAAGAGGTGGACAGAAAGAAGGGCACAGAAGATGGTCAGTGAGACAGGGAAGGACGAGATGGGCTACTAGAACTGAAATACGAACATACATGGGCAACACCAGGTACTCAGCTAGCATCCACTAAAAATGCAAGGTTGGGAACCCACTTTGCACCTTTTAATTTAGCGTCAAGCCTTTTGTTGTTCTCTAAACACTGATTTACGGGCAGTCTCAATGCAAAACACCTTTTCAGTACACAGCTGTGACTAAGCCAATGGACTTCACTGTGTATGGTAAATCACTGTATTCTTCTCCAATTTCAATTAAAAAATTGTGAAACTATTGATGTATCAAACAATGGTATCTCAAATAGCTGACTGTCCAAATAACCACTTGCATGGTGTCCCCCAATTTTGCTGCTTTTGCACAGAATACCTCTTGGTGCAAAAGGTAGTGAACGCTGTACAAGGATTCTTCAGAGTTCTGCAGCTACTTTCTTAGCAATCTATCATTGCAGGTCATCCAACTGTTGGCACTGACATCAAACGTTCCCAGTGTACACCGAAAGAATCAACAGCTTGTTCAGTGGCTTTTAGACTGTCCATGGCGATGGTAGTGCTCCTCAAAAATATCCTCCCAAGCTTATACAAAAACAAATCTCCCGTGCCTTATCTTTCCTGTCTCCAACTACCTCCCACCATCCGGCCACAGAGGAGCATTCCCCTCGTAACTCAGTACCACCCAGGACTGGAGCAACTGAACTACATTCTCCGCCAGGGTTTCGATTACCTCTCGTCTTGCCCTGAAATGAGAAATGTCCTGCCCACTATCCTTCCCACCCGTCCCACAGTGGTATTCTGCCATCCACAGAACCTACACAATATACTCATCCATCATTACACAACCCCTGCTCCCAATCCCTTACCTCATGGCTCATACCCCTGTAATAGACCTAGATGCAAGATCTGTCCCATACATCCACTCACAATCACCTACTCCAGTCCGGTCACTAACATTACCTACCACATCAAAGGCAGGGCTACCTGTGAAACCAGTCATGTGGTCTATAAGCTAAGCTGCAACCACTGTGCTGTATTCTATGCAGGCATGATAACCAACAAGCTGTCTGTCCACATGAATGGCCACCGACAAACTTTGGCTAAGAAACAAGTGGACTACCCTATTGCTGAGCTCTCTTCCAAACATGGTATCCTTTATTTCAATGACTGCTTCACAGCCTGTGCCATAAGGATCCTTCCCAGCAACACCAGCTTTTCTGAATTGTGCAGGTGGGAACTTTCCATGCAATACATCCTACGTTCCCGTAACCCTCCTGGCCTCAACCATCATTAGTCACTGTCCTCACCCATCCAGCCTCTTCCCTGTTCCCATTCCAGCACTACACAGCCGTCATTCCACCAAAACACCCAGTCTTTTTATTTCTCACCCTTTCCACTACTTCCCACCCCCTCCCCCACCTCTCCCCTGCCCTCAGTCTAACCTGCAGCACTTCGCTGTCCACCACCCCCACCATACTATCCCTCCTCTTCCCTGCTCCAGCCTCCTCCTTACCAACACCCAGTCGCCACTCCCATCATGCACTGGTGCTGCTGCCTCACAGCTGCCTGAGACTGCAGTCGTGCCTGTGTGTGTGTGTGTGTGTGTGTGTGTGTGTGTGTGGGGGGGGGGGGGGCTGATGAAGGCCTTAACGGCTGAAAGCTATAATTGTGAGTGTGTTTTTGTTGTGCCTATCAGCTACTCAGCATCTCACCTATATGTTGAGTAGCAACTTTCCTTCTCATGATATTGATAGTCCCATACTTTTTATATAATTTCAAATCTTCAGTTCTTTGTTTATTTGATGACACTGCATTTTCTGTTATCTGTAATATAGTGAATACTATATAGTGATCACTTCTCATCAACTTTGGTTACAGGAGTGTACTATCAGCCTTAGCTGCCACAGATCTGTCATCATGCCTTGGGGACTGCTCCAGTCTATGCTTGTCATCAAGTAATGCTCATGCATTCACAAGCTGCGTGGAATGTTTGCCCACCCCACCTCAGTGCATTAGCATTGTAGAGTTGAGTTGGGTTTCACGAATTCATACATGCACATTCAACCGTACAGGTGCTGTATACTTTACTGCACTGTGGAGAAGTTGTAAAGCTCAGTGTTTGCTTTTGTACAACAATTGGTGCCTCAAAGCCTATGCGAGATGATGTCCGTTGTGCATATTTTATGCTGAGAAGATGACACAGTGTTGCTTCAAAGACCTACACAGACCAACACCCAGATACGTGGGGCAAGGTTGTATCTAAACACGAGAAGATTGGAATGTGTTACAGGAGGGAGGGGAATGAGATTGGAAAGTAGGTGGAGGACAGACTCCCCACCCCTGTTTCCACTTTGCTTCATGCTCCTACCCCCATACTAGTTCCTTGATTTGTGTTGCATTTCTATTGAACCAGCCCAGTCATTCTAATATTTCCATATTTCCTCCTCCCAGTATGGGTTATTTACCTCCTCCTTGTAATTCCCTTTCTCTTTCTCCCTCAATGTATGTCCTAATTGTCTCCTTATCTGCTTTTGGATGTACCTCCATGTGCCATCCCTTCGTTATGTTTGTTATTCATACCCATCCCACCGGGCTGTAAGGGCATAGCATCAATACAAGCAAACATTCATTGCATAAACACAATATTGGAATTCCCACCAACTACATTTTAATTCGGTTCCACATAAAACGAAAAATACAGCCACGCTGAATGATGATGTAATAACTACAACATACAAAAAAGGGTTATATTAATGCATAGTCTAACAGGGAAGCGTTCAACAGTCACGAAAACATTACAGCAGCTGAAGGCCCGAGGCACCAGCTTATATATGCCTGTTTGCACATGGCACAGCACAGCTGCACTGTCTGTGCCACTGTGAGGCAGCCACTTTAGGCTGGCCATGGAGGCACATGCCATACAGGATTACAACACTTCTTCACCCTTGAGGAAAACTGATCACCATGGAGATATCCCTGTCTTCATTGGAAAGGGATGACTGCTGGAGACGGCACCTTGCCATCACATGAGAATACAGTTTGAAATGGCACAGGCGTGAACAAGTGTGGTGCCCACTCCACTGCAAGAAACCGTAAAAGAGCATCTGTGATGGAGGTGCCATATCCATGTCTACCTCCAGGTAGATGGAAAGACAAACACAACAGTGGCAGTGGGCCATGGAAATGGAGGTGGCCTGGCATTAATTACCCTGCCCAGCAGTGGTGGCACCCAGAATGAAGATGGTGCAGGAGCTGAAGGGGGCCAGAAAGGGTGCTGGAGGCGACTGTGGAGCAATGGTGTCCCTGACATGGTGTCGGTCAAACACAGGCGGAGCTGGTCATAGTGGCAGGACACTAAGTCATTTGAAGTGCGAACAATGCAGAGGCAGCAGCCTCGGCAGTGATGAATGACTTCCAGGATCCACTTATGGCGCCAGCCAGACACGCAGACCCAGACAATGGAGTCTGGATGGAACCACTAAGAGGTGCACGCTGGCAGTTGGCTGGGCGTCGGCCAGAGCAGATGAAGCAGCATAAGGGCTGGTGGCCATGCAGCATCTCTGCCAGGCTACAATCACCAATGGGAGTGAACCTGTAGTAGCTCACAAAACTGTAAAGGGCTACCTCGGGAGAAGATAGTGTGATGCATTTTTTTATCTGAGTTTTGAAAAGTACAGAGCAGCCACTCCACCTCATTAACTGACTGAGGATGAAATGGAATGGCCACAACATGCCAAATACCACTCTTTGTACAAAAACCTCCAGTGTCTTCAGACACTAATTTTGAGATGTTGTCCGTCACAAGCACCTAATCTTTGCCAGGGCTGAGACTGTAGCAACTGTGGATGTGGACAGGCAACAAACCATATACAGAAACTCTGAGAAAGCATAAACTACAACAATCCAAAAGGAGTCACGGAACGGCCCTGCAAAATCAGCACAGGATGAATATGCTCTCAGAGCCTAGGGGGATCAGGAAACAGAGAAAGAGGGGACTGTGGTGCCACCTGATGGGTGGTGCACTGTGGGTAGGCCGACACAACATGCGTGATCTCCTCAGCCAAAACACATGGTGGCAGGCCAGCAATTTTGTATGAGAAGCACACAATGGTCCAGCTGGAGAAGGCGCATGATGTCCCGCTGCAAGGTGGACAGGATCTAACTCTTGACAGTAAGTCTTCAAAAGCCAATTGCACCAAAACATCAATAACTGAGAGTTGGTGTTGGAGATCATAATGACTATGCAAAGGATCCAACATTCAGCCTGGTGGTTTATCTGGCTAGCCGTGTTGGACAAATTGAACGACGTGATGTAAGACAGGATTGGCCGCAACAGCAGCCAAAATCTGAGAACTGGTAATGGGAAAACCACCCACAGAGCTTTGGGCTTCAACATCTAAATGGATACACAACAGTTCATCCTGATCAGATGCTGAATCACGGCCAATCAGCAACTGAGAAAGAGCATCTGCATTAGTGCGTTATACATTGCTGAAAGAGACGCCACTGGATGGAAACGAGAAACCAGAGGTTTTTCATCAGTAATCAAATTAAATTTAGAACTGTAGAGGAAAACATAACATTTTTTGAGTGCTTTTACAATAGCAACGGCTTCTTTTTTCTATCTGGGAGTAGTGTTTTTATGATCCAGAGTTTTGGAAGCATTCGCAAAAGGCATTTGGAGCTGTCCATGGATTTGTGTGCAGGAATGGCTGCATGACCACACCGCCAGGTGTCTGTGGTCAAAATTAGATGCTGGCCAGGACTGAAGGTAGCCAAGCAAGGTGCTGAATATAGCAGGGTAAAAGCATGCTCGCAGATGAATGACAGGTGAAAAGGAACATCATTATAAACAAGAGCTCGAAGAGGCTGGGCCACCGTGGCTGCATCAGGAAGAAATTTATGGTAGTACACAATCTTTCTGAGATATCCCTGCAACTCTTTGACATTGGCAGGGTGCAGCAAAACCGTAATGGTGTCACCACGCTGGCGTAATGGCTCGATGTCAGCACATGAGACTTCGAAATCGGGACAGATGATAAGACGGCTGAAAAAACTGTGATTTGTCCAAGTTACATTTTTCAAACTGGTGGCCTGTAGCACTGTAAACAAGGTAGGAAGTTTCTTTAAGTGCTGTTTTGTTTGGGAACCAGACACCACAGTATAGTCCAGGCAGTTGATGTACCCCAGCACAGAGCCTGTGAGTTGCTCCACAAATTGTCGGAAAATAATGGGGGTGCTACCGACACTGAACATCACATGTTGGATCAGTATAGCCAGAAGGGGGCATTCATAACAAGGATACATATGTAATCATCATCCACAGGCACTTGAAAACAGGCTTCTGACAAGTCCATTTTGGAAAAATACTAGCCCCCGGAAAGCCATGCTAGGAGTTCGTCCTCACGGGGTAATGGACAGGTATTAATAACAGACTACACCAAACAACGTAACTTGATTGAGTTCCGCTTTGACTTGATCCTGTAAAGCAATGGAGATTGGGCACGCAAGGAAAAAAGCAGGGTTGCATTGTCGGTTTCATTGTGACGTGATCCTTGAAATTGGTAGCACACCTTAAAACATCTGAAAACACTGAGGAAAATTCAGAGCATAGTGCATCCAGATGATGGTATGGAACTTGATCCAGTACCAGATGTACCGTATTTACTCGAATCTAAGCCACATTCGAATCTAAGCCGTACCTGAAAAATGAGACTCTAAATCAAGGAAAAAAAAATTTCCCGAATCTAAGCCGCACCTGAAATTTGAGACTCGAAATTCAAGATAAGCGAAAAGTTTTAGGCCGCACCTCCAAATCTAAACAAAGTTGGTCCATTATAATATGAGACATAATTTAGGTCGAATGAATTACGATACAGCTACAGTAGTTTGGTTCGAGTCATAAGCTTAGCAGTTAAGCTTTACCAGGTAGCCATTGCTATGCGTCAGGCGCTCCATCCGTATTTATACGGGTACCCTTCCTTTTTCACGTGCTTCGTCTGATTTGAATTGATTGCTTATTTTTCTTTGATCTGATAAGTGCCGTTCTCTTTGTTACAGGTGTTTACGTCACTCTAAGCTAAAATTGCATTACTGTATTGTGCCATGCATTGTTTATCACTTTCTGATAATTAGTGTTTACGGCCTGTCACCGCATGCCTTGCTTTTGTGCGTGCTACCACCGCTTCCATCCAATAAAAAAAAAAAGGAATCGTCTCATTAGCGAAACAATGGAACAATGGCAAGTTTTGCTATTTGTTGTTACTTACACTGCTGCTTTCTTTGATAATGATCAACAAGAACCAAATAATAGACTGCGTATGATAGAAGATGTTCTGAACGAGAGTTTAGCGAAAATTTTTCTCCGTTTGAAAATCTTTGCAGGCGCCTCTTTTAGTACATTACATTCTGCACCGAGTCATCTTACATTTAAAAATCTAGTCAATTGCCGTGGTTCATTTCTGACTGTATCACTATTAGGCATAAGAATAATACATATATAAACATGACATGATATGTGTATTCTTCCGCGTTTGCTGTTGTCTCACTCTAGTTTCGTAGTTTATTAGGCAGACAGGATTTAAAAGAGATAGCTGGAAACACGGAAGAATACATGACAAAATGTTTATATTCATATTATTCTTATGGTGAAGAGAATACTGCATGTGATTCACAATTCATAAAAGTTCCTATTAGCAACCATCTCTTCTCACAGGAAGGAAAAAATTCAGAACGTAGAGTTTCCCATATTGACAAACATCCCAAAGAGTCTAGCCAGTCGGATTTTTGTAGTGCATTGAAATGCTTCTACATTCAAAGATGAACAATACGAAATTTGTATTTCCTTCATTGGATAATGTACGAAAATGCAGTGGTCGAAACTCGGGGCGGAGAAAAAAAAGCTCGTTTTCGTGCCTGCACAGCATGCCTACATATATTCGACGGCAGAAGTTAGTTGTGGCGGCACCTACCAACGTTTTTCAGAACTTCCGCTTACTTTGCACTCGATTCTAAGCCGCAGGCAGTTTCTTGGATTACAAAAACCGGAAAAAAAGTGCGGCTTAGATTCGAGTAAATACGGTACTTTGCCAGAAATAGAGAAGCCAAAAATTTTAAAGACATCTAACCCAAATAAGTTTATAGTGTTGGCATCATCCACCGTTAGAAAGGTCAAACAACTGCTTTATTCACTGTGGTAGTAGAAAACTGTCATAATATGGGTCTTTGTTATTTGTTGTAATTCAGCAACCGACAAGAAACAGGGGACAATGCCTGTCATCCAAGATCCACATAGGTTTTGATAACTTAACAAAGTGAATGTTGCACCCTTGTCTAATTGCATTTTTAACATCTTGTCCATAACACGTACTTCAATATAAAGTTAGTTTGGGGCTAACATCACTCGAGAAACATTGCTCGCATCCCTGTTAATAAATGATGAATGAGGATGAAAGTTGGACACAAATGCAATATGTCACTGTTTTTTTAACAGCTGCTCATTACCCAATGCTTTGGGTACATGACCCACTTATGTTAAACAAAGCAATAAGGGCACAATGGGACAGGAGCACACAACTACTGTTGTGGTGTTAACTGGTGCTGCTGTTTAACACTGCACTGCCCCATGTGATATGGAGACCATGAGCTAACCAATAGTGGCTGAGGAGGAGATGCAATGGCAGCTATTTCACACCAAGCTTCTATCTCATTCCCTGCTTCCCTAAATGCTTCAAAAGACCAGGCAATGTTCACAACCTCTGTGAGAGAGGCATTTTCACATTTTAATGGATGTTCATGAACTTCTCTTTCAGAGTCCAGGCCTATCATACCATCATGAACCACTGAAACAACATAGAATACTGGTGAGCTTCAGTAACAAACTGGCAACAACGACTAAGCCTGTGAAATTACCTTTGTACAAATGTTGCGGATGCTTTTGACAATGTTTGAACTCAATGTAAGCAGCAATAACAAAAGTACGTTTGCAATTATAACTAGAGAGCAACTAACATTTCATCAAGTTCCTGAGGAGGAGCTAGGTGACACTAAATATGATAAACACAAGGAGAAATCCATGAAAGAAAGAAAGCCTTACACATTTTGGGGTCAGTGCCAACAAAAGCTTGGAAATGTTGTAGAAGATGTTTTTCATATGCATCCCAATCCTCCACAGTTACATCACATGGAAGAAACGGTGGGGATTGCATCGACGACGGTGAACCCTGGTACTTCAACAATGTTGCCAGCTGTTTAGTGCCATGAAGACAGCCTGCTATTGGCTGGTGAGAGATTGCACTTATTCAACAAGAGAAGTAGAGTTGATACATGGGGTGTACGCGGACAAGGAAAAAAAAATCCCGTGTTTCCTGTTTAAAACACACACTTTTTCCTGGGTGTTTAAATGACAGTAAACTTTCCGTTAGAACTGTAAAACTTATCAGTCCTTTGAATGGTTAAGGTTTTATACACTGGTGTAGAATTTGCAGGCACTTTAAGCAACAAACAGCCCCCACCCCCACCCCAAGAAAAAAAAACGAGTTTTGGAAAGATCTTCGATGTGCAGCAATATGTATGCTGCATGTTTTCATATTATAAAAGTGTGTATTCAAGTTCCACCAAACACAGCACGTTAGTTTCCAAAGGATTGAAATTGAGATTTTGATGTGCTTTTGTAAGCCAGTCATAGCTCATGTCACGTGATGTCATCAGCCAATGATAGCAGATCCTCAGAGCAGACGACACGTGATATAGTCAGCCAATAGCAACATCTCTGTTAAGAACTGCAAACACACAAACAGGAAAAGTAAATGCTTTCAATTAATATACATAGTGTAGCTACAAGAAAAGCTAAGCTTTCACATATAATATTGGTCTTTTATGCGTGTGTTACTTTAAGGTACATCACACAAATGTGCCACTAAAATTTTACATAATGACGTAAATGTCTGGTCTTCTGGGGTTGAGATTCTTCTAAGTGGCTGGAATCTTCAAAAGAGAGTCAAACAGTCCTTGATTTAAGAAATTCAATGGGCATTCTCACATGCAACATAATTCATCTTGCATAAAATGAAGTTTACTCTGAAAGTAAGGCTTTTCAAACAACCATTCACAGTATTTTCCCGCGACCTGTTAGAATTTGTTTCAGCAATTGTCAGAGAGCACCAGTAAACAGGTGTTATTGCTCGTGCACAACTACCAAGATGTAGGAAGCCCATATGTTGATATGTATACAGCATTAAGAGATCTTCCATTACATCAGAAATGAAATGGGACATCAGATGATACTCCGAGAACATCGGAATTTTGTAAATCATACTAAAATGCATAATTCAGCTTAAAGTGCGTAGTCGTATTCCAGATTCACAAAGATGTAGGCCCCAACCTCATATTAAGCTTGTAAGTGCGGTCATTGGGATGTAAATTTTCTTGGAGTATCAGTAGTGTATTATCTCATGTTTAGTTCTCTATTATGGCATAATGCCATATGTGCCAGAAGATGAAAACGTGCATTTGAAATTCAGCAAACAGTTGAAACTGGCCAAAGGTGGGGAATGAAACACTTCACTTCACATTAATTAACTGCCTCAGCGGGAAAGCTGCAATTTGTATGAAAATGCTATGAGACGACGCGGCCATCTGGATGCACTTTTAATAACTTGTCTTGACCACACTTATTTTTCCATCAACCTTATACATTTTGACTTTCCATCATTTTCACAGCCTGCAAAAATACAACATAAAACTGGTATCAGACAATATGAAAATATAATACATTTCAGCATTGATAAGAGACATGTTACAATGACTAGAACGAGACTTCCTAGCTTACCTTTGCTATGTCAGTCATATTGTATTCATTAAGTGGCTGCTCAGTGCTTCATGCTGCATGGCACAACTTGAAAACTGTTGACAGCAGCACTATTATAACGGTTTCACAACCTATATGTATTACTTTATTTAAAAGTTGTCATTTTATAAATAATTATGGTCACAATATTTCAAACAATTTTACAGGATTTTTTAATATGTTTAGATTAATATTACCCGTTGACCCCTTCCCCTTCCCCTAACTGCCATATGGCAATCTACGACGATTTTTATTTACAAAAACGATTTTATCGTCATACAGCTACAGAGGATATGATGTACGGTATCTTAAGTGTGTCAACTTTAATCAATTCCTTTACAACCCTCTAGTAATCTATATAATTTTAACTTTCATTAAATATTTATAAACTTTTATCGATGGTAGTAATTTATGTGCTGTAAGTTGTAAATAAAACAAAAGACTTGTTTGTTAACTGACAGTCGAACCCAGCACCAATCAGCGTGCCCTTCCAATGTATTAGAAAAAGAAAAATGTAACACATTGTTTTATAAATTAGTCCATTATTTACAAAAAGAAATGAATTATGAACAAAAAACCTGCATGGTGTAACTCATTTCCAAACATTGTATGTGTGTTGTTGAAGTGGGAGGTCATAAAGTACAGGGTGTACATGAAGTCCGGGAACACTTTCAATTATTTATTACACAAGAACCAAATATTGTACAGATGTCACACAAATGTCATTTTGAAGAGAAACTCTGAAAGATCCCCCCCATGTATACTGCCACAGCATAGTTTGGTAATTTGCCGATAGTCAGCGCTAGTTGCAAACATGACGAGTTCAGGTGCAGAGTGAGCTTTCTGTGTGTTGGAGTTCGACAAAAACAAGTGTGCTACAGCTGTCCAACGGATGTTTAGAACCAAGTATGGTAAGAAGCCACCAACAAGGAAGGCCACTTACTACTGTCACAACAAATTCATTACGACTGGTTGCTTGGGCCCACCAAAGAGAAGCGGACTGCCACAGTTGACTATGCCATGCTGGAACAGGTATGGCAAGAATTCAATTACCGTATTGATGTATGCTGAGTCACTCATGGCTTGCATATCGAATGCTTGTAAACTTTCAGAGTTTCTCTTCAAAATGCAATATGTATGACATCTGTACAATGTTTAGTTCTTGTGCAATAAATAATTGAAAGTGTTCCCAGACTTTATGTACACCCTGTAATATCTTTTGGAAAACATTGTAACTCACTCCCATATTGACTGATGAAATTATTTTATACGCTGACACGATGAAAATTGTGGCTGTAAACAGAAAAAAATTGCAGCGTGTACCAGGTATCGAGTGCCGCCTGGCGGTTTAGTCCACTTGGCTTCCAAAATTTTCACTTGGTAGCACTTTGCACTGTCTCTTGCGCAAGAATTGATGTGATATAATGTTTTTATGTTACTGACATAGCAATGGTAAGCTAGGAAGCCACATTCTAGTTATATTTTTGTAGCCTTTGAAAATGACAAAGTCAAAAGTGTAAGGTTGATGAAAAATGAAAGTGTGCTCAAGACATAAGTAAAGTTATTAAAAGTAAAATCAGTGGAAAAGACTAATAAATCAAACTGAAGTTATGTTTAAGTTACACTGAATCCCCCAGATTCACTCAACGGTTTCACTTTCTTGTGCACAATAGTGTCATTTGCATACTGTTCTAGATTACTGCTCACCAAAGATGAGGTACTGTTTACACTTATGGTGAACAAGAGCAGTCCATCCCAAGGACAACACACTGTGCACTGTCACTCAAAATGTCCTTGAGCCACTACATACTTGAAAACCTATTCTATTTACTCGGATCTTTGTTGGTCTAGGAATATGATAAATGCCTGTTGCCCTGAATCCACGGTGCACAGAAGGTTGGGTGTGGAAGGAGAACATTGTGTTTCGTGCAATCAATGAATTTTCAACCAACCAACCAACCAATCCATCCATCCATCCATCCATCCATCCCTTCCTTCCTTCCTCTCGTGTGTGGGGGAGGGGGAAAGGAGGGGGGGGGGGGGGGAGGAAGAAGAGAAGAAGTGAAGGTGATATGCCACATAGCAATATTACTAAAAGCCAGCAAAGGAAGAGGGCTGGTTGCAGGTGCAGTGTTCGATCAGTGGGTTACAATGATATTATACATGTAAAAATAATGAAAACATTAAATTTCATTATTCTAATGACAATATTACAAGTCAAAAAAACTTACTATATCCTGTGACAAAATGTCTTTGTACTTGAAATTGTCTAGCTTGTCAATGATGACATTTTCCAACATCTGACAAGGTTTGCAGAAGATGAATTCAAACTGAAGTATATTACACAGTTCATAGGCCCGCAGTATGATAGCTTCTTCAGATATCTGTTTCGTTTGTGGTGACTGACACTCCCATTGTATGAGAGAACAAAGGGAAGAACCTTAAAAAAGATAACAGTACAGTAACTAAATATTGAAAACACTATGTTAATTTGACACAATAGCATGTAATTACAATGTGCAAGACTTACTCACCTAGTGCAGCTTCCACAGCAAAGAATGGAAGTAATGCACTGCTATAATAATACAGTTCTATAACATTAGGCAGCATAGTAACTGGCTCAATAAAAACAGTAGGTTCTGGTTCTGACTGGCCGTCTAAAGAAACCACTCGTCTGTCTTTTCTAACGAGGCCAGGACCCAGAAGTTCAAGCTGAAAAATTGATGGCGTGTAATGTTACTTCTGAAATAACATGCCTACATCAATGAAAACAATCAAGGACACAAGTGAATGAAGACCTATTACAGTCCACAATGTCAATGAAATTGAGATGAGTAAGTTGACTGTACAAAACATTGCCATTAGCTTATTTCACTAATTTGAAATTGTTGAATGTAAAGAAATATCAAAAGAGTAAGGTATTAAGTGCAGTACAGAAATGAACTCATGAAAACATAACTACAAAATTATGGTAAATGATTTCCATTGGAGGATACAGGGAATAATTTTCAGATTTTTAACACAACAGGCAGCAGTATTTCCTGTATACATTGTGAAAATGATGTCCAATTTATTAGACCCTGCTACATCCAGCATCCCACTACATCCATTTACAAAACAGGATGGCACAAATGAAAAGCTTAATCTGCCAAATATTTGACATTTTTTTAGTGGGCAAGTAGCAATGTACATCAACAGCTGTCCTAAAGCTGAGCAACTGATGTCTCAAAGGAGAGTGTTGCTTAGGAGGTATTGGTAACATTAATAACTTTGAGACATGTCTGTAAAGTCTGTGGCCAAGCTCTAATGAGCGGTCAACTGAATGGTGGGAACAGACAAGAGGATAGACGGAGGGAAATCAGCACTATAAGAAGAGAGATAGATGGGTGTTGGAGGGGAGGGGTGGGGGGAAGGAGTGAGCCACACTAAAATGATATAAGATAGGCAGTAAGATTAAGAATAATGTTAACAGAAGAATGAACCAGAAGCAACACATGCATTTTGCACTGTACCACTTGGTTTTAACCAGACTGAGTGTTCTGAGTGCTGCAGTGTGGGCATATGAGGCATCAGCATCACAGGATGCTGAAACATTGTAGGTATATTCATTAATCGATAGTTTCACTTTCTGCAGCAGGTGAAAAATATGGCGCTGTAAGCAGTAAGAATGTTATGTGGGTACAGAAAAGGGTAGGAATGATCCAACACATGATAACACATACTTCTGTCACATTTATTAGGATATGGTCACAAGTTACAACATGTGTTCAATATAGTTTCCCAACTCATTAATATGCTGCATCCATAACACGGCACGGTCGACAGTTGCTCGTAACATATCTGATGTAATCAGAGCGATATGTCATTGTATGCTGTCCTTCAGCTCAGGAAGAGCACAGACACATCCCTGATAAATGAGGTAATATCTTTCAGGTATCCCCAACCTTCAGGAGTCACATGGAGTTGGTCACAGGATCTGGAAGCCACACTTCTTTAAAATATCTAGAGGTGATGTGGTCATTACCAAAGGTTTCTCAAACCACTTCTTTCATCTGGAAAGTGGTATATGGTGTCACCCATCTTACATGAAAATAGTGGTGTGGACACAGTTATGTCCTTGCATACTTAGAATCACGTTACACAAGGAGGCCCTTATGACAAGCAGAAGTTACTGTACATGTCATAGACCTGCGAGGTGTGATCTCTGTATTGAGAGTGGCTGGTAGGCCCCCAAGAATGCACTGTCAGATGCACAGTACTGTAAGGTGCTTAAAAATGTTATTAGGAAAGCAAAGAGTATGTGGTAAGCAAATAGAATAGCTAATTCACAGGATAAAATTAAAACCATATGGTTAGTTGTGAAGGAAGTGTCTGCTCAGCAGCACAAGGTCTACGATATGAAGTCTGTTCATAATAAAAATATTTCTATTACTGATATCAGGTATATGTACAGTATTTAACAATCATTTTCTGAGCATTGCTGGTGACTTAAATAAAAATTTAGCTTCTACAGAAAATCATATAACTCTCTTGGCAAATGCCTTTCTGAGGCTGATGTCTGAATCCTCCTCTATGATACAGACAAGATGGATATTGAGTCAATAATTAAATCACTGAAGACTAAGGACTCTCATGGATATGATGGGAGTGCCTAGCAGAATATTAAAGTACTGTGCTGCACATGTTAGTCTTGTATTTAGCTATATTTGTAATTTTTCCTTTAGAAATGGTCAGTTTCCTGAATGATTAAAATACTCAGTAGTAAAGCCGCTTTATATAAAGGGAGAAAGGGATGATGTAGACAATTTTAGACCCATTTCTATGCCATCAGTGTTCACTAAAGTTATTGAAAAGGCTGTGTATGTAAGGATAATTGATCATTTTATATCACACGATTTGCTACCAAATGTACAGTTCGGCTTTAGAAGTCATTTAACAAGTGAAAATGCTATATTCTCTTTTGTCTGTGAGGTACTGGATGGGTTAAACAAAAGCTTTTGAACGCTAGGCATATTTTTTGATTTAACTACTTAGGCATTTGATTGTGTGGATCACAAAATATTGCTCCAGAAATTGGACCATTACAGAATACGGGGAGTAGCTCATAATTGGTTCCCCTCTTACTTTAGCAACAGACAGCAAAAGGTCATTATTCACAATGTTGAGGTTGGCTGTGATGTGGGTTCTGAGTGGGGTACGGTCAAGTGGGTGTGCCCCATGAATCAGTGTTGGGGCCACTCCTGTTCCTTATTTATATAAATGATATTATTGTGGGTAACTGTAAAATATTTCTGTTTGCTGATGACACTAGCTTGGTAGTAAAGGATGTTGTGTGCAACACTGGCTCGGTTTCAAATAGCGTAGTTCATGACCTAAGTTCATGGCTTGCAGAAAATAAACTAACACTAAATCACAGAAAGACTCAGTTTTTACAGTTTCTAACACACAATTCAACTAAACTTGACATTTTAATTTCATAGAATTGGCATATGATTACTGAAACTGAACAGTTCAAATTTCTAGGTGTTCAGAGAGATAGTAAACTGTCATGGAAAGCCCATGTTCAGGATCTTGTTGAAAGACTTAATGCTGCCATTTTTACTAGTTGAATGGTATCTGAAGTGAGTGATCGTTCGACACAAAAATTAGCCTACTTTGCTTATTTTCATTTGCTTATGTCGTATGGTATGGTAACTCTTCCCATGCTCAGAAATGAGTGGTTCAGTCGATAAGTGGTGTTATTTCTTGTTAACAATATTAGCTTACTCCCACGAATAAGCAGCTTTCACTCAGTTAATACTCGGCAGAAATCAAACCTGTGTTTGGATCGGACTTCCTTAACTCTTGTGCAGAAAAGTGTGCGGTATACTGCTGCATCCATTTTCAATAAGCTACCACTCAAATTCAAAAACCTTATCAGTACTCCACGAGCTTTCAAATCGAAACTGAAGGGTTTCCTCATGGCTCACTCTTTCTATTCTGTCAAAGAGTTCCTTGAAAAATTAAGCTGATTCCTGTTGTATTGTTGACTGCAGTTACTTAAACTTATGGATGGACTTTTTTTCGGGTTCATAAACATTTTATTTTTATCTGTTATTACTTTTGTGTTGTAATTTCATGTACTGACATGTTCCATGACCTTGGAGATTTGCTCCTAAAGAACTTGACGAATAAATAAAAATAAATAAATTCTGGAACCACCACCAGCTCCTGCTTGCTAGTTGTGGGCTGTAGGGCTGGAAGTAGCTCACAGAGGGGACGGAAGCTGCACAGACGGAGGTGCAGGAGCTCGAAACAGGATACTGCTGGGCTGCCGTGGGATGCAACAGCTTCTCCACATCCTTGGACTCCACTGTGCCATGGAATGGTAAGAGCACTGGTGCTACCGGGAATGGTTGCAAAGTTGGAGACCCCAGGTGCTGCAGTGCCCAATGAGGGGATGGGCGACTGCTCAGAGGGGCCACTGGGGGGAGGGGGGAGGGGTGTTGATGGGGGAGGGTGGTAGGCGTGTTGCTGGGTCACAGTAGACATTGTCCTCCTGCTGATGGCCGAGCTGATGCAGTCGTTGTCTGCCCCAAGCCCTGCATCATGTTGTACCTAAGACCCTCTTCTTAAAGAGTGAGAGTGGTGCGGGGAAATGAAAAGGGTGGGGGTACCAGGGTGGGTAGGACCAGAGGTGAGCAAGAAAGGACAGGAGAGGATCCATCCACCACTGGGGCCACTGGAATAGCTAGAGGGGATGGCGGTGGCCCCTGTCCAGCAATGCGCACGCAAAACTGGTTGAAGTGGTGGGCAACATGTCTGTCCCCCAACTACAGCATAAAAACCTTGTGCCCCCATTATTGCGGGATGACCAAATGCACATGCCCAGACTCAGAGGCTGGGAAGGAATTTCGGCACCAGTTGTACTGGCCTCAGGAGCGGTGTTGGCATTAGCAGGTGAGGCAGTATGCGGCTGGTGGCCACGGAGAAACTCTGCCGAACTCTTCTCACCCAAGGCTTTGTAAGAACTTAAAAATTGACTGATAGCATATTCCGCTGAACGGTCATCAATGTACTTGAGAATTTGAGATTTAAATGTGCACACCAGATGCTCAACTTCACCATTCGATTATGGGTGAAAAGGTGGGTTCCAAACATGTTGGATGCAATTTGTAGCACACAAGTTCCAAAAGATTTGCAACAAAAACTGGGAACTGCTGTCTGTTACAAAAGTCTGAGGAAGAGTTTCAATGGAAAAGATTTTTCATCAGGCCGTGATGGCAGTGTCCCCTGTCGTGGACCTGAGGCTGACTAGGTATGGGAAGTGGGAATATGCATAAGTCGGAATGAGCCAATCTGTTTCTAGAAAAGGGCCAATGAAGTCAAAGTGGACATATTCCCAATGGGACTGCGGATTAGGCCGTAGAGAATCTTGGGAGCCACTTGTTGATCAATGCATCTGTTGCATGATTGTACCATCAGCTCTAAGTGTTTTTCGATTCCTGGCCAGTATACAGGGTGGTCCATTGATAGTGACCGGGCCAAATATCTCACGAAATAAGCATCAGACGAAAAAACTACAAAGAACGAAACTCGTCTAGATTGAAGGGGGAAACCAAATGGCGCTATGGTTGGTCCGCTATGGTTGGTCAAACGGATGTCAACTGTGTTTTTTTAAATAGGAACCCCCAATTTATATTACATATTCATTTAGTATGTAAAGAAATATAAATGTTTTAGTTGAACCACTTTTTTTGCTTTGTGATTGATGGCGCTGTAATAGTCACAAACGTATAAGTATGTGGTTATCATGTGACATTCCGCCAGTACGGACGGTATTTGCTTCGTGATACATTACCCATGTTAAAATGGACCGTTTAGCAATTGCAGAAAAGGTCGATATTGTGTTGATGTATGGCTATTGTGATCAAAATGCCCAATGGGCTTGTGCTATGTATGCTGCTTGGTATTCTGGACGACATCATCCAAGTGTCCGGACCATTCGCCAGATAGTTATCTTATTTAAGGAAACAGGAAGTGTTCAGCCACATGTGAAACGTCAACCACGACCTGCAACAAATGATGATGCCCAAGTATGAGTTTTAGCTGCTGCGCGGCTAATCGCTAATCCACACATCAGTAGCAGACAAATTGCGCGAGAATCGGGAATCTCAAAAACGGTGGTGTTGAGAATGCTACATCAACATCTATTGCACCCGTACCATATTTCTATGCACCAGGAATTGCATGGCGACGACTTTGAACGTCGTGCACAGTTCTGCCACTGGGCACAAGAGAAATTACGGGATGATGACAAATTTTTTCCACGTGTTCTATTTAGCGAGAATCATTCACCAACAGCGGTAACGTAAACTGGCATAATATGCACTACTGGGCAACGGAAAATCCACGGTGGCTGTGACAAGTGGAACATCAGTGACCTTGGCGGGTTAATGCATGGTGCGGCATTATGGGAGGAAGGATAATTGGCCCCCATTTTATCGATGGCAATCTAAATGGTGCAATGTATGCCGATTTCCTACGTAATGTTCTATCGATGTTACTACAAGATGTTTTACTGCATGACAAAATGGTGATGTACTTCCAACATGATGGATGTCCAGTACATAGCTTGTGTGCAGTTGAAGCGGTATAGAATAGCATATTTCATGACAGGTGGATTGGTTGTTGAAGCACTATACCATGTCCCGTATGTTCACTAGATTTGACGTCCCCGGATTTCTTTCTGTGGAGAAAATTGAAGGATACATGCTATCGTGATCCACCGACAACGCCTGACAACATGTGTCAGCACATTGTCAATGCATGTGCGAACATTAGTAACGCGAACTACTTGCTGTTGAGAGGAATATCGTTACACATATTGCCAAATGCATTGAGGTTGACGGACATCATTTTGAGCATTTATTGCATTAATGTGGTACTTACAGGTAATCACGCTGTAACAGCATGCGTTCTCAGAAATCATAAGTTCACAAAGGTACATGTATCACATTGGAACAACCGAAATAAAATGTTCAAACGTACCTACACTCTGTACTTTAATTTAAAAAACCTACCTGTTACCAATTGTTCGTCTAAAATTGTGAGCCATAGGTTTGTGACTATTACAACGCCATCTATCACAAAGCGAAAAAAGTGGTCCAACTAACACATTCCTATTTTTTTACGTACTACACAAATATGTAATAAAAACTGGAGGTTCCTATTTAAAAAAAACGCAGTTGATATCCGTTTGACCTATGGCAACGCCATCTAGTGGGCCAACCATAGCGCCATCTGGTTTCCCCCCCACAAGCTAAACAAGTTTCGTTCTTTGTAGTTTTTTCATTTGACTCTTATTTCTTGAGATATTTGGCCCGGTCACGATCAATGGGCCACCGTGTATACATGGCATCATGGCAGCATTTTTTGTTCTGGATACCCTCCAAGTGGTCAGAATGGGGAAGCTGCAGAATGTCATTCTGTAATTGGAGGGGGATGACGATTCATAACGACACATGTTCCATAACCACAAACACAACTCCATCTACCAAAATCAGCTGTTGTTGTAGCTGAAAATACAGATAAATGGAATCTGCCTTCCTTTGTGGCAGCTTCTCTGCCCCCCCCCCCCCCCCCCCCCAACCCCCTCCTCCTGACCCAACAGAAAGTTCCTACAAACATGTTGTAAGACAGGGTCTGCACCCATGCATTTGCCCATATTGGGAGGTGCACTGACCGAGAGCTGAGCCTCCTCAATGAGGTAGAAACATAGACCCTCTTCTCTGGCAAATGACAGATCAGGATCTATTGGTAGCTGAGAGAGAGTATCTGCATTTGCATGTTTATCTATGGTACGAAAATTAACTTCATAATTGTATCTACATAAGAAGAATGACCAGCACTGCAACTGGTGAGCCATTTTGTCAGGGTGCCGTGATGAGGGTCTGAACAGTGAAATGAGCAGCAAATGGTCCACTATCACATGAAACTTCACCCAAACAAAAAGATGTGAAATTTCTTAAGTGCATATGTAATGGCTAATGCCTCCTTTTCAATTTGGGAATAATTCCTTTGAGCTATCATCGATGTCTCGGAGGCATAAGCTATTGGTTGCCCACGCCCATCCAGTTCCATTGTCTGAGGCATCTGCCACCATTACCAACTGTTCGCAAGGCTGTAAGGTAGCTAAACACAGGGCTGGGCAAAGGCAAGTTTTCAAAGTTTGAAATGCAGTTTTGCAATCCGGTGTCCAAGCAAATGGGGTGCTCCCTTTTTGCAGTTGGTTCAATGGATGAGCACTCTTTGAAGCATTGGGGATCAACTTCTTGTGGTAGGAAACATTCCTGAGAAATTACGACAGTTCACTGACATTCTTCAGCCAAGATAGTGCTGTGATCACTTCCACAACAGTGGTCTTTGGTTTGATGCCTTCATGCAAAATTATGTGACCCAAATGTTGAACTGATGCCTAAAAGAACTGAGATTTGTCAAGGTTACACTTTAACCTTCACTGTGGAGTGTGTGAAAGAGCGTACGCAGACTCTGGAGATGCACCTTGGTACTATGATGCCCTCAATATAATTTATACAGCATGGTATATTTTGCATTAATTGGTCAAGAAATTGATAAAACAGGGTGGGGGCACTGGCAATTCCAAATACTAAGCACCTCTATTTAAAGAGGCTGAAAGGTGTATTGACTACCATGAGCTGCTGCAACTCTACATCAAGCGGAAGCTGCAGGTAGACTTTGGCCATTAATTCATCCGGACGTAGTATCAGATATGAATCAATGTGAGCCTGTACATTTATTGACATTCTAAAGTCACCAAATAGTCACAATTTTCCAGTTAGTTCTTGATGACTATGAGTGGCAATTCCCTTTGATTAAATGCAGCCAGTTCAATTACATAAAATTGTGTTGGTCTGTCGAGCTCTTCTTTAACCTGGTTGTGGAGAGCTACTGGGACAGGACATGCTCTGCAAAAGTTAGGGCAAACGGAAGGTAGGAATTTGATGTGGGCTGTGAAACACTTAATGCAGTCAAATCCAGGAGAGAAGAGGTCAGCAAATTTCTTGCACAATGCTCCTAAGTCCTGAAAGGCTACTTCATGTGACACCAAGTTAAAAGTATCTGTGATTGTAAAACCCAATGTCATGAAAGTGTCCAGACCAAACAGTTTCTCTGCTGAGCGGCTACCTTCTACCAGAAATGTAATTTCCTGAACAAAACTTTTGCACTTGGCGTCGACTGTGTATTAATCATTGATAGGACTGGTTTGCCTATCATAGTTAACTACACTCCTGGAAATTGAAATAAGAACACCGTGAATTCATTGTCCCAGGAAGGGGAAACTTTATTGACACATTCCTGGGGTCAGATACATCACATGATCACACTGACAGAACCACAGGCACATAGACACAGGCAACAGAGCATGCACAATGTCGGCACTAGTACAGTGTATATCCACCTTTCGCAGCAATGCAGGCTGCTATTCTCCCATGGAGACGATCGTAGAGATGCTGGATGTAGTCCTGTGGAACGGCTTGCCATGCCATTTCCACCTGGCGCCTCAGTTGGACCAGCGTTCGTGCTGGACGTGCAGACCGCGTGAGACGACGCTTCATCCAGTCCCAAACATGCTCAATGGGGGACAGATCCGGAGATCTTGCTGGCCAGGGTAGTTGACTTACATCTTCTAGAGCACGTTGGGTGGCACGGGATACATGCGGACGTGCATTGTCCTGTTGGAACAGCAAGTTCCCTTGCCGGTCTAGGAATGGTAGAACGATGGGTTCGATGACGGTTTGGATGTACCGTGCACTATTCAGTGTCCCCTCGATGATCACCAGTGGTGTACGGCCAGTGTAGGAGATCGCTCCCCACACCATGATGCCGGGTGTTGGCCCTGTGTGCCTCGGTCGTATGCAGTCCTGATTGTGGCGCTCACCTGCACGGCGCCAAACACGCATACGACCATCATTGGCACCAAGGCAGAAGCAACTCTCATCGCTGAAGACGACACGTCTCCATTCGTCCCTCCATTCACGCCTGTCGCGACACCACTGGAGGCGGGCTGCACGATGTTGGGGCGTGAGCGGAAGACGGCCTAACGGTGTGCGGGACCGTAGTCCAGCTTCATGGAGATGGTTGCGAATGGTCCTCGCCGATACCCCAGGAGCAACAGTGTCCCTAATTTGCTGGGAAGTGGCGGTGCGGTCCCCTACGGCACTGCGTAGGATCCTACGGTCTTGGCGTGCATCCGTGCGTCGCTGCAGTCCGGTCCCAGGCCGACGGGCACGTGCACCTTCCGCCGACCACTGGCGACAACATCGATGTACTGTGGAGACCTCACGCCCCACGTGTTGAGCAATTCGGCGGTACGTCCACCCGGCCTCCCGCATGCCCACTATACGCCCTCGCTCAAAGTCCGTCAACTGCACATACGGTTCACGTCCACGCTGTCGCGGCATGCTACCAGTGTTAAAGACTGCGATGGAGCTCCGTATGCCACGGCAAACTGGCTGACACTGACGGCGGCGGTGCACAAATGCTGCGCAGCTAGCGCCATTCCACGGCCAACACCGCGGTTCCTGGTGTGTCCGCTGTGCCGTGCGTGTGATCATTGCTTGTACAGCCCTCTCGCAGTGTCCGGAGCAAGTATGGTGGGTCTGACACACCGGTGTCAATGTGTTCTTTTTTCCATTTCCAGGAGTGTAAGTGTTGAGCTGTTGGACATAAGGGAGGTGCACTAATTTTCAGATAAGTTTATGTATTGAGAAGTGAGGTGCCAGACCAGTGTCTACTTGCAGTCGTACCATTTAAGCACTGATGGGCACTGTGATACACAATTTATTGGGAATGAAACTGCTGGAAATGATCAAGTTTATGTCTATAGGCTGTTCTTGCTGTTGCAAAAATGAATCACAGAAGACTGACATGCTGAGTTAGACGGAAGCAGATGCTGCTCCAACTGTTTACCTGCTGCAGCATGTGCATGGGCTAGGGCCTGTTTACAAGCAGGCTGCAATGTATGTCTTTGTTCCTAATTACTGGCCTTCAGCATACGAGGCTTTGAAAGCCTGTGCGAAAGCTAGAACTTTTTCAAGTGATGAACCATCAAACTGTAAAGCTTGCTGTCTAGCTGCTTTATCCAGAGCAGACCTGATAATGGCATCCCTAGCCATTATGATGGCATATGATTCCTTATGTTTTGAAGTGACGAAATGACACTTTCAGCTAAGGCCGTGCAGTTCTGCCACCCACATCCTGTATGTCTGATTAGGGTGTTTATCACACTGATAAAATTATACCCTAGATACAATCACAAGCTCATGCCGCTGGTGGTACGTGGTTAGTAAACTGCACATTTCCTCAAACAACAACAGAATGTGTTCAGACAGTGGAGCCAGTTTACATAAAAGTCTATATCCAGAATGAGATTTTCACTCTGCAGCAGAGTGTGCACTGATATGAAACTTCCTGGGAGATTCAAACTGTGTGTCAGACCATGACTCGAACTCATGACATTTGCCTTTCACAGGCAAGTGCTCTACTATCTGAGCTACCCACGCATCACACCCCATCCTCACAGCTTTACTTCTGCCAGTACCTTGTCTCCTACCTTCCATACTTCACAGAAGCTCTCCTGCGAACCTTGCAGAACTAGAACTCCTGGAAGAAACGATATTGCAGAGACATGGCTTAGTCACAGCCTGGGGGATGTTTCCAGAATGAGATTTTCACTCTGCAGCGGAGTGTGCACTGATATGAAACTTCCTCGCAGATTAAAACTGCGTGCCGGACCGAGACTCCAAGGAGACAAGGTACTGGAAGAAGTAAAGCTGTGAGGAAGGGGCATGAGGCGTGCTTGGGTAGCTCAGACAGTAGAGCACTTGCCCATGAAAGGCAAAGGTCCCCAAGTTCGAATCTTGGTCCGGCACCCAGTTTTAAGCTGCCAGAAAGTTTCAAAAGTCTATATGTTTGTGGCAACAACAGAAGAGCTTTTTGAATGTTGGCATTCTTCACTTGTATTACTCCTAGTCCTCTGGTGATTCTCATATGGTGGGAATAGCGGCAGGTGGGCTGGTTATGGATGCTGCTGGCATTCCACAAGTGCTTACAAAACCCTTTCCAAAACAGAACTGTTTTCTTGCAGAATTTGTTGTATTTGTGTCTGGCTTTCCAACTGCCATTGCAGCAGGCTATGAAGTACAGTTTCCACTTCTGTCATCCATGATGGACTGAGAAAGGTGTGGGGGGGGGGTGGGGGAGGGAGAGGGAGAGAGAGGGGGGAGAGGGAGAGAGAGAGAGGGAGAGGGAGAGGGAGAGGGAGAGGGAGAGGGAGAGGGAGAGGGAGAGGGAGAGGGAGAGGGAGAGGGAGAGGGAGAGGGAGAGGGAGAGGGAGAGGGAGAGGGAGAGGGAGAGGGAGAGGGAGAGGGAGAGGGAGAGGGAGAGGGAGAGGGAGAGGGAGAGGGAGAGGGAGAGGGAGGGGAGAATACCAAGTTCCACAGTCACCACTTGGAAATAAAAAAATGACATGATCATAAGGCATTTTTGGCCGGGAGGCCCCTTTCGGAATCGGCCACCAAGTGCAAGCGTTATTTCAGTCGATGCCACATTGGGCAATTTGCATGTTGTTGTTGTTTTTGGGGAAGGAGACCAGACAGCGAGGTCATCGGTCTCATCGGATTAGGGAAGGAAGTCGGCCGTGGCCTTTCAGAGGAACCATCCTGGCATTTGCCTGGAGTGATTTAGGGAAATCACGGAAAACCTAAATCAGGATGGCCGGACGTGGGATTGAACCGCCGTCCTCCCGAATGCGAGCAACTTGCATGTCAATGATGAGGATGAAAACACAACACCCAGTCCATGAGCGGAGAAAATCTCCAACCTGCCCAGGAATCGAACCCGGGCCTGCTGCATGGGAGGCAAGTACATTACCACACAGCTAAGCAGATGGACACCAGTTGGACAGTAACCATTACAATCCATAATACAGTAGTAAATCCAAGGTAATTGTATTTCAGACTACAAGAACATGACTATTATGGTGCAGCTAGTGAAGTGAAGTATAGCGCTCGGGCTGTGGCCTAATTAAGCCACCATAGTTTAAATGGGCACCAATCAGCAAGCTGTGAGCATTGATGTGTGCATCTGTGTTGTGGACACCCTACAAGGAAGGGGTGCTGTTCCTACCAACCAATTCTGAAACAGACACTATGGCTAGCAGATGATCCTTGACGACGTAGCATGCTGAGATGGAAGGTGAAAATGGCGTGATACTGTTTCTGCGGCAACATGTTAATTGCGCACACTCCGAGAGGTGCCCAATGAACAGCTGTAGCCAATGCTGGAGAATTTCCCACCAGAGATGGAGAAGCCTAGTAACATGGTAAAACGTGGGAGTTACTGCACTCCTCGAAAAAAACTGAACAAGAAAGAAGGAGCTTGTGAAACATCACACAGTCACATAAGCTGAGTGCAGTGGATGTTTGTGCACAACATGCGGCAGAGTGGACCCCATATACGACAGTTCTGTACATTCACAGCACCGTGCACAGTGAAATGTGCATTGCATGTCCAAAGAATATTCCCTGGGCACGTCATCCATTGCCATGCATGCCAAAAAATGAAGGATAAAGGCGTGGCTTTCTAGCCTATCTTGGGACTTCATTTGGCCCACATACTGAATCTTGTAGGGATACCAGGGAGTACGACAATTCCCATGATACAGCTTGAGCACTGGCTGCAGAAAGTGAATCATGTGCTGCATAGTTGGCTATAGCTACAGCAACTTCGTCACCAACTGCCATGGGAATGGGCTGCCTCCCTCTCCATGCTGTACCACATAATTCATCTGCTTTTCCAAA
This sequence comes from Schistocerca americana, assembly GCF_021461395.2. Lineage (NCBI taxonomy): Eukaryota > Metazoa > Arthropoda > Insecta > Orthoptera > Acrididae > Schistocerca > Schistocerca americana. The sequence continues at coordinate 737,453,394 of NC_060121.1, read as the reverse complement.
TTGCTTGATCACATTGTCTAGGCCATTTATGGACATGGGGCCTCTTCACAGCTGTCTCTGTTGGCAATATTCATTTATTTATTATCTTTTTTTTTTTGCATATAGTCCCCCCCCACAAACCATGGACCTTGCCATTGGTGAGGAGGCTTGCGTGCCTCAACGATATAGATAGCCATACCGTAGGTGCAACCACAACGGAGGGGTATCTGTTGAGAGGCCAGACAAACGTGTGGTTCCTGAAGAGGGGCAGCAGCCTTTTCAGTAGTTGCAGTGCCAACAGTATGGATGATTGACTGATCTGGCCTTGAAAAAAAAACCAAATAGGCCTTGATGTTCTGGTACTGCGAACGGCTGAAAGCAAGGGGAAACTACAGCCGTCATTTTACCCGAGGGCATGAAGCTTTACTGTATGATTAAATGATGATAGCATCCTCTTGGGTAAAATATTCCGGAGGTAAAATAGTCCCCCATCCGGATCTCTGGGCGGGGACTACTCAAGAGGACGTTGTTATCAGAAGAAAGAAAACTGGCATTCTACGGATCGGAGTGTGGAATGTCAGATCCCTTAATCGGGCAGGTAGGCTAGAAAATTTAAAAAGGGAAATGGATAGGTTAAAGTTAGATATAGTGGGAATTAGTGAAGTTCGGTGGCAGGAGAAAAAAGACTTTTGGTCAGGTGAATACAGGGTTGTTGTTGTTGTGGTCTTCAGTCCTGAGACTGATTTGATGCAGCTCTCCATGCTACTCTATCCTGTGCAAGCTTGGTTATAAATACAAAATCAAATACGGGTAATGCATGAGTAGGTTTAATAATGAATAAAAAAAACAGGAGTGCGGGTAAGCTACTACAAACAGCATAGTGAACACATTATTGTGGCCAAGATAGACACCCGAGTCGAAACAAGGCCCCTGGAGTAGACAACATTCCATTAGAACTACTGACAGCCTTGGGAGAGCCAGTCCTGACAAAACTCAACCATCTGGTGAGCAAGATGTATGAGACAGGCGAAATACCCTCAGACTTCAAGAAGAATATAATAATTCCAATCCCAAAGAATGCAGGTGTTGACAGATGTGAAAATTACTGAACTATCAGTTTAATAAGTCACAGCTGCAAAATACTAACGCAAATTCTTTACAGACGAATGGAAAAACTGGTAGAAGCCGACCTCGGGGAAGATCAGTTTGGATTCCGTAGAAATCGTGAGGCAATACTGACCCTACGACTTATCTTAGAAGAAAGATTAAGGAAAGGCAAACCTACATTTGTAGCATTTGTAGACTTAGAGAAAGCTTTTGACAATGTTGACTGGAATAGTCTTTTTCAAATTCTGAAGGTGGCAGGGGTAAAATACAGGGAGCGAAAGGCTATTTACAATTTGTGCAGAAACCAGATGGCAGTTATAAGAGTTGAAGGACATGAAAAAGCACTGTTTGGGAAGGGAGTGAGACAGGGTTGTAGCCTCTCCCCGATGCTGTTCAACCTGTATATTGAGCAAGCAGTGAAGGAAACAAAAGAAAAGTTCAGAGTAGGTATTAAAATCCATGGAGAAGAAATAAAAACTTTGAGGTTCGCCGATGACATTGTAATTCTGTCAGAGACAGCACAGGACTTGGAAGAGCAGTTGAACGGAATGGACAGTGTCTTGAAAGGAGGGTATAAGACGAACATCAACAAAAGCAAATAGAGGATAATGGAATGTAGTCGAATTAAGTCGGGTGACGCTGAGGGAATTAGATTAGGAAATGAAACACTTAAAGCAGTAAAGGAGTTTTGCTATTTGGGGAACAAAATAACTGATGATGGTCGAAGTAGATAGGATATAAAATGTAGACTGGCAATGGCAAGTAAAGCATTTCTGAAGAAGAAAAATTTGTTAACATAAAGTATAGATTTAAGTGTCAGGAAGTCGTTTCTGAAAGTATTTGTATGGAGTGTAGCCATGTATGGAAGTGAAACATGGACGATAAATACACCCCTGGAAATGGAAAACAGAACACATTGACACCGGTGTGTCAGACCCACCATACTTGCTCCGGACACTGCGAGAGGGCTGTACAAGCAATGATCACACGCACGGCACAGCGGACACACCAGGAACCGCGGTGTTGGCCGTGGAATGGCGCTAGCTGCGCAGCATTTGTGCACCGCCGCCGTCAGTGTCAGCCAGTTTGCCGTGGCATACGGAGCTCCATCGCAGTCTTTAACACTGGTAGCATGCCGCGACAGCGTGGACGTGAACCGTATGTGCAGTTGACGGACTTTGAGCGAGGGCGTATAGTGGGCATGCGGGAGGCCGGGTGGACGTACCGCCGAATTGCTCAACACGTGGGGCGTGAGGTCTCCACAGTACATCGATGTTGTCGCCAGTGGTCGGCGGAAGGTGCACGTGCCCGTCGACCTGGGACCGGACCGCAGCGACGCACGGATGCACGTCAAGACCGTAGGATCCTACGCAGTGCCGTAGGGGACCGCACCGCCACTTCCCAGCAAATTAGGGACACTGTTGCTCCTGGGGTATCGGCGAGGACCATTCGCAACCGTCTCCATGAAGCTGGGCTACGGTCCCGCACACCGTTAGGCCGTCTTCCGCTCACGCCCCAACATCGTGCAGCCCGCCTCCAGTGGTGTCGCGACAGGCGTGAATGGAGGGACGAATGGAGACGTGTCGTCTTCAGCGATGAGAGTCGCTTCTGCCTTGGTGCCAATGATGGTCGTATGCGTGTTTGGCGCCGTGCAGGTGAGCGCCACAATCAGGACTGCATACGACCGAGGCACACACGGCCAACACCCGGCATCATGGTGTGGGGAGCGATCTCCTACACTGGCCGTACACCACTGGTGATCGTCGAGGGGACACTGAATAGTGCACGGTACATCCAAACCGTCATCGAACCCATCGTTCGACCATTCCTAGACCGGCAAGGGAACTTGCTGTTCCAACAGGACAATGCACGTCCGCATGTATCCCGTGCCACCCAACGTGCTCTAGAAGGTGTAAGTCAACTACCCTGGGCAGCAAGATCTCCGGATCTGTCCCCCATTGAGCATGTTTGGGACTGGATGAAGCGTCGTCTCACGCGGTCTGCACGTCCAGCACGAACGCTGGTCCAACTGAGGCGCCAGGTGGAAATGGCATGGCAAGCCGTTCCACAGAACTACATCCAGCATCTCTACGATCGTCTCCATGGGAGAATAGCAGCCTGCATTGCTGCGAAAGATGGATATACACTGTACTAGTGCCGACATTGTGCATGCTCTGTTGCCTGTGTCTATGTGCCTGTGGTTCTGTCAGTGTAATCATGTGATGTATCTGACCCCAGGAATGTGTCAATAAAGTTTCCCCTTCCTGGGACAATGAATTCACGGTGTTCTTATTTCAATTTCCAGGAGTGTAGTTTAGACAAGAAGAGAATAGAATCTTTTCTAAATGTGGTGCTACAGAAGAATGCTGAAGATTAGATGGATAGATCACATAACTAATGAGGAAGTGTTGAATAGGATTGGGGAAAAGAGAAGTTTGTGGCACAACTTGACTAGAAGAAGGGATCAGTTGGTAGGACATGTTCTGAGGCATCAAAGGATCATCAATTTAGTATTGGAGGGCAGCTTGGAGGGTAAAAATCGTAGAGGGAGCCCAAGAGATGAATACACTAAGCAGATTCAGAAGGATGTAGGCTGCAGTAGGTACTGGGAGGTGAAGAGGCTTGCACAGCATAGAGTAGCATGGAGAGCTGCATCAAACCAGTCTCAGGACTGAAGACCACAACAACAACAACATATCATTTTGATACAATTTCTGCACAAACAGTAGGAATTTGCAATTCACATGCACAAGGAGCCACTTACGGGTGATGCATGTGGCAATATATTGTACAGTACTTCATAATGCAACATACAGTTGTTACATAGTATAGGTATTTGAATTTACAGCATGTTGTTACAAAAATAATATATATTACGATCACCTCAGAATAGGTACATCATATAGATAGAAGAGTTAGGCCTATGTTTAAGAATAGTTACATTTTAATATCAGTATTCATTCACTGAGTACAAACATTTGAGAGTTAAGAATAATTTTATTTCCCTTTTGAATACTTTACCTCTGTGGCATCTTATAGCACTTGGCAGTTTGTTAAACAATTTCTGGCCATTAATCCAAGGACTATGATCTGTTGTCTTTAGTTTAGTACTGTTTCTGAAGAAGCAATCTTTTTATCTTGCATTATGGGTATGCACATCACAGCACCTAGTTTCATTATTTTTATGGTCCACAAAGAATGTTATTAATTTGTACAGATACAAGGAATCTACTGTTAGATATTTATGTTGTACAAAGGTTTCCCTACATGAATCTCTGTCTTGTAGTCGATGCATGGTCCTGATTGCTCTTTTCTGCAGTGTTAGGATTCTATTCATGTGTCTATCAGTAGCACATCCCCATACCTCTATTCCATAATTAATACATGCAAATATTGTGCCATAATAAACAGTTTTTAATGTTTGTTCACAGACTATTTTTGATAGTTTGCTAATTAAGTACAGTGAACTGCTGATTTTATTGCATACAAAATTGATACGGTCTACCCATCTAAGATTTTCGTCTAGGTATATCCCCAAAAATTTACCTTTGTCAGTGTCTACTTCAGAGGTGCCTCTAAATCATTAATGTGGACCAGGAAAAGGAAAGGGCCCAATACGGAGGCCTGAGGTACACCTTGTTTTACTGTTTCATAGCTGGATTGGAAATGTTTGATCTGATCATTAATTTCATAACTCAGCTTTGTACACTGCTTATGATTGGTTAGATAAGTGATCAGTAGATGTATGGATGTGGCATTTATATTGTAAGTTTCCAGTTTCCTTAGTAGTAGCTCATGGTTCACTGAGTCAAATGCTTTAGTAAGGTCTAGAAATATCCCTGCTGTCTGCATTACCTCATCCAGGGCATCATACACCTTGTGGAGAAATTCGGTAATCGCCGTAATGGTACTGTGATGCTTCCTGAAGCCATGCTGTGTTCTCCTAGTAAATTATTCGTTGTGAAATAATCAATAAGTTGTGTCAACAAAAAATTTCAAATATTTTACCAATTAATATTAGTGATATGGGCCTGAAGTTTGATAGTTATTCTTTCGATCCTTTTTTATGCATAAGTTAATATATTTGGGAAATGTGTGCTCCCTGATACTACTGTTGATCATATGGGTAATTATTCCAACTAATTCCTTATTGCATTTTTAATTATAATACTATTCAGTCAGTCCCAGCCAGATGAGGTCCTATTCTTTAAGTTATTTATTATTTTTCCTATTTCCTCCACACTCACTTCCTTAAATTCAAAGGCAGTTGCCAGCCTAGGGGAAGGCTTTACCATCCGAGTCAGACTTGTGTGATTAACTGGATTCACAGCTGAAGATATAAAATATTCATTAAATATATTGCAGATTTTATCTGGATCATTAATATGGTTTCCTTCATGCTGGATTCTGTCAATTTGAGCATCTAACTTAGGGGTGGCTTTGCAGTATTTATTAATTACATTCCATGAAGTCTTCCCTATATTTGATGACTGAGCTATTTCCTTATCTAGGATCTGTTTTCTTAAATTTGAGAGCTGTTCCTGAAATTGTTTTTTAGCTTGATTGTACGTATCCTTAAATATTTGCAATTTAGTTGACTTATTTAGCACACTTAGATCCTCGATATTTTGCCTGAGTTTAATCATGTAAGCTGGAAGAGTCAGTTGGGTGTTATTTACATTTTGGTTGAGAGTTACTACTTTCTTAATTTCTTTCACTGGGCAGCAAAAATTAAGATATTGTAAAATAATATCTTAAAATTTGGCCCATTTGTATTCGGACCCTTTTTGCTGAAATGCTAGTTTACTTTTAAAAGCATTAATGTTTTTCTCTTTAAGCATTCTTTTATGTTCTATGACCTGAGTCCTTTCTTGGATGTTTGTGTGTTCATAGTCTACAAATTGATATTTGTGGTCTGAGTAGTGGAAGTCCACATTCCAGCATCTAATACTATCTTTTACCTCTTTACTTAGTATTATGTAATCTATACTACTAGAAGTAGACTGAGTTATTCTTGCATCTGAATTTACTGCATTAATAAGATTATAGGAGTTAAGGGTGTCTATTAGCCCGCTGTTATGATTATTGCAAGGTGTTGCCTCTATATTCAAGTCACCCAGTATTGCTACCTCGTTTGTGTCATAGTGTCCCACTATTCTACTAAAAATATCTATAAAAGGCCCTACCTCTGATTTTGGTGGACAATAAATCCCAATAATTTTCTGTTTCACTGTGCCATTTTCGCAACCTTTGATATGGAGTTCAACGCCTGTCACTTCAGCCAAGCCTTCATTATTATACAGATCTAGATAGTTTAATTTATTTACTTTGAGCTGCACTCTCACAAATACTGCTACACCTCCACTTTTATGATGCTGTATACAGTAGCTATTTCCTAGGAAATAGCCATTTAGTTTAAAGAAAATAATGTCCTCAGATTTCAGTTCATGCTCGGTTTCCCCTTTCTCTAACAGGGGTTGGAACAGAAACTAAATGACCAGCAGTGGCATAGGGTACCCTCTGCTACACACCAAATGATGGCCTGCAGAGCACACTATGTGATCAAAAGTATCGGGACGCATGGCTGAAAATTATTTATAAGTTCGTGGCATCTGCCATCGGTAATGCTGGAATTCAACATGGGTGTTGGCCCATCCTTAGCTTTGATGACAGCTTCGCTCTCACAGATATACGTTCAATCGGGTGCTGGAGGGTTTCTTGGGGAATGGCAGCCATTCTTCACAGAGTGCTGCACGGAGAAGAGGTATCAATGTTGGTCGGTGAGGCCTGGCACGAAGTCGGCGTTCCAAAACATCCCAAAGGAGTTCCGTTGGATTCAGGTCAGGACTCTGTGCACGCCAGTCCATTACAGGGATGTTATTGTCATGAAACCACTCTGCCACAGGCTATGCATTTTGAACAGGTGCTGGATCATGTTGAAAGATGCAATGGCCATCCCCGAATTGCTCTTCAACAGTGGGAAGCAAGAAGATGCTTAAAACATCAATGTAGGACTGTGATGTGATAGTGCCGCGCAAAATAACAAGGGGTGCAAGCCCCCTCCATGAAAAACATGACCACATCATAACACCACAGCCTCCGAATTTTACTGTTGGCACTACACACGCTGGCAGATGATGTTCACTGGGTATTCGCCATACCCACACCCTGCCATCGGATCGCCACATTGTGTACTGCGATTCGTCACTCCATCAAACATTGTTTCACTGTTCAATTGTCCAATGTTTATGCTCCTTACACCAAGTGGGGCATCGTTTGTCATTTACCGGTGTGATGTGTAGCTTATGAGCAGCTGCTCAACCATGCAATCCCGCCTAACTGTCACAGTACTTGCAGAGGATCCTGATGGAGTTTGAAATTCATGTGTGATGGTCTGGACAGATGTCTGCCTATTACACGTAGCAACACTTCAACTGTCGGCATTCTCTGTCAGTCAACAGATGAGGTTGGCCTGTACACTTTTGTGCTGTACATGTCCTTCACATTTCCACATCACTATCACACTGGAAACGGTGGAACTAGGGATGTTTAAGAGTGTGGAAATCTCATGTACAGACATATGACACCAGTGACACCTAATCACCTGACCATGTTCGAATTCTGTGAGTTCCGTGGAGTGCCCCATTCTGGTCTCTCGCAATGCCTAATGCCTACTGAGGTCGCTGATAATAGAGTACCAGGCAGTAGGTGGAAGCATAATGCACCTAATATGAAAAACGTATCTTTTTGATCACATAGTGTATGTATCTAGATGTGGAGATTTGAGGTGTGGCAACAGCTGCAAGACTCTCATGACAAGAAGAACAGAATATCTAATGTCTTCGCAGTTTCCAAGCCTTTAAGTGGATTCCCTGTCAAGAGGTAGGCAACCCACCTTTTCTTGTATCTTGCACGAAGAAAATAACCTTAACTGGAACTTCTGGGTATTTCCGAGCTTTTGGCCCTCTGTAGTATTAGTACTTCCTTGTTGCAATGATAGTTTGCAGCTTGGTCTTCAATGTGATCCAATTCCACAATCTGGATTCGTTCAAATTATTCTTTTTGCCAGCTCCTCTACAAAACATATTCTTCAGATGTGAGTTTGAAATTTGTTTCCTAACTGCACCAAATTAAGAAGTTTGTTTATTTTTGCTATGTTACCCCTTATAGGAGAAGGATAAATTTGGCTCTTTTGTCAGAGAAAAACTGTGCTTGTCTTATTGTCCAAAATAATATAACTTTGACTACAATAATAGCCTCTATCTAAATCAAACATCAACAATCAAAGACAGTTACACTGTTACCTCATATATAATAATTGATTTCCAAACACTAGTGATACTGTTGCTCAGTTTTGAACTAAGGAACGAGCACTACACCGCAAGTTTCTGTAATGTGAAAATATACGCTCAGGTAAGCCTCATGCTAACTTTTTGTGACCAAATTTTGGGAAGAGTGCACAGCAACAAGCAGATAAGACATGTGTTTCGACAGGTTGTACCTAGACAACAGTAGGAAGAAAAATGCACAAACGACTAGCATGCATCCCATCTGTCAGCAATGCCTCCAAAAAGCCAACAGAATCTTGGACCAACACAATGTCAAATGAGTAATCCCATTCCCCAGGCAAGAACTTGACACTACTATGTACAGTAAAGGATGATTAGGGCCTTCAGAAACCGGAGGTCTACCACAACCTCTGCCAATGCAGCAGACCAATAAATCAGCTGTTGTCAATCATAGTAGAGACGGTAGCAATGCTACAGATTACAACAAAACAAAACCAAGATACTTAGGCAATATTTCTCCTTCTGGGATTGTATGATTAAAGAGGCTATTGATATTAGTGTCCAAAATGGTCTAATTCAAAGACAGTGGTCTGTAACCGAGTTTTTTATTAAACCCTGCTCTGAGTCGAGAAAAAGCAAAGTGTTCCGATACACCAGGTGGTCACAATGCGAAGGCTGCGGTTCACAGTGGGCATTGCTACTTCCCACTGCAGTGGCTGCATGGACAGCAAGAGCAGTAGTTCATCTACATCTACATCTACATCTATATCTACATTTATACTTCGCAAGCCACCCAACGGTGTGTGGCGGAGGGCACTTTACGTGCCACTGTCATTACCTCCCTTTCCTGTTCCAGTCGCGTATGGTTCGCAGGAAGAACGACTGTCTGAAAGCCTCCGTGCGCGCTCTAATCTCTCTAATTTTACATTTGTGATCTCCTCGGGAGGTATAAGTAGGGGGAAGCAATATATTTGATACCTCATCCAGAAACGCACCCTCTCGAAACCTGGACAGCAAGCTACACCGCAATGCAGAGCGCCTCTCTTGCAGAGTCTGCCACTTGAGTTTGTTAAACATCTCCGTAACGCTATCGTGGTTACCAAATAACCCTGTGACGAAACGCGCCGCTCTTCTTTGGATCTTCTCTATCTCCTCCGTCAACCCGATCTGGTACGAATCCCACACTGATGAGCAATACTCAAGTATAGGTCGAAGGAGTGTTTTGTAAGCCACCTCCTTTGTTGATGGACTACATTTTCTAAGGACTCTCCCAATGAATCTCAACCTGGTACCCGCCTTACCAACAATTAATTTTATATGATCGTTCCACTTCAAATCGTTCCGCACGCATCCTCCCAGATATTTTACAGAAGTAACTGCTACCAGTGTTTGTTCCGCTATCATATAATCATACAATAAAGGAACCTTCTTTCTATTTATTCGCAATACATTACATTTGTCTATGTTAAGGGTCAGTTGCCACTCCCTGCACCAAGTGCCTATCCGCTGCAGATCTTCCTGCATTTCGCTACAATTATCTAATGCTGCAACTTCTCTGTATACTACAGCATCATCCGCGAAAAGCCGCATGGGACTTCCGACACTATCTACTAGGTCATTTATATATATTGTGAAAAGCAATGGTCCCATAACACTCCCCTGTGGCACGCCAGAGGTTACTTTAACGTCTGTAGACGTCTCTCCATTGATAACAACATGCTGTGTTCTGTTTGCTAAAAACTCTTCAATCCAGCCACACAGCTGGTCTGATATTCCATAGGCTCTTACTTTGTTTATCAGGTGACAGTGTGGAACTGTATCGAACGCATTCCGGAAGTCAAGAAAAATAGCATCTACCTGGGAGCCTGTATCCAATATTTTCTGGCTCTCGTGAACAAATAAAGCGAGTTGGGTCTCACACGATCGCTGTTTCCGGAATCCATGTTGATTCCTACAGAGTAGATTCTGGGTTTCCAAAAACGACATGATACTCGAGCAAAAAACATGTTCTAAAATTCTACAACAGATCGAAGTCAGAGATATAGGACTATAGTTTTGCGCATCTGCTCGACAACCCTTCTTGAAGACTGGGACTACCTGTGCTCTTTTCCAATCATTTGGAACCTTCCGTTCCTCTAGAGACTTGCGGTACACGGCTGTAAGAAGGGGGGCAAGTTCTTTCGCGTACTCTGTGTAGAATCGAATTGGTATCCCATCAGGTCCAGTGGACTTTCCTCTGTTGAGTGATTCCAGTTGCTTTTCTATTCCTTGGACACTTATTTCGATGTCAGCCATTTTTTCGTTTGTGCGAGGATTTAGAGAAGGAACTGCAGTGCGGTCTTCCTCTGTGAAACAGCTTTGGAAAAAGGTGTTTAGTATTTCAGCTTTACGGGTGTCATCCTCTGTTTCAATGCCATCATCATCCCGGAGTGTCTGGATATGCTGTTTCGAGCCACTTACTGATTTAACGTAAGACCAGAACTTCCTAGGATTTTCTGTCAAGTCGGTACATAGAATTTTACTTTCGAATTCACTGAACGCTTCACGCATAGCCCTCCTTACGCTAACTTTGACATCGTTTAGCTTCTGTTTGTCTGAGAGGTTTTGGCTGCATTTAAACTTAGAGTGAAGCTCTCTTTGCTTTCGCAGTAGTTTCCTAACTTTGTTGTTGTACCACGGTAGGTTTTTCCCGTCCCTCACAGTTTTACTCGGCACGTACCTGTCTAAAACGCATTTTACGATTGCCTTGAACCTTATCCATAAACACTCAACATTGTCAGTGTCGGAACAGAAATTTTCGTTTTGATCTGTCAGGTAGTCTGAAATCTGCCTTCTATTACTCTTGCTAAACAGATAAACCTTCCTCCCTTTTTTTATATTCCTACTAACTTCCATATTGAGGGATGCTGCAACGGCCTTATGATCACTGATTCCCTGTTCTGTACATACAGAGTCGAAAAGTTTGGGTCTGTTTGTTATCAGTAGGTACAAGATGTTATCTCCATGAGTCAGTTCTCTGATTGATTGCTCGAGGTAATTTTCGGATAGGGCACTCAGTATAATGTCACTCGATGCTCTGTCCCTACCACCCGTCCTAAACATCTGAGTGTCCCAGTCTATATCTGGTAAATTGAAATCTCCACCTAAGACTATAACATGTTGAGAAAATTTACGTGAAATGTATTCCACATTTTCTCTCAGTTGTTCTGCCACTAATGCTGCTGAGTCGGGAGGTCGGTAAAAGGAGCCAATTATTAACCTAGCTCGGTTGTTGAGTGTAGCCTCCACCCATAATAATTCACAGGAACTATCCACTTCTATTTCACTACAGGATAAACTACTACTAACAGCAACGAACACTCCACCACCGGTTGCATGCAATCTATCCTTTCTAAACACCGTCTGTACCTTTGTAAAAATTTCGGCAGAATTTCTCTCTGGCTTCAACCAGCTTTCTGTACCTATAACGATTTCGGCTTTGGTGCTTTCTATCAGCGCTTGAAGTTCCGGTACTTTACCAATGCAGCTTCGACAGTTCACAATTACAATACCGATTGCTGCTTGGTCCCCGCATGTCATGACTTTGCCCTACACCCGTTGAGGCTGTTGCCCTTTCTGTACTTGCCCAAGGCCACCTAACCTAAAAAACCGCCCAGCCCACGCCACACAACCCCTGCTACCCGTGTAGCCGCTTGTTGCGTGTAGTGGACTCCTGACCTATCCAGCGGAACCCGAAACCCCACCACCCTATGGTGCAAGTCGAGGAATCTGCAGCCCACACGGTCGCAGAACCGTCTCAGCCTCCGATTCAGACCCTCCACTCAGCTCTGTACCAAACGTCCGTAGTCAGTCCTGTAGACGATGCTGCAGATGGTGAGCTCTGCTTTCATCCCGCTAGCGAGACTGGCAGTCTTCACCAAATCAGATAGTCGCCGGAAGCCAGAGAGGATTTCCTCGGATCCATAGCGACACACATCATTGGTGCCGACATGAGCGACCACCTGCAGATGGGTGCACCCCGTACCCTTCATGGCATCCGGAAGGACCCTTTCCACATCTGGAATGACTCCCCCCGGTATGCACACGGAGTGCACATTGGTTTTCTTCCCCTCTCTTGCTGCCATATCCCTAAGGGGCCCCATTACGCGCCTGACGTTGGAGCTCCCAACTACGAGTAAGCCCACCCTCTGCGACCGCCCAGATCTTGCAGACTGTGGGGCAACCTCTAGAACAGGACAAGCAGCCATGTCCAGTGGAAGATCAGTATCAGCCTGAGACAGCGCCTGAAACCAGTTCGTCAGACAAATTGGAGAGGCCTTCCGTTCAGCCCTCCGGAATGTCTTTCGCCCCCTACCACGCCTCGAGACGACCTCCCACTCTACCACAGGTGAGGGATCAGCCTCAATGTGGGCAGTATCCCGGGCAACCACAGTCGTAGTCCGATCGGGGGATACGTGGGACGAGCTGGCCGTCCCCGACAAACCCCCATCCGGAACCCCACAGTGATGCCCATTGGCAACAGCCTCAAGCTGTGTGACCGAAGCCAACACTGCCTGAAGCTGGGAGCGAAGGGATGCCAACTCAGCCAGCATCCGAACACAGCAGTTGCAGTCCCTATCCATGCTAAAAACTGTTGTGCAAAGAACGTCTGAACTAATCTACAGAGAGCGCAAACAAATCGACACAAAATTTAAACGGTTATTACAATACAAGATTGCCTAGTAAATGCAGTAATGCTGCTACTTGCGCACTGCTGACACACTGCTCGGCGGCGGAAGGAGACTACGCGAATTTACACTATTCAGGTACTAAAACGCGATGCTACAACTCTCAAATACTATAATACGCCAGAAATTTATGAATTAGACAATGCAAGTACCAAAAACATGCAAAGAAATTAAGAATTAAACTATGTAACAAATAAGTGAGCTAGGAGTATACGACTTGCTGCTGCAGCTGCTTATCCAACGGCGGCAGGGAGCACACTGTAGTTGTGGAAGAGATAACAGCCAACATACACAGGACACCAAACTGAGCAGAACACCAGTCAGGAACTACTTGAAGATTGTAACAACTCTGTTTACTGAAATATTGTAGAGAATAACCGAGAATACTGAATACTACAAGCTAGAAATATGACAGGAAAACACAGGTCACACATCAGATGTTAATAAACTCAAAACTGCAGTTCAGCAAGGAAAATCCTCCATTTTTCCTGAGTTAATTGGAGAGAACAACAGTGTACGAGGAGATTATGTATACTGAATTGTTTGAATTATCTGTGATCTCCCTTTTTGAAGAGCTGTCTCACATTACACATCTCGCAAGTTGAGTGGCAAAAGCTATTTATTTCTTTAAGTTGTTTATATTCCATGATTAACTTGAATTATAACCTCAAGAAAAAAATGCAATTTGTGATAGTCGTACTTACTTTATCACTTTGTATGTCAAAACACAATTTTGTGCCTTTTATGAAGCAAAAGCACTGTATTTGGATTTCAGTATTCTTTTAAAACTTTAAACTTATCTGGTTGTGGATCAAGATATACCTCGTGTAGCTTTAACAAAATTGAAACGTCGTATGGGACCCGCCACCTTCACCTTAGCCATCTGTAATCCTAATCAGTATTCCGAATCAAAAATGAGACAACCAGATGAGAATTTTAAAAAGGATAGATTATGAAAGTTGTAAATAATACAGGAGACCTTAATAAAGAATAAGTAATTTTATAACAAAATGTGTTTTTCTTATCACGTTTCCCTCACTAATACTGTGCAGTGGGTTTGTAACTTTAATCATTAAAGTTACTGATTAATCACTTACTTCTGAACAATATTTTGTATTTGGTTTTATGTTGTCTTTTCTTCAAATGTAGGGGATGAGGAGCTCCCCTTCCCTTTTACTACTGAGCCCAAATTACACACACCTTATTTTTCACCTAGTGGACCTAAACTAGGGTGCTCAGAAAAGAAAAAAAATCAAACTTGAAAAATAAGAGCCACCCTGATCCCCCATCCTTTCGTTTCAAACCTGCTCTCCAATCTTCCCAGTTTTTCCTTAACTTACACCACCCATTCCTTATGTGCGTCTTTCCAGTTTTCTCTTCAATTTTTCTGATACTTCTTACACACAGTTTGCACAGATTAAACTCAACTCATGCATCTCAATCTTCAACTGAATCACTAGTTTTGTCCAGATTTGAAGGCCTATGTTCTTCATGGTACCCCAGAAATGTTGAGACAGATAATAATGCACAGTTCTGATACTAATTTCTTAAGGATATGACTCCAATGTTGTAACTACACAATTAGCTATGTGACTCCTCCTGTTCTGCTTGTACTGAAAACAGTCTAGCATCTAGTTACTTTCTTCACTTACACACATTTTATTTTACTCAATAAAATGTGTCTTCAGACTTGATCAAAAATGTATGAATTGATGACATTCTATGTCTCGTTACTTTTAATATTATTTTACAAATGTATTAAAGGTAATGAAATCTATTAACATACTCACAGCATGATTAATGACATCAACGGAATGTCCCGAGAAACCTGTATCTCTTTCAGCAAGATGTAGGTCATCACGTAACCTGTCCAATTCTTGAACAAGCTGACAAACAGTAGCGCCAGTCCTAAATTTTCCCAGCAGCAGAAATGCTACTGCATTGGTAGACATGACTGCTGTGGAACAACTGGCATCTATAAAGTAAGAACAAATTTTAAAAAGTGTAGTTATTAAACAATAAATAAGATGACAGTCCAGAACATCGTAAATCTATGAACAAATAATTGCTTGCTTGTTAAAATATGTCCAGTAGTTGGGCTTATATTGGGGAAAGAGCAATAAGTGCAAATATAATTAAACTCCAACTTAAAAAGCTAATGCTTGCTTCTCTTTAATTGTATCCTACTAATATAACTGGCGGGAATGGTTCTGTCTACCTACAGCACCTAATCATGTCTTCCTATCAGAGAAATTTTAATGAAATCTGGAAGTTTAAAATAAGTCTACCTGTACGACAAGCTGCGACGGGACCAGTACTGTTGTTGGACTAGTAGCTTGGAAAGACCAGACTAACATATATTTCCTGAAATGGGGCAGCAAGTTATTCGTTAGTTAGATGGATGACTGCCCGGATGATTGACTGATCTGGCCTTGTAACATTAGACAATGTGGCCTCCTTATTTTGGTACAGCAGAACGGGTGACAGCAAGGAGAAACTACAGCTGTTTTATTTTGCAAAAATAGACAGCCCAAGTGCATCGTTTAACAATTATAAATCCTCCTTGGTAAAATATTCCAGAGATAAAATTGCCCCCTTTTAGATCTCTGGACAGAAACTACTTGGATGGGATGCTGTCACAGGAAAAACAAATCTGGTGTACTACTGATCAGAGTGTGGAATGTTAGAGGCCTCAACCATGTTGGTAAGTTAGATAGAAACAGACAGATTACAATTAGATGTTGTGGGAATTAATGGAGTGCAGTGGCAGGATGAACAACATTTCTGGTTGGGCATGTACAGGGTTAAAGATGCAAAATTAAACACGTCTATGTCTATCAATGAACAAGTAAATAGGAATGTATAAGATCTACCAAAATTAGCCATATTGGCAGCTGAAAATAGGGAGGAGGAGCCACTGTCACAAATAATTATATGTGTCAGAAGTACGTCTACTTTTAGGTTACATACCTCATTCTGATAGCCAGCTTTAAAAGAGATCCAGTAAAATGAAATGTCATAGACAATATAGTTTTCATAAGTTTGACACGATGCATCAGACTGTTTACAGGACTAAAATGCTAAGTTAATGATGATCTAGAATGTCAAAAGAAAGTCGATGTCCGAGCACAATGAATCCTTACATTAAACATTGAGGACTATAAATTGGTACCCTATTTTTGTAATGGTAATAAGGAGAAAGGAGTAGTTGTCATGTATCTTAAAAACAACATCCAGTCCAAATCTATTGAGACAAGTCATTTTTGTCATTTCTGCTTGGATCAAGAACTGGGAGCCTTTATTTGTGAATACTGTACTGGAAAAGTCATTTACTATTATTACAGTGTATAGATCTCCATATGCAGGTTTTCAAACATTTTCGAAGAAATTTGAGTAACTGATTCACCACTTAGCAAACAAAAGAAAGAAAATGATAACTATTGTGAAGCCATCATGCAACTGTATTGTGAATTTGTACTGAGAATGTTATGCAACCAGTTGTCAAATGTGTGGCATTTTTACCACAACATGTTTCGGTAACACATTAATTCATTATCAAATGCTATAAAACAAGGTAACCAATTGATAAATCACAATACTACACATACTGAGAACCATAAGGAAATACTTATATCAACCTGTAGCGTAACATACCTTAAAGCTTCTATGCCATTAGGCACTGTTTTGTTCTCTCAAGGCACAATTGTAAATGAAAAACAGCCGGCACAACTATAAACTTTCCTGCAACACATATGTCACAGTCCCCCAGATATTCTACGAGAAGTTTTGATTGACAATGCATGTTTGATGCTGGATTTTCTTTTAATGATGCCTAAAGACACAGAAGCTTTAAGGTATGTTATGCTACAAGATAATATAAATATTTCTAGATGGTTATCAGTATGTTTAGTATTACAATTTATGGATTAGTTTTCCAGCTTTGTAGCATTTGATGGTTGGATAACACAAGGTCGAAACATGTTGAGATAAAAATATTACCGTATTTACTCGAATCTAAGCCGCACTTTTTTTCCGGTTTTTGTAATCCAAAAAACCGCCTGCGGCTTAGAATCGAGTGCAAAGTAAATGGAAGTTCTGAAAAATGTTGGTAGGTGCCGCCAGAACTAACTTCTGCCAGCGAATATATGTAGCGCTACACTGGCATACTTCGCAGGCACAAAGATAAATACTGGCGCCAAAACCTCTGCGTCAGTAAATAAATTTTTTTTAAAAAAAGGTGTAAGACGAGCATTTTTCTCCGCCCCGAGTTTCGACCACTGCATTTTCATACATTATCCAACGAAGTAAATACAAATTCCGTGTTGTTCATGTTCGAATGTAGCAGCATTTCAATGCAGTACGAAAATCCGACTGGTAAGACTATTTGGGATGTTTGTCAATATGGCCAACTCTACGTTCGGAATTTTTTCCTACCTGTGAGAAGAGATGGTTGCTAATAGGAACTTTTATGAATTGCGAATCACATGCAGTATTTTCTTCAACATAAGAATAATACGGATATAAACATTTTGCCATGTATTCTTGTTTGCTGCTATCTCATTTAAATCCTGTCTACCTAATAACCTATGAAACTAGTGTGAGACAGCAGCAAATGCGGAAGAATATACATATCATGTCATGTTTATATTTGTATTATTCTGATGCCTAATAGTGATACAATCAGAAATGAAGCACGGCAATTGACTAGATTTTTAAATCTAAGATGACTAATTTCTGTGCAGAATGTAATGTACAAAAGAGGCGTCTGCAAAGATTTTCAAACGGAGAAAAATTTTAGCTAAACTGTCATTCAGAACTTCTATCATACGCAGTCTATTATTTGGTTCTTGTTGACCATTATCAAAGAAAGCAGCAGTATAATTAACAACAAATAGCAGTCTCTTGCCATTGTTTTGCTAATGAGACAATTCCTTTCTTTTTTTTATTGTAAGCGGCGGTGGCGCGCACGTAAGCAAGCCATGCCGTGAGCGGCGACAGGTCGTAAACACTTACTATCAGAATGCGACAAACAATACATGGCACAGTACAATAATGCATTTTCAGCCTAGAGTGGCGTAAACAACTATAACAAAGAGAACGGCGCTTATCAGATCAAAGAAAAATAAGCAACCCATTCAAACCAGACGAAGCACGCCTGACGCATAGCAATGGCTACCTGGTAAAGCTTAACTGCTAAGCTTACGACTCGAACCAAACTACTGTAGCTGTATCGTCATTTATCCTACCTAAATTGTGTCTCATATTACAATAGACCAACTTTGTTTCGATTTGGAGGTGCGGCCTAAAACTTTTCTCTCCCCTTGAATTTCGAGTCTCAAATTTCAGGTGCGGCTTAGATTCGGGAATTTTTTTTTTCCTTGATTTCGAGTCTCATTTTTCTGGTGCGTCTTAGATTCAAGTGCGGCTTAGATTCGAGTAAATACGGTACTCATTTGACAACTGGTGGCATAAGATTCTCAGTACCAGTTCATAACAAAGCTATACGATGGCTTCACAACAGATAATCTGGAACATACTATGCCAGGCGCATGCTGTGTATATGTGTAAACAAGGCTGCTCAAGAGTGGAGCATCTACAAGATATGAAAATTATTACTTCCGACAAGGAAAAATGTGAGGACGAACCCAGTCACCATGGTCTTTGTTTAAAATTATGAAAATGAAGTACATGAGGTAAATGAGAAGAAACTTTAAATTAAGATTTAAAGAGCATAATAATAAAAACGAAGGTTCATCGGCAGTGACTAAGCACCTCAAGAATGAGCAACATTTGTTGGGTAACATCACAGACAGCATGAAGGTATTGCACTTTGAGAGTAAAATACAGTTGTCAAATTTAGAAAAAAAGAGGATTTTTTTCTGTAAGAAAGGAATGCATCGGCATGTTAAATGATAAGACAGAAGTGCACATAGCATTTCTGGCTCCATTTAACTGATGCCCTCCTTGGGAAGCAACCACCAACTTATTCAGATAAGATATTTTTTTCTGTAAGAAAGGAATGCATCAGCATGTTAAATGATAAGACAGAAGTGCACATAGCATTTCTGGCTCCAGTTAACTGATGCCCTCCTTGGGAAGCAACCACCAACTTATTCGGATAAGTGGCATTAGGTTTTTTTTTTTATTGGGTTTTAGAATTTACTAGGATGCAACATATAATGTTCACAGATTTTATGATAGATAGTAGCATCACTGCGGGCTGTGACGTAGTGTTGCTGGAATGTACTATCTTTAGCATGTGAAAGTGCCTGGCCTTAGTTTAAAATTATGCCTTAAGAGTATAAAACACCAATATGAGATGTTCTAGGAAAAGTTTTATGTTTGAAAATCCATGTTTGCTTCTGGATTTTATTTTTGACAGTGCGTAATGGCATGGAAGTTTTGAGGTATGTTGTACTACAAGATGATACATATATTTCTATATGATTGTCAGTACACATTGTACTACAATTTACTGATTGGTTTTATTGTTTTATAACACTTGATAATGGGAAATGTAGTCTCTAAAGACAGTGCGGTAAAAATATCACACAGCTGACAACTGTAGCGTAACGTTCTCAGTTCCAAAGCAAATGATAGTATTTGGCAATTTTAATATCAGTATTTTGAAAGATTTAAATGTATATAAAAGAAATTATTTGGAAATGTTATTCAATGCTTATCTAAGTTCCGTTGTTAATTTTCCCACATGAAAAATACAGACAAACAGTACACTAATAGACAACACTTTATCAATAGGCAAACACTTAATCAACGACAACGGCATCTCTGATCATGACACCTTTTAACAGCTGAATTTCCAAGAAAATAATATAGCATGGCAGCAATAAGACATTAACAACAGCCTTCAATTACAAAATGAAGCCAAATATCATACCTACAAGGAACTGGAAATTATATGAAATGGTTGGGGCAAATACAGAAATAGGACTGATTTCATATCTCAAAGAATACTGTATCTTAAGGAAAGTATTTAAATAAAAAGCTGCATAATGTCTGAAATAGTAATAATAATTCTGATATTAAGATTAAAGTTGGAAGTTATCAGGGATTAAATACAGGGCGTAAAATGTTTTGTACAGAAACCAGACGTCAGTTACAAGAGATAAGAGGGATTTTGAATCCAATATAATAACTTCTTCATGCTGACTACGTAGCTTAGGCTTCACTTTACTTCTGCCTCACCCCCATACTACAATGTCATCAATGGTGTCAAACACATCAGATGATGGATCTTTTCTTTTGGCTACATTTTCAAACTCACCCATCATTTTGATCAACAAGGAAAGTACAATAGTTCACTACCTTTCATACACAATTATCCCTGAATGAAAGTATATGTACACCAAAATAAAAACATTTAATTAACATTCAAATCAGAGAGAGAGAGAGAGAGAGAGAGAGAGAGAGAGAGAGAGAGAGAGAGAGACAGAGAGAGAGAGAGAGAAGAGAACCATACTCCAGTAGGTATATAAGAACACAGGCATATTCGAATGCAATGTTGCACCAAAATTTCATAAGAATCAGTTAAGATCATTTGGAGATTAAAAATTTTGAACACATGTACAATTACATCTTTATTTATATATGTGAAAGTGTTCTTTTGTACAAGATCGTAAACCTCCAAAGGTTTTCACCATTTGTTTTGAAACTCTGACAGAACATTGCATTCGAATAGGTGCTTGTTTTTATAGCCTATGTGACCCCCTGAGTTCAAGGACATCTTGTACGGTTCTGCTTCGAACATCAAGCATGGACCAGCCGCGCCATGCATCACTGATGCATTGAACTGCAGTTCTGTCTCAAACGTCAAGCATGAATTGACTGTACGCCAGCTGTGCCACTTGCTGTCAGCATACTGAATCATAGTTTTGCAATGACAGAACCACCACCGACTGCTGACGTGCCTCCAAGTGCACTGATCAATAGGGTCAAGCTACGCCACTATCATTGTGGCACTAAAGCCCAGTCTTGTGGTTTGTACAGCTCGAGCATGTGTGTGCGCTAGTTAACATCATCACCGATGAAACCAAGTACAGTTATGTTGTCGCTGTGTTAAACAAAAACATGTCTGTGGAAGTACAGCGGATTTTAGCTTTACTACCAAGCACCGACCGGTACTCTATGATCAAGACTGCCTTAAGCAAGTGAAATTAGATAGCAGGATGATGAGCACTGCCAATCGTTATTATATTAGTGTAAATCACCTAGTTCTAAATCACAGTATAGGCATCAATGAAACCTGGGAGGCTTCACAACATTAATTCTGCCTAAAAACGTAACAGATTAAAACTGTGTGCAGAACAGGGACAAGGGCAGTGCTGTCACTAATGTTGCAGAGACAGACGAAATATTTCTGTCTTTTTGAGGATCATCAAAACTAGTCTATGCATTTCTGGATGACGAGGCTTCACTAGAATGTAATTTCTATGTTCGTATAACAATCACATCCGAGTTTTTATGAATTTCAAATGCTGAAAGGAATTTGTGGTCATATTACTAGACACAAGATATTTACTAAAGCTGAAATATTTCATTTGCAAGCTATTTACTGAACACCTCTTTCACAAGCTAAGATGCAACTACAAAAATTATGCTTCAACTGTGAACTTACCGAATAGGATATGCCTAGCAATACTTTCTACCAGCAACCTATGTTCTTCATCAACAAAGTCCGTACCATAAAGTGAAGTACTTGATGGAGCCGAATGGAAATTTTTGTTGCATTCCATGGTCAAGTTGTTTGCATTACCATCACTTGGACTCAGGTACTGATTATATGTGTTATCTCCAATGTTGTCAGAAAAGAATTTTGATTTCTGCTTGTTAAGTGATTGGAATGACTGCACAAGTTCCTGCAAGAGCACATGTTATAAATACTCCAATAAATATTAAGTGTTCATTATTAATTAGTGAAAAATATCTCCAGTGTACTAGACAAACTGTGTAAATGAAATAACAATGAATTAGTACATATTTCTAGTTACAATATATTTTGAAATATAACTTCATCCAAACCTTGCTAACAGCCAAAAATTGTACCAAAGCAGGTATAACACAACAGGTCCATGTAAATAAACATTTTTGATGTTGACATTACAGGAACATGGTTACTGGGATAAAAATCGAACAAAAGTAAGTAAATCACGGGAAAAGAAAACTGTGCTGAACGTGGAAACATTTTGTGGAAACAAACATGCTTTAAGTCTTTACATGAGTCAATTTGACAAGTTTCACTACATTCTAAAGTTGATTTATACATGTGTAACTTACGCATAACACTAAATATTTAGAAAGACACTGAATTTCAACCAACGGTTCACCTGAAAGGATGGCCATTGCCAAACGGTGGGAAAGAATACAGTTGAAAACCCACTGTGACAAGTCACTGTGGAGTACATCATCCTCAACTTCAATGGCCACTTTGCAACTCATTTCAAGTGGATCTCCATATCAATACCAGTTCCTTTGAATTATGCAGAGGACAATTTTCTTTATAATACATCATTCAATCCCACAATGCTCCCAACTATATTTCGCTAGCCTTTGTCCCACACCCACGATTACTGCTGCCCTCATTCCCCTCGCTCCACCTCATCAATCTATACTCTCTCTCCCTCCTCTATAGTCTCTCTTTTCTTCTGTCTTGTCTACCCCATCCAATCCACCACTTCTCCACTTCAAAATGCACTATCTTCAACCCCCCATGGCTGCATCAAAACAAGATCATCAGTATTATATTCCTATCCAATTCCCTTACTGCCTCTACTTCTCCATCCACAGCCACTCTTTTCTCTGTCTCTCTATTCCTTCCTCCCCTACTTGCTTTCTTTGCCCCTTCTACTGTTTCACCCAAGTAAATCCCAGCCAAAATGCACCACTAGGACAATGTAGCAGAGAG
The DNA here is from genome assembly GCF_021461395.2 of Schistocerca americana. Classification (NCBI taxonomy): domain Eukaryota; kingdom Metazoa; phylum Arthropoda; class Insecta; order Orthoptera; family Acrididae; genus Schistocerca; species Schistocerca americana. Next base: position 737,430,370 of record NC_060121.1, on the reverse strand, counting down.
AGAGAGAGAGAGAGAGAGAGAGAGAGAGAGAGAGAGAGAGAGAGAGATAGAGAGAGAGAGAGAGAGAGAGAGAGAGAGAGAGAGAGAGAACACTGCATTAGTTAACTCTGCAAAATTATATACAGCCTTTGGTTATCTTTACTCTTTCTGTTATTTACATTAATTTGAACCAATGTGACATGTGCAGAGCTTTTCAACTGTATATTAAATTTTCTATAGATATGTCAGCAGTTCTGCCTTAGGTCAGCCCTGAAATACTGTTCATTTTCCCCACTTCATCACTATGTGAGAAAACTGTTCCCATACTGGCATCCAAGTACCACTACTTACATGACTATTAAAAAAAAAAAAACACACACACAGGATACTGCAAGCAAACAAGTATTTCTGTAGGCCTACCACTATCAACAGTATGGAGATGACTTGTTTTCTCACACTGTTATAGCTGGTAAGACACTTCGTATCCTACACAAAAGCAAAATAAAAATAACAGTCAATGGAGCAGTGTCATTGAATTTAGCCAAACAACTTTAGAAAATTAAGCAATCTTCTTTCTCAAGTAAAACATAATGGCTGCCATTTTCTGGGAAGGAAAGGGTGTTGCTTTCATTGATTTCAACAATTACAGCTGACATATTCTGCAAAATTTTCACTACTCTGATATGTGGCATCCAAAGTCAACAGCCTGGGAAATTATTGCCTCAGACAGACCAGTCAATGAGGTCTTATATATTTCAGTACTGTTACACATGCTTCAACATGAAATACATTTTTATCATGCTGTACAGTCCTAGTTTTATAATTCAGGAACATTTTGATAAAGTTACTGTCTCTAAGCCAAATTATTTATTTCATTTCTTTAGTTGCTAAAATTTCTGTACTAAGAGACTGGTTTCCAGAAATTAAATTCTCAAACAATATTCATAGTTCACATTCATACTCTCAGCCTTTAATTCTCATTGTTTTCATCACATTTGTGGCTGCATTCAATTAATTTGCGGTTTTCCACTAAGTTTAAGTTTTCTTTTATTGAGGGATTTAATCCCCACAAAGAAAGACAAATGCACCGTCACCAGAGTACACAAGTAATAGCATTTTCAATGTTTTCCAACACTTTTGTGATTATTATTATTATTATTATTATTATTCTCTAGTTAAATATGGTTTTTCAAAATACCCTACACAAGTTACAATAGTTACTGTAGCTATCAAAGATGTGTATCACAGAGGAAGAAGAAGAGGAATTGAAATGACAAGTTAGATTTAAAGTGTTGAGAATTACTGTGTAAAATCAAACCACAATATTAAAACTGACGCTTCTCTAGTGTTATGGTGTTAATGTAGTTAGAGAGAAAAGCACAATGTGATGGCTGTTATCATCAAAAAGGTTCTATGTGGGAACATTGGTGCAACATTAGATGGTAACCAGGCACATCGGTGGTGTTCACAATATTCTATGGGGCTATGTTCAAAGGCCAACTGAAAACAATATATCAACAAATATGAACTTTAAAGTACTGCCAACAGATACATAACAATGTAGAAAATATTAGCCTGGCTTTTGGAACTGTTATTTCTTTCTTCATGGACAGAAATAAAGCTGCTGGGGAAGGGAAGAAAGGAGTGACCTACAAGTGCTTTCCCTTCTTGCAAAGGTCTGCCCCCTATCCTCCCCAAAGAACGAACTAACAGCCAAAAACTAGGACAGTTTTCTGTATTTTTATATGTGATTTTTGGCAGTGAAGCAAGCTTTGAATCCTGGTTAATGCAGACTCGAGCCTGGACACATAACCAAAAAATGCAGATAATCCAAAATAAACATGTCTTTATTGGAAACTGCTATTTTACTGTATTCACAAAACATGTTACATGTCACATCTGAAAGCACGCAACATTACTAATGTGATACTCACTGGAAACTGGCAGATTTATCACAAAAAACATGAGCTGCATCTTTTTTTAGCACTAAGTTTCTTGCCCTGAACAGCTATTTCTTGAATCTTGCAGCTATGTTTAAATCGAGTCACCCATCCTGAGGAGCTGTCAAGTTTGCTTTCAATCTTTAGAATTCATGGAACTTCCCCGGTTTTCACCATTAATGTGAGGCATGATGGCAGAACTCGTTCTGCCTTCCGCCCTCTTCTGCTGTTTCATCTACTTTCACATAAGTTAAAATTTTCAGGCACTTCCGCTTTGACTGTCTGGCTTGGATTAGCTTTGGTTGTAGCAAAATTTAACATTTTTTCTTCACCCCCCCCCCTTTTTTTTTTGTCAGAATGATACCTTTGCTCTATCTGCCATTTTTCTACCCCATACAAACCATTTACCAATTCAGCAACAATGAAAAATATCAGTTAATAGTCAGTGTCAGTGATCCATTACAGAAGCTATTTTTGAGATTTGTCAGCAGCCATAAAAGTATGACCAACACTGCATTCCTTCTGGCAATGTTTAACAGTATGCTTTCATTTCACTTCAACACAAAGCAAGAATTCTGAAGGGAAATGTCCCAGGAGAAAACCTAAATTGTCTTCTTTTAATCTCAGCTTTAAGGGAGTGGCAATTATTATTCTTCAGATTTTACAGATATGGCTAGGCAAACTTATACAATAAATCAGCCATGGACACATTAAAAGGACACAGTTTCTGCCATTACCTGAAGCTGAAATGGGAAACAAGGAAAAATATTTCAAGAACGTTCAACAACAGGATTGGGGCCTGCATTATCTTCAGGCAGTAAAACATTCATCACAATGTTCCAATGTGCAGCACATGTATACTGCATATTTTAGTATTACAAAAATATACATATGAATTCTACCAAATACAGCACTGCAGCTTCTGAAGTACTGAAATTGAGACTGCGTTGTGCAATGTGCTTTTGTCGCCAATCATAGATCATGTCACAATACCTCACCTGCCAATGACAACAAATATACAGCGCATAGGACATGTGATGACGACAGCCAATAACAACATCACTGTTAAGTAGTGTGAACACACAAGTATGAAAAGGTAATTGTTTAAATTAATGATATCAATATAATAGAGGGAAACATTCCACGTGGGAAAAATTATATATAAAAACAAAGATGAGGTGACATACCGAACGAAAGCGCTGGCAGGTCGATAGACACACAAACAAACACAAACATACACACAAAATTCAAGCTTTCACAACAAACTGTTGCCTCATCAGGTGTTTGTTTGTGTGTCTATCGACCTGCCAGCGCTTTCGTTCGGTAAGTCACCTCATCTTTGTTTTTATATATAATTGTTTAAATTAATATACATACAGTATAGTTACAAGAAAAGCTAAGCTTTCACATGTAATATTGGTTGGGGGGGGGAAGGAGAGAGAGAGAGGGAGAGAGAGAGAGAGAGAGAGAGAGAGAGAGAGAGAGAGAGAAAAAACCAAGCGTGAAGCTAGGCAGGATCCTAAGAAGACAGCTTATATTTCACCAGCTGAATATTTCTGACAAGCACGACTACAAATTTCATGGGTTACCTGGTTGATATTCTGTTGAGCACTTAAACTTTTCCACAGAAAATAACTACACTTTTTGCCAAGTGGCTGATCCTCATAATGTAGAGTTCTGAATGAAAGTCAAATGCTCCACGATTTGAAGAAAATCACTCTCACATGAAACATAATTCATTTGTGTAAAAGGAAATTTACTCTGAAAGTAATGATACTCAAACCACCACTTTTAATATTTTTCTGCAACCTGTTAGAAATGTATGAACAGTTGTGACAGCATGCTCGTCGAAAACAGTTTGTTGGTATGAAGCATTGTATAGTCTCCGTCCTAAAGCATTTGACACATTTTGCTGTTGGCTAACACGTGTGTGCACTGAGTCATAATTGGTGCCTCTTTTTTTCCAACTAAAGTTTTATTTTGGTGATATTCTCTTATTTCTGTTTTATTGCTGCAGTATTAATCTGCAATAAAGGTCCAAAATGAAATTTTTGTTAGAATACAAATACCAGTCACAATTACAAAAATTTAACTGAAAACCAAAACAATACAAAATTACCCTGACTTTCCCAGATTTCTCACAGTGTATACACCCTGTCTAGATAATAACAAAATGTATACTGGAGAACACAATATGACCGCAACACTGGACGACAACCATCTTTTGTCTGCATGGCTGTAATGGACCATACAATTTTATTCATTGTGCTGTCTCAATGATGGACACTGCAGTGGTTGTAGACCTGCCTGTGTAACACACACACCATGTACAGTTCTACAACTCTTCATCAATTATGTAACAGAATGTACCTAATGTACATGCATTCCAGTAACATTTATCCTTTATGGTGATGTAATATGCACAAAAGTTAGAATATTTTAGTCATAAAAGAATATTTCAGGCCAACAAATAGGATTACTGAATCCACTTTTGTACAACACTTTAACACTTATTGTCCTCATATGCTGTCAGAGGTGTTTTTTTTATGAACTCACGGTCTGAATAGCAATCGGACTGTTAGATGTTAAAAGGCACATATCATTACTGAAAGTCATGCTCAGTTCTCATCATTCAACATGTGCTGCCTTTTAAGTAAATATTTCTCTACACATTCACTACCTTTGTGCTTCATGACTTTTTTTTATTCAGGTACCATGAAAAACAGAAAATGTCTGCCAGATCAAAAGCCTCTCTCAATGTCCAGCAAATCCACATTCACTCATTAACACAATGTGGTCTGTAGATCTTGTTTCAAAGGAGAGCCCTTTGTTCGCCAGGTGCAAGTCTTTCGATTTGACACAACCTCGGCGACTTGCACATTAATGGGAATGAAATGATGATGATTAGGACAACACAACACCCAGTCCCTGAGCGTAGAAAATCACCGACCCAGACAGGAATCGAACCCGGGCCCTTAGGATTGACATTCTGTCGTGCTGACCACTCAGCTACCAGGGGTGGACAAAGAGCCCTCATATATATAATGTCTCAATAAGTAATTAACAGAAAGGCATAGTAGCCAGAAGTAGCATCTGCAGAATACACTAATAACTAGGTGTAATTAATGTTAAACTATTTATTTCATTAAAAAGGGTGTCATTTGTGCTCTGAATGTGCAAATGGTATTTGATGGACTGTATCTTACCGAACATTATGATGCAGATTTTTTTGTTTCACTATTGGGAGTGACACAAGGTGGATTCTTGTGTCTTCATACCCTCATTTATTAATTTTTGACAGAAACTGGTAATGTTACAGAATATTCCCTGTATTACCAATGTCTTTAACTAGGTGTAATTAATGTTAGTCTGTTTATTTCATTACAAAGGGTGTCATTTGTGCTCTGAATGTACAAATGGTATTTGATGGACTGTATCTTACTGAACATTATGACGCAGATTTTTTTGTTTCACTATTGGGAGTGACACAAAGTGTGTGCTTGTGTCTTCAGACCCTCGTTTATTAATCTGTGACAGAAATTGATAATGTTACAGAATATTCCCTGTATTACCAATGTCTTCCCACCTGAGTGAAGGCAGATGAATATAAGAGGGTTGAATGAAAAGGAATGCCTCCACCTTCATTAACTGGGTTTGGATGGAAATATTTTAATAAATCAGACACAGAAATAATCCTTAGAATGTGATCTTTAATTACCAATATTCATTTTTCCACGTAATCACCAGTCAATTGGATACATTTCGGTCAATGAGGAACAAGTTTTTTTTAATCTGTCACGGAAGAAGTTGACACACTGTTTCTGCAACCAAAGCCTCACAGTTCTCTCAACATCTTCATCAGAAGCATAATGATGTCCCCCGCATATCGTCTTTCATTATCGGGAACAGATGGAAGTCAGATGGTGCTAAATCTGGACTGCATGGACGATGCTGTACGGTGGTGAGATTCTGTCTCTGAAGTTCTGCTTTGGTGACACATGAAGTGTGTGGTTTGCCAAGCAAAGCAATAATGTGACACACACGTTCTTGTGAAATGCCAATTGTACTTGCAATTTGTCTCCAAGTGACACGACAATCGTCCTGAATCAATATATCAACATTTTGCTTATGAAACTTGGTGGTTGCTGTCACAGGACGTCCAACTCTTTGTCATGCAGGTCAGATGTTCCCGCCTCAACATTTTTAAACTTACTTGCCCAACGGCCCAAAGTACTAACATCAACACAATCACCATAAACTGCTTTCATTCACTGATGAATCTCCTTTGGGAAGACACCTCCTACTGTCAAGAATTCGATGAATGCACATTGCTTAAATCGCATTGACTGACCATCTGCGCAGGGTTCCATACTTTACACTGTAACAACACAACCATTCAGTGCTAAGGCTTCCTGCCAACTGGAGCTGTAGAGAAGAGGCTACGGAACAAGCCAGTGGCTGCCGCATACTAATGCTGCCAACTGTTGAAGGGTTACAATGGTAGAGGCATTACTTTTAAGTCAGCCCTCGTATATAAGTTTATTTCAACATATTTTTTAAATATGTATATCAAACTATTAAAAGGATTTGAATGTTTTTCTGTTTCATGTTGAGTATATGAATTCAAGATAGTGTAGCCTGGAGTTCTTCTGGGGATTAGGTAATTGCTACATTTTTGTTGACAGCTGGCACCATGGACAAGATATTTACTGTACTGTTAAGAGTCTCGTTGCAGTTTATTGTTGCAAATGTATGAAAGTATGCAATGAAACATGTATTATTATGAGTCTGTACTCAGAAACAGTTTTGCCTTGCTGAATTTACAGATCTTGGATGAGATTCAACACTTTTGTCTTGCTAAATTTTCAGGTCTTGGATGAGGTCTCATACTGTGCATTATTGTAGTTGTACTGATAAGAAATAAAATGATCCCAGTGATGAAAAATAATTAAAAATACATTTGGAGCTGGAATATTTTGTTTTGTCCAACAATACCTTGTGGAAAACATCAAGACTAGAAGTCCATTTATTTTTAGTATATGGCAAAAACACAATGATTCAAATATAGCATGCAATGGAAAATCCAGGCTGGAATAATGGCAATATTATGAAAAGGATAGATTATTGCTCATCACATAGAGAAGATGCTGAGTCGTAGATAGGCACAACAAAAAGACTGTTATACATTTGAACTTAGAAAACAGACACACAATTGTGGAAAGGATAGAATACTAATCACTATAAAGGTGATATAATGAGTTGCAGACAGGCACATTAAACTTTTGGCAAAGGCCTTCAACATAAAACACACACAAGCAGCAATTATCCTTTCCATAATTGCTGAGATTTCGAACTGGACTCTCCATTGCTTGAAAACATGCACAAGCACAACTCATGCACACATGACCACTGTCTGTGGCTACTTAGGTCTGTCTACTCACAGCTTTACACACTGCTGTGCGCTCTCCGGCCTCAATAGCAAGACACAGTGGTCATGCGTGCGCAAGTTGTGATAGTGTGAAAGTGCGACTGTTCTCTACTTTAGAAAAAGACCTTTTGGCCAAAAGCTCAAATGTATAACAATCTTTTTCTTGTGCCTTTCCATGACTCATCGTCTCCTCTATACAGTGAGTAGCAATGTATCAGTTTCATAATATTGTCATGATTAAAATATACTAATAATTAGTCAATTAATATAATAGAGGGAAACATTCCACGTGGGAAAAATTTATCAAAAAACAAAGATGATGTGACTTACCAAACGAAAGCGCTGGCAGGTCGAAAGACACACAAACAAACACAAACATACACACAAAATTCAAGCTTTCGCAACAAACTGTTGCCTCATCAGGAAAGAGGGAAGGAGAGGGAAAGACGAAAGGATGTGGGTTTTAAGGGAGAGGGTAAGGAGTCATTCCAATCCCAGGAGTGGAAAGACTTACCTTAGGGGGAAAAAAGGACGGGTATACACTCGCGCGCGCGCGCGCGCACACACACACACACACACACACACACACACACACACACACACACTAATAGTGAGTGAAAAATACACAAGGCAGGTTAAATAAAATTAGCACATGAAAGTTCAATTTCATTATAAAATATTCTATTTTCAGGCAATTTCTCCAGCAAATAACGGAGGGTCACTGTGACCTTGGTATACACTTCATGTGACAATTTTAGAGATGCTCATCTGAAACTTCATCCTGTCACTTATGGTGAGTCAATACTTAACATCAGCTAACTGCACAAATGCTGCGCAGCTAGCGCCATTCGACGGCCAACACCGCGGTTCCTGGTGTGTCCGCTGTGCCGTGCGTGTGATCATTGCTTGTAAAGCCCTCTCGCAGTGTCCGGAGCAAGTATGGTGGGTCTGACACACCGGTGTCAATGTGTTCTTTTTTCCATTTCCAGGAGTGTATATTATGAAAAGTAAAGTTACTACTCACGATATAGTGGAGATGCTGAGTCGCATATAGGCACAACAGAAAGACTATCACAATATAAGCTTTCGGCCAACAAAGGCCTTTGTCGAAAATAGATGACAAACACACACACAAAACCCACGCGCAAACGCAACTCACACACAAATAACTGCAGTCTCTGGCAGCTGAAGCCACACTCATTAGATCTAAAATATAGAAAATTACGTAAGAGACATGAACAATGGTGTAATACAATTTACATTTAAACTTCCATTCTATGATACATACTTATAAAACTTTCATTACTTGATTTCGTGTATGTACTGTTTCACATTTTGTGATCAGACTATGAGAACAGTTGATGGCAAATATTGAGAGCACCAAAAACATGTTTGATTACAGCAGCCAAACAGTTAAATGTACAAAAAATATGCATTGGAATCAACCAACTTTCCTGCAGCACAGGATACTTGTAAATGTTGATCTGTCTTTTTCAGCTACAACACCCACAGAAGTCAATGATATTTGGTGGAAAATAATTTCTTTCCTGGCCGGTTTGTCCATTCCATGGAACATCATTAACAGACATACCATTTTTGAATGCAGCTTATTTGGTACAAAGCCTGCAGGCTCTAAGCACAAGGCTCCCTGGTGCAGCATTTTTCCATTGGCACTGATAACAGCTTGAAACTGGACATGTGCATGTCATACAATGTGTAAAGTTTTTTGGGACCATATTACACTGTAGCTTAAGTTTCTTTCCTCTGTCTTTTTAACAATATTGGTCCATCAATCTAAATGACTTAAATGCATCAGCACTTTCAACATAGTTTTCTGCCTTTTGTTTATTTAAAAGAGCTGAAGCTTATTTTACAGTATAACCCCACTTTTACGTTCCCGGAATTAACATTTTCTCGCCATTTATGACATTTTATATCAATCCTGTCAAATTTCCTATGCCCACAATGTTAATTTGCACCAAATTTTGCGTCAGTGTATTTATAATTTTACCGCGATTTATGCTTTATGGAAAAATGTTTGTGGAACATAACAATGATGCTGGCCATCCAGTAGTGTTTACAAATATTACGTGGTTAAGCTTCTTGATGCCAGGGCACTCTACTCAGAGGATTTCAACCCATGAACGTGTAAAAGTTGGAACAATTCGTGCTGTATCTCCCGCTGCTGCCAGGCTCTACTTGGCATGATGGCTGATGGGAGTAACACGGTTAGTTTGAATTTTAGATATCAACCAATCACAACCATTTTCAAACTGTCTCTACTGCGCAAACACAGTTTCACGATTGTTGAGATCATCCTGACACCTCTGTCGTACCATATTTAGCTCGTTTCGGCGTTTGGCCACTTGCAGCACTAGTTGATACAGTCATTCACTTTGTGTTGCTGATATGTTTTTACTTTTAACACAATGCACATTACGTGTTTTGTTCATGCAGAGTAAGACGTGTTTTGAGAATTTATTCTCATTGTCAAGTGCAGTATTTTTGTATGTATTTTTTGTGATGTTAACACACACAGTTTGAGTGCCTTTGAGTGTGTGTGTGTGTAGTTTTCTACATAACTGAGGAAGCACAGTACCTGATAACCTCAAAAAGATGACTACAATGCAAGAGACGCAGAATAACACATATTCAAACACCACACAAAATACTTTTGTATATATTTGCATTTGACAATGAGAAAAAATTCTCAAAACGTGTTGTGCTAAGGATGAAAAAAATACGTAACTAGTGCAGTATTTCATTATTTAAATAATGAATGACAGCTGCAGGTTTTCCAAAAACATCGATTATGATGTATGAAATTGAGTCAAACGTTTCTACTTCACAGACAGTTGTCCGTTCCAGTTATATCAGCGGTTTTTGTTAGATAATAAACCTTTATTAGATAACAAACAAGTCCCTGACAAGTCTTTTGATGCCTGTTATTTACGTATGTCATACATAAAGTGTGAAAATGCAAGGGAGTATCCTATATGTAGCTTTTATGGCTTAAAACGTTATTTCCCACATTTTACAATTATTTTTTTAATTGTAGTAAGCCAGCAATTTAAATATTTTCATAAAAGGCTATGAGAATTAAGTGCTCACTATCACAACAGCTATGGAATTAAGGAGAATACGTCATGTTTCTCTCTGTAGTGGGTCAGGGATGCACTGACCACTTCAGAAGGGTGGAAGAGCCGTTCTTCTAATGATCAGGATGGCACTGGGGATTTGATGGGCTAGCAAGGGCTATGCGAATCCACTGGAGGTGAGGATGGCTGCCGCACAACTGACAGAATGCATGTAAGCTCTTTATTACTCCAAATTACAGCAGTTATAGGTACGCGTTCTCCCTGACAGTGCGGCACATCATCATCCTGCAGTGTCCATGTTCCGTGAGTGTGGTCAGGCATCAATCTTTCTCCGCATGGTGATGAGAAGTGGTGTCACGAGGACAGCAGTAGCTGCTGCCCCACTAGTGCTGAGCCCTGCATGGCCAGTGTACCTCAGCAATGCTGTTCAGATGCAGCTATATGTTATTGTTGTGCTGCTACAGGGGCTGCTGTGTCACACCCAGATGAGGCAAATGTCAAGTACTAGCAGGTGCCCACAGCTTGGTGACTAGAGGGCATTGGTATGACATTTGCCCCATCCAGCAGTGGCAGCCACCAGGAAGAACACTGGCAGCCTTGCAGTGAAAACCAACACACACAGCAGACGCCAATTCAAAGCCCACTGTTTCAAAAAGCCCAGCCTGGCTGGACAGCCTGCTTTTATACCAGACGAGGCAAGTCTCGTCCCACTTAAGGTCACATTGATATGTCTCAAAGTGCCAGTTATTGCCCCAAGGTCAGAGTCACAGTTGCAGAGCCACTGGTATGGTGAAAGTGTTGAGCATGGAGGTGACAACAAGCATTTGGATTTTGGCATTGGGACTCATCTTATGCTTGATCTACTACATTCCTGCCATCCTGGAGTAATTCGGCCCACTAAATTCCTTAGTGGCTAAAGTCTGGTTGCAACGAAGAAGCTATTCCTACTGTTCATATTTTATAGAACACTAGTCCGAAGCACAAGATCTAAGATAACTATTGTTCCCCTATTTATATTTACACCATTTTCACTGTTACAGCTACTTGGGCTCAGACAAAATCGCAAATGACAAGTCTCTACAGTTCGTATAGTTCTAGCACTGGCTGATTTTGAAAGTTATGCGCAAGTCCTGTGAAGAGACACTAGTATAACTGATATATATTATGTTACAATGTATTCCAGTGGTTACTTTTGTCCACACCATTCACAATTCATTTCATGGTTTGCTGCCCACTTGCTGTTTCAGGCAAAGTTTCTGTGCTGTACCGAGTCTCTAGGCAAAGGTGGTCCATAAAACACTTCTAGGCCATGACATTCATGTATCCATTTGGCAGAAGTGTTAAACCATCTCATAAAAATAGTGGTGTGGGGATATGGGACGTCTTCTACAGCATTATAATACTATGTGCTCAACCTTTCTCAACTGCTATCCCAATTAACCTTAAAATGTATCACTTATCCTCTTTAACCTAGTTATAATACTTCACAAAATGGTCAACATCGTGCCAGATAAAACTAAGCATGCTCAGTTTCCACTACACACATTACAACATTATGTATTCTCTGCAATTAGATATCTCACCTAGAAGTTCATTTAACTTACTACCTATTCACAGCACATCTCTTCTTTATACTCCTACCCAATCCACTTGCAGGAATTCAACATCTTCTATGATGTGAATCTTGGCATTCCTAAATGCTTTCTCATACACACATACTCATACAATAAACACACACACATTCAGGAGAAGAGCTTAACCTAAACTATTCATAAAAATATGTAATCCTTGGTAGAGTCTCTACAATTGTTTTATAATACCCACAAGAACCGGAGAACTAGTACTTGTAGTTGTTGCCCCAGTAGTGTTAAACCATCTCATAAAAATAGTGATGTGGGGATATGGGATGTCTTCTACAGCATTATAATACTATGTGCTCAACCTTTCTCAACTGCTATTCCAATTAACCTTAAAATGCATCACTTATGTATGGTCGGCATATTTCAGCAATGTCGCATCAGATGTGGCAACTGTATGTTATTGTTACACTTGGGGTGGGGTGGTCTTGTCCTGCCCAGCTGAGGTGAATGTTGGGTGCAGACAGCAGCCCACAGCTCAATGAGTAGGAGGGCAATGGTTTGGCCCTAGCCTCATTCAGCAATAGCAGCCAAAGGAAGAACATTGATGGCCTCAGAGCGAAGCCAACATACAGCGGACGCTGGTTCAAAGACTGCTTGGTCAACACGCCCAGCCTGGCCAGATGGCCTGCTTTTGTACAAAATGAGGCAACTCTCGTTGCATTTGAGGTAATGTGCGCGGCCCATCACATGCCGTCGAAGTATCTCAAAATGCTGGTTATTGCCCTAGTGTCCGCGTCACAATTGCAGAACTGCTGGTACAATGTAGTTGCTGAGCTTGCAAGTGATGACAAGCATTGGCCCCACATTGCGCATATGAGCTACATGTCATTCTAATCCTTCAACCATCTTTTCAATAGATTAAGTGGAAAAGTTGCATATCATAAACAAAAGAGCGTCCTTTTCTTCCTTCAAAGTAGTGAAAGTAGTACATTTCTGCTGAATATAACGTTCATTAACAACCATTCAAAGTGTATCCAATTAACATATAGCATTTTTATTAATAACATAATCTGACTAATATTATTTGCATCCCATGGCTGGTGTGGCGCACGTATGCTGTTAATAACAGTTTCAGATTCAGAAGGATGTAGGTTGCAGTACGTACTTCGAGATGAAGATGCTTGCACAGGGTAGGGTAGCATGGATAGCTGCATCAAACCAGTCTCTGGACTGAAGACAACACCAACAACAGTTTCTTCTTTCTATCAATTACTTCCCAACTAATTACATAAGCCTAAAAGAGGCTCTTCATAATGGGATCAACTGACCACATTGCGTGAATCAATTACTTTAAATTTGCTAACATATGCAATATGTTTGGACAAATATAATATGTAATGACTATTATTTAAAACTGACAATAAATGCAGTCCTCTGTACTCAGTGGATAACATATAATACAAGACACACACTATGTTGAAAAGAAGTAGCATGAAATTTGCAGAAAAACTGGTTGGAAGTGAAGAAAAATAATGTGTGAAAATGGATTTAGTTAAAGCAAGTAGTTAAAACCATATCTTTTATCTGTAGTACTGATGAGATATTATTCATTTCACATAAAAATAAAATTATTGTGTTGGAAGATATATTTTTTCCTTTCTGAAGATATGCACTTACCCTCAACGAGAAAGGTTGGTTGAAATCTATTCTCATTGTTCCATAGTTTGAACTCAGAACTTTCCAGATGCCACGAATTGCACGAGTGAATGTTTCCATCTGCTTGGGTTGGCCTAGAAGCTCTCGTACAAAATTGCCATCTACAAGTTTCTCATAATTTACACTCACTGGCACAAGTAGAGCATCTTCAATTGTGCCATCCATGTATGCATCAACAATGACACTTAAAAGGCCCCCTTCACAGATAAAAAGAGCAAGTGTCAGTCACAAAATATAAATACTTCTGAAATTCGAAATGATTTATAGTGAGAACTAGAATCAAGCAATAACCTCAACATGAAATACTTAAACAAACAACAGGTACAACACATAAAACAGAATTACAGTACAGTTACATGTACCTTTAGGAAAGCATGGTTTTCCAGTTCTAGTTCTTCCACCTTCAATGAAGAATTCCATATTGTGACCTGCCCGAAGGCACTCAATCATGTATGTATGTAAAACTGCTCGGTATATTATATCACGTCGACCAACTGCTGGATCAATTCGTCTCTTAATAAAGAATGCTCCTAGGCCTCTCAAGAGCCATCTGAAAAACAAGTTTTCTTTTAAAGTCTCTCCCCACTTGAAATCATAAATATTATTCCATTAATAATAGATAATTTTTTCAAGGCACATTAAAAAATTTAACAGCTTGTGTCCTTACCCAAACACAGGAATGTTTAGGTTATCTCCAGCTGCAACTAGGGGTGAACGGATATTGTTGTTGAGAAGAATAAAAGAAATCAATATGTAATCTAAGTGACTGCGGTGTAGTGGAAGAAAAATGAGAGGCACCCCTCTTCTACTTGCCAGATGCAACATCTGAATTTGTCCCGGATGTGCCACAATCCGTGTCAAGAAACAGGGCAGTAATTTGTACAGCACCCATGAAGTTAACCTACAAATAGAAAGGTGGTGTGATGATAGTAGTAGTAGTGGTAATAATAATAAAAATAATAATAATAAACACACACACACACACACACACACACACACACACAGACAGAGAGAGAGAGAGAGAGAGAGAGAGAGAGAGAGAGAGATACACACACAGAGAAAGAAAGAATATTGACATGTAAAAAGGTAATACTATATAATAATTACTGCTATATGCACATTTATTTGTATACTCACGAAATCTCAGAACACCTGAAATTCATAATAAGAAAATGTTTATACTATGTGAAAGTGTGGAAGTGTTAGCCTAATAATTGTCCTTGGCAACAAATGAAACAATTAAGACCCTGAGATTCATTACAACCATTGTGCATTGTTAGCTGCAATTGGCAGAAGGCGTGCTTTATTGGTGCTGCACATTTTAGCAATTTTGATCGAGGTAAACTTATGCTGCAGTGTTCTTCTTCAGCTTGCCAGTATAAAAACATGCACAGAATCAGCAGTGAAAAATCCACGCAATATGCACATTTACTTACGTATAAAAGCCAATCTAGGAATTTCCACTCACGTGGGACTGCATGTACAAGATGATGTGCCAATTTAAAGTTCTAGATTCGCATATTTTGCTGTTTGCATCTCATCTGCGTGATCTTTCATTGCATGTTTCAACAGCTGTTTGTGTTGTGACATATAGTGAAATTTCGAACATTTGCAAGTGCCACAATAAACTAGTACTATTATCGTCCATTGTAGGCTTAAACTAAACTGTGCTCTTTCAAAATATTTACAACAGAATGACTACCCAAATTGGAAACAACCATTCTCTAATTTCATTGTACAATTACATGAGAAATACGTTAGTTTGAGAATTTTTGGACGCTTACAAAACTACATCTTCATAAGTTACCAATACGAGTGTTTTGGACACGTAATTTATTTCACAGCAAATCAGCATTTGTGGTCCACAGTTCAGCCAAAGAACACATCACCCCTGAATTTCATTCTATATCAACACAAATAAACGTGCGTTTTTGAGAATTATCAGAAGCTACCATTGAACTTTGGAAAATCTAGAGCAACCCGCAGCAAATCAGTGCTTGTGATTTAGTTACTGTAGCAAATTTCCTAACTAACATATTGTGTTACGTCTAGTTTTCCCTTAAAGAGGAATAGCCCTATATATTATCTGCATTTATCATACGTTAACTATGTTTTTGAATTTGCTAACAACTATAATTAACATCAAAACATTTTAGGAAACTAGTAACACAGGTTTTTGTGTTGCCTTAAGAAAAATCTCATTTTATCTATCTGCTTCAGTTCTTATAGGGAATTAATAACTTCCTAGCTCCACAGAGTAAAAGATAATCAGCGGGCTTAATTTAAAGTTATTTGTTCACTGCCTTGTAATACACTGCACCAGCAAAAATGCAGCCCCACTGTGATGCTGTTCTCAAACACGGGATGAGTTGATTGATGTTCGTAAGCAAATGGAAATTGCTGTGACAACTGTCAAATGAAAATTGCTGTGACAACTGTCAAATGATTGGCAGCTGCTGCGAATCAGTATGTTGGAAGAGTTACTGAGAGTCATGTACCTGTGAAACCTGTACCAGAAGTTACTTTCGAATACATTATGGGAGTAGCAGTGATCAATGTCTTACAAATATTTATTATTAAAAACAGTCTTGATCACGATTTATTTATCAAGGTGACCGGTTTCGACCACTACTGTGGTCATCTTCAGACCATTGAGTAGGAACCTCTTTCTGTTGGAGAATCACTAGTAGTGATTCTCCAACAGAAAGATGTTCCTACTCAATGGTCTGAAGATGACCACAGTAGTGGTCGAAACTGGTCACCTAGATAAATAAATCGTGATCAAGACTGTTTTTAATAGTAAATGTCTGTACCAGAAGTACCTCAAGTACTATCCTCTACTATGGATCCTGTCTCCTCTGCAGAAAGTACAGGATTTGTCATTACCCATCCACCTGACTGTGAGTGGCATGTCAATGGTACATCTAGGCATCCTGTACAGGATGGATGGGGACCAGGAAGGACTCAGGGTGTTGTACCAGCCCCCCTAACCAACAAGTTTGAGGTGCAGTCTTTCACTGAAATTGTATCAGTGGGACTCACTTGGCCTTTTTTTGGGGAAACCTGTTTTGTCTGGTGTCAGGAGGAGGCAAATGCAAAAGGGTAGGGGTGTATTAATCGTCGGCAGTTCAAAAGTATGGTGAATGATGGTACCCCTTAGGGAAATGGCAGCAAGAGACAGGAAAGGATACCATGTGCACTCAGCATGTGTGCTTGGGGGCCTCATTTAACATGGTGAAGAGGCTATTCCAGCTGCCATTGAAGGAATAGGGTGCAACTAACTGCAGACTGTGGTGCATGTTGGAACAAATAATATATGTCAACCGAGCTCCGCAAGGTCTTTCTTGCATCATTCCAGTAACTGGCAGAGAATACTGAGAAGAGCAGCCTTGCACATGGAATTTCAACAAAGCTCACAATTAGCAGCATTGGAACTGATCATGGCTGTTTGTTTCTGAGTCGAGTAGAGGGACCGAACCAGACACTTCGAGGGTTCTGTGTCAAGCTAGGCTGGGACTTCCAGGACTTCCACTATAGGGTTGAGAGCTGTAGGATCCATCTAAATAGGTCAGATGTGCAGGTAGCTGACTGTGTATGGGGTACACACAAAGGTCTTTTTGATTAAGCGACTTTCCATCCAATCCAGGTAATGGTAGCTGTTGGAACCCAGAAGTATAAGTTTAAGATCGAAGGAAATGCCTCCCACAGGTGAGGGTATTAAAATCTTAATGGTAAACTGCTAACTAAGAGCCAGAGTTTGAAGCACTCATGAAAAACAGTGATTCTCACATAATACTTAGTACAGAAACACAGTTGAAACCTGAAATTGAAAGCAGTGAAATTTTTGGGGAAAATTTTAGTGCATATTGAAAGGATAGGCAAATGGAAAATGGAGATGGTATATTTGTCGCAATAGACGAGAAACTCAAATCCACCAAGATAGAAACTGAAGCTGTATGCAATACTATCTGGGCAAGACTCAATATCAGCAGTGGGCATAAAATGATAAGTGGATCCTTCCATCACCCATCTGACTCATCTCCTGATGTAACCGAAAACTTTAGGGAAAGTCTCAGTTCACTTGTACATAAGATCCCCAATCATACTGTAAACACTGGAGTAGACTTTAATCATCCAACAAACAACTGGGAAATTACAGTTTTGTTAGTGGTGGGCGTGATAAGACAGCCTGTGAACTTTACTAAATGTCTCCTCTGAGAATTATGTAGAACAGATAGTTAGGAACCCCATAAAGATGAAACTATACTGGACCTAACAGCAACAAATGGACCCGACCTCTCTGAAGATGTCCACACTGAAATTGGTATCAGTGACCATGACACAGCTGTGGCAACAGTGGTTGCCAAAGTACAAAGGTCTACTAAACCAAGCATGAAGACGTATGTTCAGCAAACTAGACAAAAAATCAGTAGTGACAGGTCTCAATGAAGAACTTGAAACTTACAACACAGGGCATGGGCATGTAGAGAAACTCTGTCTCAAGTTTAAAAGAATAGTTGACCATACACTGGATAGATGTGTACCCAGTAGAACAGTTCACAATGAGAGGGAATCTCTGTGGTATACAGTCACTGTAAAGAAACTTCTAAAACAACAGAGATTGCTGCACAATAGCTGTAAAACTAAGTGTAGGGCTATCGATAGAGAGATGCTGAACGAAATGTGTTTGGCTGTCAAGAGAGCAAAGCGAGATGCCTTCAACGATTACCATAACAGAATATTGTCAAGTGATCTTCCACAGAACCCAAAGAAATTCTGGTCATATGTAAAGGCTGTTAGTGGCACCAATCTTAGAACACATTCTGAGCTTGAACATAATAAGGTACCTTGAACAGAATGTCCTCTTCAATGCGAATCAGCATGGATTTCGAAAACATCACTCAAGTGAAACCCAACTCACACTTTTCTCATGTGACATACTGACTTGATCAAGGCTACCAGGTAGAGGCAGTATTTCTTGATTTCTGAAAAGCATTTGCCTCAATACCACACCTACGCTTACTGTGAAAAATATGATCATACAGGGTATAAAGTGAAATCTGTGACTGGATTGAGGACTTTTTGGTAGGTAGGGCATGGCATGTTATCTTGAATAGAGAGTCATCATCAGATGTTGAATATTAATGACTTAGCAGGCAATATTAATACAGGGTGTATACGGGGGCAAGGAAAAAAAAAATCCCGGATTATTCTCGCATATCCTGTTTAAAAAATACGCTTTTTCCCGGGCGAAAATACACTTTTCTGTGCTAAGTGACAGATTTTCCGTAGATTTTCCCTCGGAACTGTAAAACTTATCAATTCTTTGAATGGTTAACGTTTTATACAATAGCGTAGAACTTCCCGAAAAAAAAAAAAAAAGAAAAAAAGAAAAAGAAAAAAGACGGGCAGAGAAGTTTTGGAGAGACCTTTGATTTGCAGCAACATATACGTTGCATATTTTCGTATTACTAAAGTATAAATTCGAATTGCACCAAACACAGCACGTTAGTTTGCGGGGCGTCGAAACCGAGGTTGCGGTGTCATTTTGTAAGCGAGTCATATCTCAAGCCACGAGATCTCGTCAGCCGACGACAGCAGCTATTCAGAGCAGAGGACACGTGTCATAGTCAGCCAATAGCAAGATCACTGGTTAAATAGCGCGAACCCGCAAGAGGAAAAGTTACCGGTTTACATTAATGTACACAGTAGCGTATATCTACAAGAAAAGCTAAGCTTTCACATATAATGTTAGTCTCTAAAATTAACACGCTACAACAGAACCAAAGCTTTCACATGTAATATTGATCTTTTTTGCGTGTGTTATACTTTAAGATACATCACACAAATGTGCCAGTAAATTTAATATTATGACACAAATGTCTCGGCTCGAAATTCTTGTAAGTGGCTGGTCCTCAAACTGTTCAGTTTTGAACGCTCTGTGATTTGGATATCCATCCCACTTTCTCCCACGCAACATAATTCATCTTGCGTAAAAAGAAATTTACTTTTAAAGTAACGCTTTTCTAACCACCGTTCGCAATCCTATCCGAAGACTGTTAGAAATAGGTTCGATTTACCAGTTTCCAGAGAGCGCCAGAAAACAGGCATTATTGTGCGTGTGCAACTGCAGTGGTGTAGGAAGCCCATATGTTCGTGTGTATAGAGCACTAAAAGAGCTTACATTACACCATAAAAGAAACAGGGCATCAGAGGGTACTCCAAAGAGCATCGGAATTTCGTAAACCATACTAAAATGCATAATTCGGCTTGAAGTGCGAATTGGCTTTTTCCAGATTCACACTGAAGTATGTCCCATCTGATATTAAGCTTTTCAGTGTGGTTTTTGGGATGTAAATTTTCTTGGAGTACCAGTACTCTACGATCTCATTTTTGGTTCTTTATTATGGCATAATGCCATGTATGGCAGAAGATGATAACGTGCACTTGAAATTCAGCGAAAAGTTGGAACTAGCCAATACTGTAGAATGAAACACTTCGTTTCAAATAAAATGATTGCCTCAGCGGAAAGATTAATAAAGCCAAATTTCTCTAGCAAACTTGCAAAAATAACTTCACTGTTCTGCAAGGCGATTAATGCTTGACTGCTACTAACTTGGAAATAAAATAAAATCAGAAAACTGAAATTAATAATATATTTTTGCCCTCCATAATTATGTGAATGTATTTTAATTCACTTGATAGCTCCCCGGCCACAGAAATCCGTTTTGTTTACATTTGACTTGGGAGCTGTACACGAAGAGAAGCAGCGAAATCACTTAACGTAAACACGCGACACGTGGAGGTTAACCCCCTCCCCACTACAACTAGGGCAACTCTGTGCAAGCGTGAATCTGGCAGCTATGGCGCGCGAGAAAAATTTTTCTCGTTTGCATCTGGCTGCTTGCTACTGCTACCGACACAGCTAACAGCCAAACTTCAAGTAGCGGGAGAAGGTACTGCTTATACGCGAGTCAAATGCGCATGCGCAACAGACCGCTGGCAATTGGTCAAACGAACCTAATGTGAACAGTTGTGACGTCATGCTCATAGCAAGCAGTTTATTGTTACGAAGAATTACAGTCTGCGCCCTACGGCCTTTGACATAATTTTGATATTTGCAAACGCTTGTGCGTGCACGGTTTTTTGTTGTTGTAAATTGCACATTTCCTTTGTCACTAAAGTTTTATTTTTTTCCCCTCTCGTTTATATTTTATTGCTGCAGCATCATTCTCCAGTAGCAGGATACAATAACATTCTTTG
The DNA here is from genome assembly GCF_021461395.2 of Schistocerca americana. Taxonomy (NCBI): domain Eukaryota; kingdom Metazoa; phylum Arthropoda; class Insecta; order Orthoptera; family Acrididae; genus Schistocerca; species Schistocerca americana. Next base: position 737,409,366 of record NC_060121.1, on the reverse strand, counting down.
CTAGAGAATCAATTCTGCAGCCAAAATTTTAAAAAAAATCAACTGAAAGCTAAAACAATGAAAAATTCCCGGAATTCCGAAAAATTCCCGGGTTTTTCTCGGTTTTCTCCCGGATGAAAAAATTCCCGGGTTTTTCCCGGATTTCCCGGTTGTCCCGGGTCGTATACACCCTGTAATAGCAAAATCAGTCTTCTTGCACATGACGCAGTTACCTGTAATTAAGTGCTATCTGAAAGAAGTTGTATAAATATTCGGTCACATCTTGACAAAATTTCAATGTGGTGCAGAGATTCGCAACTTGCTCTAAATGTTCAATAATGTAAAATTGTGCACTTCACAAAACAAAAAACACACAATATCCTATCACTAAAATATTAATAAGTCACTGCTGGAATCAGCCAACTAGTACAAATACTTGGGTGTACCACTTTGTAGGGATATGAAATGGAACGATCAAATAGGTTCAGTTCCTTACAAATCACTCGTGTGACCAATTCTAGAATATTTCTCAAGCATGTGGGACTTGTACCAGATAAGACTAACGTGGGATATTGAATATAGATGGAGAAGGGCAGCATGAATGGTCACAGGTTTGCTTAATCCATGGGAGAGTGTCTCAGAGATATTGAAGGAAATGAAATGAACTGAAAGACTCTTGAAGACAGATGTTAACTATCCCGAGAAAGTCTATTGACAAAGTTTCAAGGGCCAGCTATAAACGATTACTCTAGGGCTATACTACAACTCCCTAAGTATCGCTCACACACAGATCATGAAGACACAATTAGAATAATTACTGCACACACAGAGCATTCAAACAATCATTCTTCCCATGCTCCACATGTGAATGGAACAGGAAGAAATGCTAATAACTGGTACAGTGGGACGTACCCTCTGCCATGTGCCTCATGGTAGTTTCCAGAGTTTAGATGCAGAAGTAAATAACACAATGCATGTTGTGTTTTAAAGGATGCGTTCCAACAAAACAAAGGTCTCTAACAATTGGCTGCTTATGAAGTCATTCAGACTATAGTTCTGTTCATTTACTCCCAGACAAGTATTCTTTTAGTCAGAAATTCAAACAATGGGAAATGCAAAATGGAATGTAACACTATTACAAAACGGATAGTAGTTACTCAAGATATAGTGGAGATGGTGAGTTACAGATGGGCACAATGAAAAGACTGTCAGAACGCGAGCTTTCGGCCAACAAGAAGTTCATTGAAATAGACAAAACACACACACACACACACACACACATCAATGCAACTCACACACACATGACCACAGTCTCTGGCCACTGAAGCTAGACTGCTTGATGGGAGAGGCAACCAGGTGGTGGGGGTAAGGAGCAGGCTGGGGTGGTGAGGGTAAGGGATAGTGGGTATGAGTGGGGTACGTTAAAGTGCTATTAGTGGGAGTGTGCAGAGATGAGGTAGAGAGAATGTATGGCAGCTAGGTGCAGTCAGGAGGTTAGACAGAGGGTGGGCAGGAGGAGCGTTGCAGAAAAGGAGAAAAGTTAAATGACTGAGGGTGCGTTGGTGGCATAGAGGGCTCTGTGATGCTGGAATGGGAACAGGGAAGAGGCTGTATGGGTAAGGACAATGACTAACATAGGTTGAGGCCAGGAGGGTTATGGGAATGTAGGATACTGCAGGGAGTTCCAATCTGTACAATTCAGAAGTTTTGGTGGGAAGGATCCAGGTGGCACAGGCTGTGTAGAAATCCTTGAAATGAAGAACATCATGTTGGGTGGTGTGCTTAGCAATAGGGTGGTCCAGCTGTTTCTTGGCCACAATTTGTAGGTGGCCATTCATGCAGACAGACAGCTTGTTGGCTATCATGCCCATGTAGAATGCAGCACAGTGGTTGCAGCTTAGCTTGTAGGTCACATGACCTTGATGGGAAAGGTGATACCTGTGACCAGACTGGAGTAGGTAACTTCGGGAGGGTGCAAGGGACAGGCCCTGCATCTAGTTCTATTAGAGGGATATGAGCCATGAGGCAAGGTTGGGAGCGGGGGTTGTTTAGGGATGGATAAGGATATTGTGTACGTTCGGTGAGCGGTGGAATACCACTGTGAGAGGGGTGGATAGGATAGCGGGTAGAACATTTCTCATTTCTGGGAATGACAAGAGGTAGTCGAAACCCTGGTGCAGAATGTAATTTGGGTTGCTCCAGACCTGGGTGGTACTAAGTCATGAGGGGAATGCTCCTCTGAGGCTGGACGGTGGAACTTTGGAAGGTGATGGTGACTGGATAGATACGGCACAGGAGATCTGTTTTTGTACACAACTGGGAGGGTAATTACAGTCTGTGAAGGCCTCAGTGAGTCTCTCGGTATATTTCGAGATGGACTGCTCGTCACTACAGATGCGACAGCCACAGGTGGCTAGGCTGTATGGAAGGTACTTCTTGATATGGAATGGGTGACAGCTGTCGAAGTGGAAGTACTGCTGGTAGTTGGTAGGTCTGATATGGACAGAGGTGCTGATGTAGCAATCTTTGAGGTGGAGGTCAACATCGTGGAAGGTGACTTGCCAGGCTGAGTAGGACCAGGTTAAGCAAATGGGAGAGAAGGTGTTGAGGTTCTGGAGGAATGTGATACGGTATCCTCACCCTCGATTCAGATCATGAAGATGTTGTCAATGAATCTGAACCAGGTGAAGGGTTTGGGAAGGATTCCTCCAGATGGTCCAGAATAGGCTGGCACAGGACGGTGCCATGCAGGTGCCCATAGCTGTACCTCAGATTTCTTTGTGGGTAATGCCTTCAAAGGAGAACTAATTGTGGGTGAGGATACAGTTGGTCATACGACTAGGCAGAGCTTTTGAGAAGAAAATTAAGAAATATTTATCTGTTTTGTAAATTGGTGGCATTCTGATTACACACTGTCAAATGTGCTGTGGAATTAATTTTGCAGCATAGTTGCCTGCCTTCCTGTTCATCTAGCTGTGTCAGAGCTCCTCTGGCACTCTTAGTTTGGAAAGAGGGTTTGTTTGGTTGGTGATGTTTGAGCCACAGTGGCATGGCTTCAAGCTTAGGTGGGGTGGCATGACACACAAGTGATGAGTTAGCTGTGCCGAGTTAAAGATCAGTGCAATGGCTCAGGTTTCCATACTAGCGAGCTGGGCAGTGCATCAGTAAGAGTGGGAGACGTGGCTATGAGAACTTCAGTCACTGCTTGAAGTCATGATAGCTAGCAGGAGACAAGTCATGGGGAGGCACCAGGACTGGTATGTGGTGCTGCAGAGATTTGTTTTGGGTGCAGTGTGACACGACTGAGATGGAAGTTCTAATCTGAAAACGTGGTGTGCTGAAGAGATGAGTAGCCTGTACAGTCATAGCAGTCAATGGGGGGTGTGGCTGAGCCATCATGGAAATTGCCTACCCAGAGTGTAGATGGTATCCTTTACCAGGGGGCAGAGATGACAGCCAGAGACGGGGAACAGTGGAGATTTGTTATTGCTATAATGTACATTGCATTATAAGGTGCTTCGGTTGTCCTCAGTGATTTGTGGGAAGCTGACAAATTGTCAGGATGATGTTAGTGTGTGGTGATACTGAGCACTGTGTAGTTAGTGTGTGTCTGAATACAATACATTTGATGCATTTGTTACAAGTGTAATATAGTACGGTGGCTGTTAGGAAGAAAGAGTGTGTGTTCCGTATTATGTTTTGTAATCATGCTGAAGTCATGTTCAACAGTTATAATTTCTCTGAATTTTATATTGATGTCTGTTGCCTGTAGACTGGGTGGCCTATTGTAGTCCTGTCATCTGTAGAAGTAGGGAATAGCTGGTGGAGGCTCTCGGTAGCAGAGGTAGCTCCTGTTGTGATTTTATTTATTTATTATACTATGTTATTATGGCTGTCCAATTATAATGTACTACAGGCTGAAACATTGAAGATGGAGATTTCACTTCTGTTGTTCATGGTTGGTGTCTGCTTGCGTGCCACAGTGGCTGAATCAGACTCGAGTTGTACACATTACACTTGCTTAGGGAGAGTTTCTGATGTGCTATTTATTATTGTGCAACATAAGAAATATTTCCATGTGAATAGTGCTGATTTCAGGTATCTGACAATAATCTCCATTGGTGGCATTGTGTTTGTGCACTATTATAAATGTTGTTAAATAAATGCTACTGTAATGGAAGACCATGCTTGCACAACCCCCAGCCAAAAGCCCAAGCCACCCAAACCTTGCACCACACTAACTTCATGGCTTTGTATGTAATGTGTGTAGTAACCAGTGTGGCCAGCAGATCTGTTGTAACAAAGATCCCCTCTTTCCTCTTTTATTGTTGTGATGATTAAAAATAGCCATAATATGAAGATGTCTATAATGACTGAAACACGGTATCAAAAATAAATAATATTGTAATCTAGACTGTGTTACTTTGACAATTTTTTTTATCCAAGTAAGATTGTTTTTAAGGGAACATTTATATGAAACCTCAATCCCACAGAAACATTATGCAGAGGATAGTGGAACAAGTGTGCCTGTTTAGATATTTACCTTATTATTGTAAGAGTACATCTGGGAGCAGCAAGCATGCAATATCAATTGCATTGACAACGGTCAAATTTACAGTCATTCAAATTTACAGTCATCTGATTCCAAATAAGTGTCATACTGAATTTTATAAATTACAAAACAAGATGAGATTTTAAAAATGCTTCCACCTCTATATATTACTTTCATCTCTGCTTCTGATTCATGAACAATGCTTAGTAGTTTGTTAAAGCCCTTCATAACATCTATTAAATGTATGTCGTCACTTCAGTCTATTAACAGTTCCATTAAGAGCAGTGGAACTAGACGTTTAACTGAAATGATTCACTTCTTCACTGTCCATAATTTTATTGAATGAAAACGTCTGGTTTCCCTTCATTTGCTCATTTTTTGTTGTCATATGACTTGAATTTGTTCTTGCCTACATAAATAAATCAAGTAATGATCCACTAAACATTACATAGTTCATCTACACAGTATATCACAATGATGTAATAATACTGGATTTGGTATTCAAAAATTGGTATCGCACACTGCCAATAAAGAGGCAGTAGCCAAAGTGGCAGTATCCATCTAATGCAATAGCTTTACCCCATACATTTTTGAGCACATATAAAATAAATAATTTAGGAGTAACTCACTGAATGATAAGAGGCATTAAGTCATTGACACACAAATGACACTTATTGTGCTCCCACTGAAAGAATTTATGCTCTTTTCGACTGATACCTCCATCAAATTGCTCAAGCCTACTCTCTCACATTGAATATGCTAACCACCATCCTTAATGATTCTACCATCCCCACACCATTACCACCGAGATCCATTTGCCACTGTTGGTACCACCTTTTCCCTTTACATCAAATCCCTCTTACGCGTATGGTCTTTCCACTGTCCAACACTGTCTCTCCCAACGTCCTTCTGATATCAGACCTGCTACTTCATTCCCCATATACTTTACCAATTATATTGAGGGGAAGGTATACAAAAAAATCTGTGGCATGGCCATGGGCACCCACAGGGTACCCTTTATGCAAACCTGTTTACGGGCCATCTAGAGGAAACCTTCCTACCCTCCCCAAACACATGTAGTTCAGGTTCATTGATAATCTGGACTCAGGGCCAAACACCCTATCCTCAAACCCACACAAGCTCAACACCTCTCTCCCATTCACTTTACCGGGCCCTCCTCAAGCCAATGTACCAGCTTTCTGGATGTTGACCTCCTCCTCTCTGATGGCCCCAGCCATGCCTCTGTATTAACCCCACTAACCAGTCTGGAACCGTGGACGGCATACAAGTAGATCCCGTTATATGTGGATTCGTTATCCGTGTTTTAGTGTGTACACAATTTTAGCTTTAAGTCCAGTGCTGCAATTTGTTAACAGTACATGGAAGAAGTAATATGTCAGCACATCTCAATGCACGTCTTCTGTTGTGTTTGTTGAGATCTGAATCATCAGTTCAGATCAACATAGTTGTGAGGTTGCACTTGACATAGTCTGTATTTAAAATGTCAGAGAAAAGGAAAGCAAGAGTTCCTGCCAAGAGAAAGAAGTGTATACTAAAGTCATATTCATTAGAAACAAAGTTAGAAGTTTTGGATCACTATGAGAAAGGTGAACCTATTGCTGACATTCAGTACTTTTTAGTGAGAACAGCAATAAAGAAGAAGCAGATATCAAGGAAGAAAGTTCAAGCCTGTTAGAAAGCTAGCAATGGTGAAAAAGGCTGAGACCTTCAGAATGACTGATACTGCAATGACAGGTTTTTAGAAACACGGTCCTGAAAAAGTAAGGACTGTGATAGTGAAGAAAGAAGTAGAACATTCTTTTAAATGTTATGAAGAGTTGTATAATCAACTGCCAATTAAAACATTTCTTTGCAAAACAGTGTGGCACTTCAAATGAATGTCAAATTCCTAGCAAGAACTCTTCTGTCATAAATGATGTGCATCTAAGGGAAGCCATCACAGAAACTGAACTGACAATGGCACTATCAGATTCTTCCTATGTAGATGATCCAGGGCCTATTTTTGATGTAGATGGACTAAATGAAAATTACTTTAGTGTATTGTGTGTTTCAGTGTTAAATTTTAAGTGTATAAATTTTGCATCAAAATATGTATCAGAAAGGTGATAATAGACAGTTATGGTAAAAATATGAAGAAACTGCTTTTTTAAACCAAACATTTGAGTAAGCAAAAACCTAACCCCATACTTTACACACTAAATGACTCACAATTTACACAAAATTTGGTACGTTCACTGATACTGCAGAACGTAATTATAATGTATAATAAAATTTACATGCATCCGCAGTGATGAGAATTCCCTTGGAGCTCAGTATGCTGAAGGTCTCACTAAGGTCTTCACTGTCAGGTATTACCCAACCCCACTCCCTCCAAACCTAGTCTGCCAACAGATTTCTTGTGCCATATCCTTACACACCCCTTGTCCTCCCACCATTCCCAAGAATCAACTGCAAAGGAGCTCCCCCTTGTCACCCAATATCACTGCAGACTGGAACAACTGAACTATATCCCTTGCCGAGGCTTTAATTGTTTACCATTTCTCCCAGAAATGAGGGACATCCTACCCAAGATCCTTCCAACCTCTCCTAAAGTGGTATTCCATCACTCACCCAACCAACACAACATCCTTGTCATTTCTTATGTCACCCCCCACTCCCAACCCCTCGCAACTTGCCGCTTGCCACAGTGGTCTTCTCCCTATGGAAGACCCAGGTGAAAGAACTGCCCAAGTTACTCACAGAGCACACCTTATTCCTGTCCTGTCCCAGACTTATTCTATCCCATAAGAGGCAGGTTGTGCTCGTACAGGGGCATGACCACCAACCAATTGTCCATCAGAGTGAATGGCCAAAATGAAGCCAAGCACAATGTTGACCATCCAGTGGCACATAAAGCTGCTGAGTGTCACATGCTCAAGTTCAATGGATGCTTCACAACAGGGGCATTCTCTCCAACACTTCCTTTTCCGAACTACAGCCTTGCAACATATTCTTCACTCCCAGAGTCCCCCTGGCATCGACCTTAGCTATCCCTCTGCACCCACATCCTGTAACAGTTTCCCCTCATTCCAGCCTCCCGCTCCCTTCCAATTCATGCCTCTACATCATCTTCATTGTGTGCTGGATCTCACCAACTCCAGTACCAATGTGTCACTTGCCTGGTCTGTGCACCTGCCACCCCTCTCTCCCGTATTCCTATCTTGCACACCTGCTACATCCCTCAAAGCCACTAGCTAACCATCCCCAAACCCTCATCCTGCTTCCTGCCTGTTTCTACCTCTATCCAACCCAACCTTCACAGCCACCATCCCCAGACCACCTGCCGAACTGCAACCCCGCATTGTGTGTCCAGCTGGCACAATGTAAGTGCACAGGTGTGTGTGTGTGTGTGTGTGTGTGTGTGTGTGTGTGTGTGTGCGCGCGTGCGCATGCCTTAGACAGACAGTGAGTTTTCGGTTTTGTTTGTATGCCTGACGACCACTAAACACCACTACTATTTTGTGTGTTATTACCTCTACCCTCAAATTATTTATATTTTGCCAATACTTTCCACAAAATTTCCATTCCATTCTCTTCTTACAATAGCTCAAACAGTTATGTTTTCATTTTGGAAGAGAAATACCAATATTCAAAACTTTGATAATGATATGAGGAGAAGACTGAAATTATACTTCAGGTGATGTTTTTGTAGTCTGCATGCCATAGATCTATGGTTTTGAATTAAACATAGTAACTTCAAGCTTGTAAGACAGATCTGGAAAACAACAGGAATAAAAAACAAAGAAATACCATAAATTCGCAGAAAGTTTGGCATCATAATAACTACAAAAATGCAAATCTAAGATATAAAAATGGTCACAAAAAAGACATACTTTGAAGGCAGCAACACATCTCATCTCACTGGTTAAAAACATAGTGAAAACAAATTTAATTTTAAATATCATTCACACAGAAAAGAAATTTCAGTTTCAACGCTTTTTTCTGCTCATTTGTGATTGTTATAAAAATGCTCATATATCCGAAAGAGAGCATACCAAACAAGCACATTCCCTTACCTTAGTAGAAAATCTGATAACGTTGAACACATGTTGCATAAAATTTGAGCAGCCCTTTTTTCATGTTTCTTTACAAGCTTCTGATATATGTCTTCACTCTTCTGGCTCATTTCTCTCATGTCTTGATCTGCTGCCATTCCACATGCTTGTTGTAATCTTTCGTCGCGTAATACCTGTTGGAAAACGTATTCGTAGAGTACTACAAAACTGTATTCCTGGGTGTACATAGAGTTTGAAAGATTGTATTAAAAATGCCAACCAAACATTTTACAACACCTCTTAATTGCTATTTATTTGTGATAGTGATCAGAATGTCAGTTAATATTAATATACATAAAAATTACATTGTTTGTGGGTGAAATTGATGATACTCCAAAAATCGTCCACCACCAATCACTGGTTCCCCTATTGTGCACTATGGTGGTTGTTCAGGGGTAACTCTGCGGTTGTGGAGATACAACTGTTGGAGTGGTCACTACGACATAGTGTTGGACAACAGGACACCTTCTGCCTCTTTCCCATCAATATATTTTTCACAGGTAAAAATTCAAGATTGTTCAATAATATTTTCAAGCTTTTATGAATATTCTCATTTTTTTATGATCTAGAATATTCTCGAATGTTCTAAAATACAACGTGGAAATGGCACATATGACATAACATCCACACTCTGAACCAATTATTTGTACAATATTATGAAAACAGAGGAAAAACTCCTCAAAAAAGTGTATCTTGCTTATAGAGAGAAACTACATAAACGAAGAATGGTTGTGTGTATGAACAAATTTAGCAACAAAAAAGACTCAGTTGAATAAACAAATCAGTGAATACAGAATATAATAGCGAGGGACAAAAAATATTTAAATTGACTGATAAACCAAGGTAAAATAATGAATTTCCCTATAGAATTCCTAAATTTGTTTAATGTTCCAGACACAACCTCTCACAATAAAGCTTTCACACATCACAGAAGTGGAAATATAAACAAGAAAAGAAGAAGGTATTGGCAGTTACATACAAGGATTTACAAAATGTTGTACTATGTGGTATTACAGCACTGTACTATGGTGATACTTTTGTTGTGGGGACAACTGTATTGTGGAATAACTATCTTTCAATACACAACACAATGAAAGAATAACAAGTACTGTATATACAGGGGATGACACTCTCTCAAAAGGGCAGCAATTGGTGAATGGTGCAACAATACCAGTAATTGATCATGTACGCTTTTGTGTGTGAGCAACTACCATAGAGAGATATTTCTACAGCGTTTGCATAGTGATCCCAGTATAAGAACATGAAAAGTAAGTTGCTAAATGCATCTTTGTTATGTTTTCTACATGATTATGCCTTGTACTAATAGCACCTGCAAAGCGTTAAAGGTCTGAATTCTCCACCCACTCTCAGAATTCTGATGATGGTTCTTTCATGTGACCATTACCACAACAGTGTTTGTATTTTCAGTTCTGTTAACCAATACTGCCACATTTGAATGAGATATCATAATGAACTTCCATAATTCTCACATCTAGGCAGATATTAACCCCCGTAATACATTAGTTGCCAATTGTCAACAGTGATTTAGAATCACTGTGTGATGCAACATTATTCATGGCCACTTCATTGGCCTATACACGCTTTCCAATGACTGATAGAATCAAGAGTACTTTACCACCTTGACAGACACACTACAAGTACTGCTGGAAAACACTGTCCGCAGCTGTTCAGTATCCAATATGGTATAGAAGAAAGTAGATTTTGAACAAATCTTGTGCACTGGTCTGCCTCAGCTCTTGATCTTGATCCACTAGACATATAGCTTTGGTAACATGCAAGAGGTGCAGTTGTTTACACAACTCTGTTCAACAGTCTTAGCAGCTTGTAATACATAACCATAAAGCATCCACAGCTGTTTGAGAGGACTTAAGTATCACAGCTGTTTGAAAAGACCTAAGTATCATCAAGTGGTCTTGCCAGCACATGAGGTATCATCATGAAAGGATTACTGCTCTTATCAGTTATCATGATTTTCCTGTGATACAGCCACTGAACATCTTGTAGAGGTGTCACATGTAATACAGTAACTAAGTATTATGCATTTAAATATTTTGTTTCATTTTGATCTTACAAATCACTTCTTTTTTGTTAGAAATGTTTAGAAAGAATCAGTATACTTTTGTTTTTGTTTGTCATAATAACAAAGAATAACCTTATCACAATTAAACACATTAGCTTGTGTGGAGGTAATCTTTGTGATACTTTCATGAAAACCACAAAATGTAACACATAGCTATCCATCACAGCAACTTCCGTTGTGTGTCATTCTTTAAGTTCGTTCTCAGTATTTGCAAACAGAACAATAGCCAGAAACTGGACAATTTGTTGCAGTGTACTTTATATAATGTTCAAATAATGCCATTAAAATAAAGAGCCCTGAAGTGATCAGATGACTCAATCTTTTTCTGAATTCTATCAGGACTACTGCATAGGAAATTTGGCTGAAAAAACAACACTTGATAAGTTATTCACAAAGCATTATAAACCTAAAAAAAACAGTATTTTACATGGTTAGGAACAGATTTAGCACCAATTTTGCAAAACCCTGTACCTTTATTGTTTTTCATGAAGTTCCAAATACTTGTTAACGTTTAAGCAGCATCCAAAGTCTATTGACTGCTTAAAGCCCTTCTGTAATGTCATACATTGCCCCAAACTACTTTTTCTTATTTTGTGCACTGCTATGACATAGTATAAAAAATGTCCATGGAGTGTCACCCAGCATTACCTATGGGGCTGTTCCAGCATATTTTGCCATCCTCCATCTTCTTGATTTGTAGGAACTTATTTCCTGAAATATCACAGTTACCAGTATGCATGCCCCTTACCTTCTTAACCACATTGTTTCACAACAATGCTGTTCAACAAGTCAAAATGTGGTAATAATTATATGTTCTAAAAATCACAAACAATGCTAACTAGCATAATAAAGTGTTAGAATTAAACTGGTAACTGTTCTCTCTCTCTCTCTCTCTCTCTCTCTCTCTCTCTCTCTCTCTCTCTCTCAGAGGTGGGGTGTTGTTACATACATTCTAAGGGAGTTGCCTTTATTATAATTTTTTAAGACTCATTATACCTTGTAACTTGCCATAGACCATTTTCTACAAAATTACTCATGATTCCAGTAAGTAAAAATTATCAGATTTATCACACCAATTACTTTCGGTACGTATCAGTCTACCTTTTCCTTATATTGTTGATATTTCCTTAACCAAGTGTTTAACTTGAGTTTAGATTCTGCCACAAATAATTCCAAAATTAACTCTTAACTTAGAACAATTACTGGGTTTTGATTAACTGGTTATTCTCTCACTGCTGAAAGGCACTGACAGTAAATGATTTAGTGCTCTTGTTCTTTTGTGAAGTGTTAATACAGAACACAAGATAATATAGCTGAAAAACAGTGCAATCTAAGATGCCTATCCTAACTCAGAGAATGTTGTAATTGTTACAATCGAATGCCTTCAAAAAAAACTGCAGATTGTAAATGGTGATACTGTTATCATTTTAACATTTTTAAAAAATATATCTTGGGCTCACTGAATGTACAAATGGATGTACAAGTAGTGGGGCAACTTGATATTCAAATGAAAATTGGCTAAATATGTCATTGGACAGGTGGGAGACAAACCCTTGCTTCTTACAGAAAGACCAACAATGCAATATTAAGAAAATGCCCTCAATAAACTTTCCCAGTACAAAGCTAATGAACCAAAGTCTGTCACCTGACTTACCTACAACTGAGTCTATACAATCATCTCTTTTCCTGTGTTTTGTGAAGCCCACGATGCAACATTTCTCAACAACAATTAAAACAAGTTGCCATCCAAAACTTTGAAATATTATTAAGTTTTGACATGACATTTGTACCATTTGTATTCAGATAGGACTAGATTACAGATAACTGCAACATCTACAAAATGTCAAAGGATATTATTAATAGTCTTCTAATAATTTTTGGGTGTGCAACCGGATCCCATTGATGTTCTGCCATGATATTTCTGCCCAGAGATGTATGGCCACCTTCAGGTGAGTAGACAACTACTCAAGAGCCCAGGCATACCCACAGTATTTATGCTTAATCTCATGTATACGAAATATGCTGGCATCTTTCGACGCAAGCATTGGGTGATGGTATGCGCGGAGTAGCCGAGTTGTGTGTGCTGCCCTCGCTGGTAGAAATGAGAGATGACCTAGTCACTGAGTATTGAATGAAACCGTCGATTCTGCTGTGACTGGATAATTTCAATTATAGGATTCCAATTTTTATCCAGCTGAAAACTGTGGTCACGATATATAAGATTATGGGCAAGATGTATTTCCACCAATTCTTTGATTACAGAATCCCAAAAACTGGAAACTAGAGCTAAAATTCCTGGGCTGCTAATGCTGATTTTAACAGTTGATGTGTTCTGTACAATGCTCCTGGACCTTTTTGTGTCATCTGGCCTACACATGCACCGCAACAGTCACAGGAAATTTTGTAAACACCCACTTTCTTCAGTTGTTAGTCATTTTTAACAGATCCAACCAGCGCCAAGCTCTTCAATGGTGGACAGAAGATGATCTTGATTTTAATTTTCCTTGGCAATCTGCCTATTTTGGATGACACATTCCTGGCAGGTAGAAGGAATCTATAGTCGTCATTTAGAGTCACCACTTGTGTCCTAGGTGTGTTGTTTCTTGTTATTATAGCTGTGCATGGCCTTCCTTATTTGACATGAAATGTAATCATTCTCTTTACAAACTTTCTCCAAGTGTTCTCATTCTACATGGAGGTTTTCTTCATCTGATATTAATTAATTGAAATCATCCCATCACAGCAGAAATGATACGGTCATTTGATACTCAATGTTTAAATCACCTCTCACTTCCACGAACATGGGCAGCACACACAACTCAGCTGCCCCACACATCATAACCCAACACATGTGCCAAAAGGCACCAGCACATTTCGCATGCACAAAATTTGGCATAAATACCACGAATGCAACAGAGCTGTTCAGTAGTTGTCTACTCACCTGACGATGGCCAGACATCTCTGAGCAGTGGAAATATCACGGCAGAATGTCAACGGGATCCAACTAAAGGCTCAAGAATTATCAGAAGAAGAAATACGCCCAGAAAATTTTAGAAGTTATATTATTAATACTGCCAACCAAGTTATTCTCTATACTACCATACAAAAACAAATCATCTTTAATGGTGCTTCCAAAAATACTGAAAAATTCTTGACCAATTTACTTAAAATTTTTACACAATACTCAAATAATCATTTGGATAGGCATAGGCTGCATATTTCTTAAATTTATATGGTATACTACCCTTTACCCAACAGCTTCACCCGCACACGTGTTCGTCACATATATTGGCACACTCCTCCTCCCTCATCTCTGTGTCCACCTCATCCACCCCTTACCTCTATATCAACTTCTTCGTAACAACTCCTCCTCTCCACATCCTCTGTCTCTTCATTTCCTCCTCTCGCTCTCTTTCTACATCTACTCCATCCCTCTCCCTGACTGTACTACCCTGCCACTTTCCTATATCAATATCCTCCTCCCCTCTCTCTGTCACTCCCCCTTCCCTCGTCTCTCAGTCAATCACCTTTCCCCTCTCTCCCTAGCCATGATATTCTCCCCTCTCTCTGTCCACCTCAATCTTCGCCCAAGCATGTCCAACTGCATGTGAGAGCCCTACAAAACAAGTCTATGAAGTGGGCCGAAACTACTCCTACAGCAAATCTGTTGTGCCTGGCAGCCTTTTCAGAGTCTTGGAAATCGTTTTTACCCTATGATGCAAAGCACGTCAATGGTAGTATAATGCAACATGGTTCTGGAGCAGGGCAGCCTACAAGTTGGGTGGGGTGGGGGGTGGAAAATCCCTATTGGTCCATGATGTGTAGGCTGCCCGCAAAGCAGGTTGATATGGCGAATCAACACTATCTCCAATAACACTCTGTTGTGAAGGGCAGCCTATGTGGCAGGAGCTAAAAAAGTTGTTTTCTCATTTCTCTGTTCTTATGGGACCAAGGAAGTTTTAAAGTGCATTCCCTTTGTCTCTCATGAACCCTCCCCCCTCCCCCCCCAACAATTCCTCTCTTTGCAGATTTCCTTAACCCCCACTTCTGACCACATCTGCCTCCCTCCTCCCTCTGACAATATCCTTCTCCCCTCTCTCTTTCCATCTCCACCTCCCACTCTTCCTTTCTCTTTTCCACCTGCCCACTACACCTCTATAGTTTCCCCCTTCCTCATGCATCTCCTCACATGCCTCATGCATCTCCCCCTCATCTCCCCTCTCTGTCCATTTCCTTCTCTTCCTCACTCTGTCCAACTCCCCTGCCCCCTCCCCCTTTTATCACATGTATCAATCTGTCTCCAGCCACACTCATCAACATGTAGAGCCCCTTGCAACACACTTCAGTAATGCAGATCAATATAACTCAGACAATGTGATGCAGGGGTGGCTACAGGTCAGGGGCTTGAAAATCATTTGTTTGTCCCCGACTTACATGCTGCCACATCATGCACATCAATAAAGCAACCCAATACTACTACAACAGAAAACTGACACATAAGCTGCCCTCTAATGCAGGCCAATTTGGCATGCCAATACTATTCCCACACAACATGCCTGTCATGCACAGCAGTCTATACGACAGGGACTAAAAAAATTGCCCATATTTCCGCTTCTGTTAGATCTAGGGGGCTATAAACAACACAGCGCCAATAGACAAATTGTTTCTCTCATACAAATTCTTTCTTCTTGCATATAATTGTAGTCAAACATTGCATACACAAAAATGTGCTGTTTTGTTTCCTTCCTCGGTGTTGGTTTTACGGAAAACAGGAAAATTGTATTTATGGCTTATTGGCTTGTAATTAGAACACTACTATGCAATCTGAATTGTCTGAAACTTTGTATTCCTATCCACTGACAGATTAAAATTATGTGCAATGTCACTGAACTTATTACCCTTACAGATCTGACAGCCGGAGAATTCTCTCTTATATCAATGATCCCAACTTACTTACCCATTTATGTTAAGGGCTTCAATTCTCAATCAGTGTTTCATTCACACAAACAATAAACAAGACTCAAGTTTAGAGAAAGGGGAAATGAGGAGAAGGATAGAGGTGGCAGATGGGGGAGGAGGAGAGGGACAGAAAGAGGGGAAGAGGAGAAGGAAAAAGAGAGAGGATGATTTTAGGATTTTATCCAATTTTCACATTTATTTAGCAATTACGAAGCATTGCCGAGTTCGCTAGTACATAATCTGAACAATGAGGATTCCAACACATTTCCCTGCATCACACCTGAAGTTATTTTTACATCCGTTGATGAATCTCCATGCAAGATAACACACTACATGCTCCCTATCTTGAAATCCCCAATCAAGTCATAAATTTTGTTTCAGACACCATATAACTGTACTTTTTTAATATCCGTTTGTGTGGTGCTGAACCATGAGCTTTTCAGAAGTCGATTGCTTTGATCCATGGCTTTCAGGGTGTCACATGTGGAAACCGCAAGTTGGGATTCACATGACCAATGTCATCAGAATCCATATTGGCTGTTGTGGAGGGAGGTCACTTACTTCAAGATACCTCATTAAGTTTGAGCTCACATATGTTTTAGGATTCCACTGGGAAAAATTTTTTGTTCAAGCAGTCGATGGTGTGTTATGGTTAAAACGGGAGATAACTCAGCTGTAAATTCAGCACATAACCTGACACAGATTCCATTGGGCTCATGAGCCTTGTTTAATTTTAATGATTTTAGCCACTTCTCAGTTCCACTTACATTCATAACTATATAATTAACATATTAACTAATCAAAACATGTTTTTAGCCTTGTTGCACAAACTTTATTATTACTGCACAACCTAGCTTTTGGGTTAATAAGCCTATTTTCTAGTACATATCATTATCTTTGTGGCAGTGCGAGAAGTAAACTAGGATGGTGCTTCCGTATCTTCTCAGTAAAGGAATGTTTCAAAACAGAATTCAGCATTTCTACATGGTTCTGTCCAGAAAGTAAATGTTCTGAGTTTCTCTCTGAAATATGGAAAGCCCTTTATCTAACTTACTGAATATGTAAATCTTCCTACTTGTTTTTGCTGCCTTTTATACTTTAGCCTGTTGCTAAAACTGTTTCATGTTCACTGGTACCAGTTACAATATGGGCCCCAGCACAATTGGGGAACATTCGTATGAGTGAACAAAGTTTTCCTCGCGAGTGAGCTGAGTTTTTCCCTGATGTTTTGTGTTACATCTGGGGTGAGTCTGGTGATTACAGAGAAAGATCCAGTTATAATTTACGCCCACACTTGATACTGAATCTTGTCCAAACAATCTCACATGCAGCTTCAATTTCTATCTTGGTGGATTTGAGTATCTTGCATAGTGCAAGAAATACAGCATCTCCATTTCTCATTAGCCTATCCTTTTTATACACTCTTAGATTTACCCAAAAATCACACTGCTCTTAATTTTGGATTTTAGCCAGCTTTATGTACCTAGTATTATATGAGATCCACTGCTTTTTAGGACTGTTTCAAACTCTAGGACTCTGTTGCGAATGCTGCGGCAATTTGTCACTAGGATTTTCAGTTTTTTCATCTGTGGGAGCCATTTCTTTGGGTCTTACATGCTGAGTAGCAACTTTCCTTTCCATAATATTGTTACATTCCATCCTGGACTTTCCATTATTTGAAATGTTAATGTCATCATTACACCAGAGAGATATGCATCTGATGAATGATAAATGTAACACACTGTCCAACCCAGTACCAAATTCCATTAACTTGTTCCACCATGACACAAACACACCCCTCTCTTTCTCTCACAGATCTAATATTCACATTAATCTAGCATTTCTTATGAAGAACTCAAAAGTCTGAAGAGCTGCCACTTTTAGTATTGACAAATAATGTGTTTTCAGTATGGAAACGTGAAAACAACACATTAGTAAAAAATGGCTGAAACTTTCCAATATGCAGTATTACCACTTGTTAATTCTTCTGCCTCATGTTAGGAAAAACATCAGTTAATGGTGTTCAAATAAAATATTTATATTATGTTCTCTGAGCACTACATATTACAAGGCAGGTTGTTATGATGCAGATCCAGACTGAAAAGACAAATACATACACTCAAACACAACAAACTGTCATTTATAAGACAGTATCTAGCAGAGACAAGATAAGACAGTAGAAAAGCTAGCTTTCAGAACTACTGATTCTTTCATTTGCAAGAACAGGAGGAGGTCAGGAAATTAATGTATGTCACAATAAAGTAGAGAACTTTTAAGAGGATAAGCACAGAATAAACTGGAAAAATAACCAGAGATGAAAACAATAACAGTCTAAAGCAAAAGATGTGTAATGTGGAGAACAAGCAGTTTAGGATAGGAACAACTAAATGTGATGATGTAGAATATACAGAAAATGGGAAGGAAAAATAAATAAGTAAATCTGGTAAATCTAAGACTAAGGCAAATGTGACAGGACAGTGGGGTTAGTAAAAAGCATGTTAAACATCAACAGGGCTGAATAATATAAGGGTTGACAGGAATTAATGACATGCCTCACAGCAAGTTCTGAAGCACTGGTATTATTAGAAAATTCCATAACACTTGCTCAGCACCCCAAGGCTTAATTCAATAGCCACATTGGAAAGCTGCTCCAAAGACAAAGAGGGCCACAACACAAATTTACACAATTCCAAACAGTTGTACACAAACAAAACTGGAATGAATCCAAACAGAGCATACAGGAAGCAGTGTGTGAAGCATACAATATTGAAAGTAAAATTCTATCTACCAACCTAACAGAAAAAAAGTTTTGGTCTCCTACCAAATCATCAAACAAATTAATCATCATCCATATAATCACTCAATGGCCATACTAGCACCAAAATGAGAATGACATAGGAAAGGCCAAAATACTAAATGTTATTTTCCAAAGTTGCTTCACTGAGGACACCCATTCTGCAGTTCATCTTTTCAATTGTTGAACGAACACCGAAACGATATTTTGAAATAAATGATCAAAATATAGAAAATCCACTAACAACTCTTATTATAGGAAAGGTGACTTGATGGGAAACCCACACACAGTATGCAAAAGAACATGCATCTCTTCTAGCAGCTGCTTTCAAGAATGAAAAACTTTGATTCAAAATCACAGATGAAGAACGTTTTAATAGCACTTCGACATCAACACACAAAGAAGTTTAAGTCTTACAATTAGATAGAAATGATCGTGAAGTAAGACTAGCTGACTTGCAGCAACAAGAATCAGCTTAAAAAAATACAACTGCTGACAGTCTATTTCTAAAATAAAAAATAAATACACTGGCAACACCCATCACAAACACTTTTATAGTTAAAAGTTTGGAAGGTAGGAGACGAGATACTGGCAGAAGTAAAGCTGTGAGTACCGGGCGTGAGTCGTGCTTCGGTAGCTCAGATGGTAGAGCACTTGCCCGCGAAAGGCAAAGGTCCCGAGTAAAAGTGCGTGCAAACCACACACACGACTGCAGTCTCGGGCAACTGAAACCACACTGCAAGCTGCAACACCAGTGCATGAGGGGAGTGGCGGCTGGGTGGAGTAAGGAGGAGGCTGTGGCGGGGAGGGATAGTATGGTGGGGGTGGAGGACAGTTAAGTGCTGCAGGTTAGATGGGGGGGGGGGGCAGGGGAGAGGTGGGGAGGGGGGAGGGGGACAAGTAGCGGAAAAGGAGAGACATGAAAAGACTGGGTGTGATGGTGGAATGACAGCTGTGTAGTGCTGGAATTGGAACAGGGAAGGGGCTAGATGGGTGAGGACAAAGACTAATGAAGGTTGAGGCCAGGAGGATTATGGGAATGTGGGATGTACTGCAGGTATTGCAGACAAAGTTCCCACCTGCGCAATCCAGAAAAGCTGGTGCTGGTGGGAAGGATTCATATGGCATAGGCTGTGAAGCAGTCGTTGAAATGAAGGAAGTCGTGTTTGGCAGTGTGTTCAGCAACAGGGTGGTCCACCTGTTTCTTGGCCACAGTCTGTCGGTGGTCATTCATGGAGACAGACAGCTTGTTAGTTGTCATGCCCACATAGAATGCAGCACAATGGTTGCAGCTTAGCTTGTAGATGACATGACTGGTTTCACATGACATCCTTCATTTCAATGACTGCTTCACAGCCTGTGCCATATGGATCCTTCCCACCAACACCAGCTTTTCTGAATTGTGCTGGTGGGAACTTTCCCTGCAATACATCCTATGTTCCCGTAACTCTCCTGGCCTCAACCTTCATTAGTCACTGTCCTAACCCATCCAGTCCTTGCCCTGTTCCCATACCAGCACTACACAGCCATCATTCCACCATCACACCGAGTGTTTTTACTTCTCTCGTTTTCCGCTACTTCCTCCCACCCCTCACCTGCCCTCCGTCTAACCTGCAGCACTTCACTGTCCGCCTCCCCCAAATACTATCTCTCCAAACCCCAGGCTCCTCCTTACCCCCACCCAGTCGCCACTCCTATCATGCACCGGTGCTGCTGCTCGCAGTGTGGTTTCAGTTGCCTGAGGCTGCAGTCATGTGTGTGTGTGTGTGTGTGGGTTGGGGGTCTATTGTTGACAAAGGCCTTAATGGCCAAAAGCTTTATTTGTGACACGTTGCCCCCCCAAGCTGTGACTCAGCACCTCTGCTATATGGTGAGTAGCAAATTTTCTTTCATAGCACTGTTACATTCCACCCTGGATTTTCCATTGTTTGATACATATAGTGAACTTGGACGTGCAGAAAATGTTAAACACTGGCTTTTAAATTCTGTATGCCTGCTTACTAGTGATATATCAGTGTACAAACAAAGTGAAACATTCAAGTTACCACAAATGATAGGTCACTGTTTGCATTATAAAGAGATAAGAGACACATTTTTTGAAATGAGATGTGATCATGTTTTACCATACTATAATCCAAAACCAATGATTTATTTATCGAGTGTGATTTCAATATCAGTTGCTTATATGAAAATATCAGCAGATTACAATTAAACCCACTTGATGCAGTTGTTTAATGTCACTGGAGTAGTTAACTTCCCCATTACAATGGCAGACAACTGTGGGAACCTTATTGTCAATATATGACTGACAGAGCAATAGTATCGCTATAAGTGATATCCTGAACGAACTGTCATGATGTACAACTACTTACAGTTAATAATATTAGCCTATGTGATAAAGTAAAACCAGTGTTTACATCTCTTTGGTTAGTTCATAACTATATCTTACAAACCTTTAGCCTTCACCTGCAAATAGATTCAGTAGGGTCTGACATACTGGCTGTCTTTCCTAAGAGTCTAAGGGTTTTGGTAGATATTAACAACTTTGTTTGTGCATTGTGTTGATCTAACCAATCCAAACAAATATCGCTCATATAATGTTTCATATGACACCCTGTATCAACAGAAAATGGTTTGTTTTATTTTCCAAACAAAACATTTTTCAACATGATATTTAACATGCCTAATCTGTACACAGTACTTCAAATCTAGTGTAGTGTATATCTGCTTTCATGGAATGTATTAATACTAACAACAAAGCACAATACCTACACAGCTTATTCTGACCAGTCTTACAACAACAATAAATACAAAAGGATCTGTTAGTATTTGTTCATCCTGTCTTCCTTATCCAATTTACTACATCTTGTGTGCTGGCCCACACTACATTATCTGCTACTGCTGTGCAGCAGTGCTACTTAGTCACTCTAGGAGTGCTGGTTATTCTTTGTGTAATATTGTTCCTGACAATTATTATTGACAAACTGAACATTGCAAAAGACTAATTTGGGATTGCTCTATTGAATATAAACAAAAGTCTTCAAAGAATAAAGAGAAAAATAATTATTTGTAATGAAAAAAATGTAGGATATTGTATGAAACCTGTGATGAACAGTAATTGTTTGGGCTGACATGCTCAATACATTGCAAAACCAAACTGCAAATATATACTGTTATGGCACAGAATAAACACTGGACAACTCTTGGGAGAGACACACAGTGTATGGAAAGAAATTTTATTGAGAAATTTAACCCATTCTATAACGAGTTTGTGAAATTGCTTGAAGTTGTATCCCAAGGCTAACCAAAATTAAAAAACAGGGTAAAAAAATGAACAGAACTTACTGTGGAACAGTTAGTATTACACATATCACTATGGATATTCAATGATCATGCAAAAAAGAAGCTCTACAGATTTTACTGCACTATCATAAAAAGGGCAATTGAAATTAGAAATATACGTATGTTGTAAATGAAATAGGCAACTCCAACAATGGAGCAAACACCACTTGGAAGGATACAAAAATGGAGAGAGGGAAAGTATAGTGTGGATCTGATGTACAACTAAGTCACTGTGACAGTATAATAAAAAGCAATAGTTATTTTTATAACTGAAGAGAGGGCAGTGACCAGCCTTCTGCAGAAAGTTATCAGCAACAAAGTCAGTCAGATGTATAACTCCAATCACAAATGGTGAGATAAAAAAGACAAGAGAGATTAAAACAAAAAGTTCTTTTGGGGTTGACAGACTTTCTAGGATACTTATTCACTGTTACTATACGAGCAGCCCTTGTGACATGTATAAGAATCTCTACACTGAGGTATTATCCTGAAGAGATGTTTGTGTGAAGCCTCATTTCAACAAGGATGACAGAAATGACATATCAAATTACTACCCAGTCTCTGTGTTATCAAATTTTTCAGGGTCCTAGAGAAACTGTGTTCAACAGATTTGTTGATTACCTGAACATCCACAACTTCTCAGTCAATGTTGTTTTAGTTACCAACAAGGTCTATCAATGGATTATGCTATTTTTATTTTCAGTGACCAAATTGTGAAATCTCTTAAACAGTAAATAGTAGCAGCTGGAGAACAATGCAATATATAAAAGACTTTTGACTGTGAAGGTCATAACATGTATTCCCATCGGTTACTGTGAATCCTAACAAGAGCCTGCCAAATTTAAATTTCTAAAGTAATTTTGTAAGTATTTTATTATTTTAAATTTAGCAAAAGAATAAAAAGAAGAAGAATATGGAAAAGGAGGAGAAACAGACTTATTCCAGATCCTAGCAAATCTACTGCTACTGGTATCAGTGGAACTCTTAACAAAATAAAATAAAATATGCAATAAAATACAATAAACTATCATTCTCTTTTAAACTAGGTTAAAATTCACATAAGAGCTATTTTTACATGTAATGCGCACAGTATGAAACAGGAACATTACTGTCCATACTTTCTATACTTACACTTGTATAAATGTATGGGTATTCATATTTTTTAAGATTCCACACAGTTGTGAGGTGGCAAAGGTTTCTTGACAAGAATCCGTTTCTATATTCGGCAGTATTTGCCAGAAGAACGTCACGTACATTATTAAATTTGGCCGGTTTTGAATAATTTTGCTGAAACATTAAATAAAATTTGTACAACTTAAAAACATAGCTGTAAATAAAAATTACATGTGAGTAGTCATTTATTAACAAATAAGATAATTTTTTCATATTCATTCAGTCCATATGAATGGACTGTGTGTGAACTGAATGAAACATAGGCACAGGTATAACAGCATACAAAAATAAAATGCAAGTGCACATCATTTATACTTCATGTATATAATTCTGTTGTTCTCTTAACTTTTATCCACACACACAGGATTTACTTTGTTCACTGAAATTGCCATCAATGACCTGGAGACAGTAACTTTTGACACACCCTCAAACAATTTTACCATGGACACTGCAATCTTACAGTATCAACTGTTTACCTCTTAATCACTTGAGAGTTACCCCCACAACAAAAAACAATAAATCACATTAATACTCACTGCAAAGAGGAAACAGTGAGTCACACACAGGCATAACAAGAAGACTATACATTTGAGCTTTCGACCAAAGCACCTTCTTTTAATGTAGAAAACATACACAGATTCACACATGTATAACTCTCACATCTATGACAACTGTCTCTGGCCTCTGAGGCTGGACTGAGCAACTGCACCTGGTGGGAGAAGCAATCTGCGTGGAAGGAGTCAGGAGGACACTTTGGTAGGGAGGGGAGGGATAACAGGGTAGATGTGGGTGATGATAAAATGCTCAAGTGCTACTTGTGGGAGCATACAGGAACCCGGTAGGGCAGCTAGTTTGGAGGTTACACATGGGTGGGGGAGGGGAGGCGAGGGGGTACGAGAGAAGTAAGTAGACTGTGGGGGCCCTGGTGGAGTAGAAGGCTGTGTAATGCTGGAGTGGGAACAGGGAAGGGGATAGGTGAGTAAAGGATGGTGACTAATGAAAGTTAAGGCAAGGGAGCTTCCGGGGACATAGGATATATTGCACAGTCCAGAAAAGCTGCTGTTGTTAGGTCCAGCTGTCTCTTGGCCACAGATATCCCACCACCTCCCCAACACAGCCTCTTCCTTACTACCATCATCCACAGATTGCTTCTCCCACCAGGTGCAGTTGCTCCCAATCTGGCCTCAGTTGCCAGGGACAATGTCGTGTGTGTGTGTGTGTGTGTGTGTGAGAGAGAGAGAGAGAGAGAGAGAGAGAGAGAGAGAGAGAGAGAGAGAGTTGTGCCTGTGTGTATGTGTTTTCTACTTCAGAAGTAGCCCTTTGCCTGAAAGTTCAAATGTATAGCAGTCTTTGCCTTGTGCCAGTCTGCAACTCACCGCCGCCTCTATACAGGGTGTATCATAATTAGTGGCATAAATGCATACAGTTGAAAGTACACAACATTGGAAGCAAAAAAGTCTCACTAAACATAGGGTGGAAAATGCATATCGTAAGAGCAATGGGCAATTTTTCATCTTCGATACTATGAAGAAAATCTCTTCTACTGAAAGCTCTTTGCTTTCCACATTTTGGGAAGTAGTAGTATGGGCCAAAACAAGAATAAATGTGCAGTAAACATTTGCTCTAAAATGCATACCTTAAGAGCTATGAGCACGTGCTTGTCTTCGCTACTTGGAAACACAACTCTTCTAGTGAACAGTTGCGCATAACTTTTACGGTATGCATTTTAGAGCAAATGTTTATTCGACATTTCTTCTTGATTTGGTCCATACTACTACTTCCTAAAATGTGGAAAGTAAAGAGCTTGCAGTAGAAGAGATTTGATTCATAGTATCGAAGATGAAAAATTGCTCGTAGCTCTTAAAGTATGCATTTTCGACCCTATGTTTACTGAGACTTTTTTGCTTCTAGTATCGTGCACTTTGAACTGTATGCGTTTACGCCATTAATTATGATACACCCTATATAATGAGTAGCAATCTATCACCTTCATATTGTTATTCCATCCTGGACTTTCCATTTTTACAATATTTTGTGTGCAATGCAGTATATTTCTATTGCATTTTCTGGAGGGGTGAGGGGGAGGGGGAGGCAGCACTAGAATATTGTGTTAAGTCAACAAATGAACAACGCAACCAGGTCTCTTCAAGAATAAAAGGGAGTTTCCCAATGTTGTGAGTGCCCCCCACCCCCAGCTTACTGGAGACCCAGAAGTTTAAAGCACTAGGTTTAAAACATTGATTGCAAAGAAGAATCTGAAGAGAAGCATGATGTTCTTTAAAAGCCTAGTAGAGTTTACCTTCAGTCTCACTTTCCTTCATGAAGAATGAAGCTGTAATTACAAAAGTTAAAAATTTTTGTTACATATTTTGTTTGCTTTGATCTACTGTTCTGGGAATTGCCCAAGCTTGGTACAAATAACACCAACAAATGCATATTTACATTTAATAACAGTGTAACCAGATGATTTACTACATCACTCTCTGTATCCTTGAATACTTTCCCTCATGACAGACTACTCAATGAGTCAAGGTGTACTAGGGGAATATATATGAAGTTCAACGATCAGGACCTTGTATTAGAGTCACACCTCATATTCAAAATGAAAAATCTTATGTGAGTGAAGATCTGTCTCAATATTAAATGCAATTGCACTACATAAAAAAAGAGATTTTGTTTATCACTGCAATTATGGTTAACAACAGAATAAAAATTAATAGCAACCACAATCTATTTTACTTTGAAATTAAATTGTTGTCTAGCACTTATCATGACATCTGAATCATGTTTTTTGTGCATTTATGTGATACAAATATATATTCTATTCCATTTACTTTTATTTTTTTGAAAATAATGCATAATTTAAATCTACTGTTATATAAAGAAATTTCCCTTTCTACACTTTTGTTGCAAACTGTTGCATCCTACTGTATCAATTAGGACCGTTAAAAACTAAAGACACCATACACCATAATTCTAAGAAAGCCAAGAGCTTAAAGAATATGGAACAATAAAAAGATCATCAGTAGGAAATGGATTGGATTTTTTTAGAATATTGAGAAATATTTGCCTAGCTGTCACCAGTACTACATTAATCATAAATAAATAGTTTAACACGATGGAAAATGCACAACTCACAATAATCCTTTTCTGAATCTAGGGCATATTCATGTAAAAGTTTTAAAGCTTTGAGAAGATTTCAATTACTTTCTAAACACGGCATACAGTCTCAAAAATAAGCACTGCTCCAGTATAAACTGCATTCCAAAACAATATTACAAAACAATGAAATTTACACTTAAAATTTTAAACTTCAAGAGGAAAAGAAAAATATATCTTAAGGGACATAAATAATGTACATAATTTTCTAAAATGCAATGCTCCAACCAGACACCATACAAAATAAAGAATTCACGAAACAGTGACAGAAATACTTGTAGCACACTGAACTACTTACTAATACTATTTTCAGCAATAATAATGTTCAAATAGAATTTACCAAACCTTTGTTTGTCAGTAACGTTAGTTACCAATGTTATTTATTTGCATATGTATTACAAAATTGTTAAATGGTAACCTTCACCTGCAATAAATGATTCACAATAAATAATTCATTTATAGAAAATTATAACAAAAAAGTGAAACTGATGCATATCAAAAAAGTCACAAAGCACCACTATGGATCGTTCATCTATCAAGATTTATTTGTTGTCCACAATTTCATATAACCCAAAACACATCCTCTCATGAGAAAAACATCTGGAGGCTTGTGATTGTACTCAGTTTCACATATTGGTTGTACTCAGTTTTACACATCTATTTGAATATCACAGAAATATACCAAGAAAATAAGCTAATGAACCTTTCTATAGGTCTGTGACTAGTTTACACTTACCCTGTAAGTTGGGTCAGTGAAACAACGGCACAGACAAGCCATTCCTACACTGCACAGCTAGAGAAACAAAACATGGCCCAGAAGTAAAAATAGGCTGACTTGCAAGAGTTGTTAAAATAGAACTGTTCTGCCAGATGTGAGACTGAAGATCTTTGCTTGCTCTCCCCACCACATCTCAGCAAACTGCTAATTTATAACATTTACATACAAGTGCGAACATGCTGCAGCTCATACTGCTTCCTCATACTGGGAAACTCTTACTTGGCATAACTTTTATGTAACTAAAAGTTTTGTGAGATTCTAAACAAATATTTCTTAATCATGCTTCAGAATGTTGGTGTGTGTAATAGTGAACCAAATCAACCAAGAACTAGTGGTTTTTGTATTGTCATTTCCAATGGATGGCATAAAAATAAATTATGACTAATTATAAGACAAAAAAGCCTTTTTTACAAAACAATATTTTTTCTTCTGATTTCCTTTCAAAAATAACAGAAACTTGAAAAATATTAAGTTTTTATCTGAATTTTACAGTTACAATTATCTGACAGTGATTAAACATTCAAAAATTTATTACTGGTCTAACAATTTCAAACAAGTCTTCCCTATTATTATTATTATTATTAAAACACAAAATATACAATTTTCAATATTAATTTCTTAAAAGTGTCTGTGAATCAATCCATAAAAAAGATAGTCCAATATTAAATTACTACCTGTTGATATTATGCAAATCCAACAGTACTAATATGG
This sequence comes from Schistocerca americana, assembly GCF_021461395.2. Taxonomy (NCBI): domain Eukaryota; kingdom Metazoa; phylum Arthropoda; class Insecta; order Orthoptera; family Acrididae; genus Schistocerca; species Schistocerca americana. Next base: position 737,381,703 of record NC_060121.1, on the reverse strand, counting down.
CCGTGAGCTTCCATAAAAAAATTTAAAAAACGAAAAAATTACAAGGAGTAAAATGAATAGATGCACTGAAAATAATTATTACAATGCAAGTCTCTAATGTCAACTACTGCTGATCAAAACTTTTGTGAGGGTTCTCAAAGAAGCAGTTGGTATGGCTGTTCTTTGCCATTATCCAATTATATTCCTTCAAGATGAAGCTCTACTTGCCAGGAAGGTAACGATACTAGTAGCATCTACAAAGTGTTGTAAAGTAGTAGGTGTACAGTGAGCTGAAGCAGAGGCAAACTGATACAAAGACTGTTAGCAGTCAGTTCTCTTCATAGTTGTGCTTTGTTTTCGGTGGGGAGCTGTAACTCTCAGTTGGTTTACAAGAAGAGGGGCACTGTCATTCACCTAATTAAATCTAAACGGACAGAAAATGCAGGTTGCTTGTTTGGAGGGACATTTCTCTAAGCAGCAGCACAAAACTCGACATTTCTCCTATTGGACCATGACAGATCAGAGAGCTATGGTTGCTGATATTGATTTCTTGTGGGCAATTCATGCAAGAATTTGAAGAATCTCCAGGTCAATAAAACTGCTCTGCAAACAGCAAAACCTGCCGGTTAATGTTTACAAATACAGTAAACAAAGATTGAAGTAGCAAGTGAGTTCCTCTGGTTCCATTCCTGTTGAAGATTTTTAATGCAAAGAAACTAGATACACTGAACTTTCACAAGGAAATATTTGCAGAGCTAAATGAAGCAAGAAAACCTTGAATGGACAAAGCTACTATCTCAACTAAACTTGGCTAGTAGAAGCAGCAAGTGACAGAACACTTAAGAGGTGAAACTGAAGTTGAAAGACAAATCATAACAATATGCAACCAGAATGAATACCTTTGCTTACCAGCTCATAATAAATGATACACGTAGTGTCTTTTGAACGCACAAATCAGACCATGAGTGTGAAATTTCCCTAGAAAGCATATATTAAAGCAGACTGCAGAACTACACTACTATAATTATGAGGAATTGATGAATTACGCTATTAAGTGTTAATTCAGACTAAAAAGCAGTATCATACTTGAAAAAGTTGTCTTCAATATGAGTCACAGAATATCAACCAAAATGGTTTACAAAGTGAAATGTAATACAAGCACTGATACATTAAAAATGTGTGTCAAATGTAGGCTCAATATGGAGCTAGGCCTCAAAAGTTTCAGTCTGCTAATATCCCTTCCCAATTATTTAACGTCACTCATGATCCCTCCCCAATTATTTAACTTCGCTCATGAAAGTAAAATGCTACAGATAAAGAGAAAAAAGTAGTAACTACACATACACAACATTTCCTCGAGTAGTGGTTCTGGAAGATGCATGTATAAATGAAACTTTGAACCTGTTGTTGTCATTTAGAGAGTACACAATAATAAATGCATATAGATATCAGATTTCAGGCTTAAGTGGTCCTCACAGATTCAGTTATTAGAAGCATAAATAGAAGACATGGCCAAAATCAACAAAATTGTACAACAGCATCAGGTTTTCAGGAGGCACCAACAAGAAGCTGAACAGTAACAAAACAAACACTAAACTAAAAAAGTAGAAACATGAAAGTAGAATAGTCAGTTGAATTGGTCAGTTTCCTGAATTTTATAAATTAGCATTGAAAGACTGGATTGGAAGGGAGAATGACTTACTAGAGTGACATTCTGTAGAAACATACTGTTCCTAAACAATTTAATGATGTAAATCGCATTAAGTAGATCTGTCCCCAAAATGAAGTTTAGTTCAAAGATTGCAGTGTTTAACTAGGCTTGCTTATGTTGGAGATGGTGTGCTATCACCTTCCCTGGAGTTGAGAACTGGCAAGACTAAGTGGGGACTGATTTGTACTTGTAACAGTTACTCCTACAATCACCAAGATACACTGTACATACATTACAAACTTTCAAACTATTGAAGCTTCACCTTGCTGTCCACTAAAACAAGTCACTGTGTCTATTTCTAATGGCGTAGTCTATGTGTTGATGGCACAATAACACCGAACCCCCCCCCCCCCCCTCTCTCCCATTATCCTCAGTGTCTAAATCTATCAGAACATCCCACTTTTACCATACTTTAAAGGGTCATACGCAATCCAAATCAAGTGTGTCAAGTGGAATTCAAAAACAAAAGCTAAGCTGTTGTGAACAAATGCTGGAATCACCATCGCCCATTGATGATAGATTTAGCAAACACTGAACAAGAACAGTTTGGATTGAACAATCAGCATCTTTGGTATTGTAAGGTTGGAAAAAAGCTACTGTTCACTTATGAATGGCAAGTTTTAAAAGATTTTGAAGAACTGTTTAAAAAAATGTTATCTAGTTGATCTTTCAGGGTCAGTATTAAAACTTCACACCAGCAGATCATTTAATTTACGATGCAAAAGAATTTTGTTCTCCCCCCCCCCCCCCCCCCCCTCTCCCCGCCCCATCCTCCAATTTCTAACATGCATATTAAAATATCACCTGGAATATAGAAATGGCTAAGAGATCCTATTCAGTGGTACTTATATAGTGATTTGCAGTTATAGAGTGTGTAATTTATACTTTAGAATTAAATGTTTAATACTGCTACCTAATGCAACTTAGATCCAAAACAAATGCGAAATTTATAATCTTTGTGGCATAGAAATGAGCTTTTGTTAAATATCATAAAATTTCTTCACTGATATGCTGGACCATGATGTTCGTCTACACCTATTCCTTTTATCGGCAAAGCTGTTATTGACTTAGGCATCCACACATGTCTCAAGGCTTGCCTACAGTTTCAATCTACTTGATGCTTCACCTCTCCTATGTTCCAGCTCCCCAAAAACTCTTCTGCATACTATGCTAAAATAACTACCCCAGAAGAAGGGACATAGCAGATGCACTGTTTCCAGAACTAATATTTCACTCCACAATGCAGTGTACGTGTTCTGAAGCTATCATTTCTCTGTGATGGACTGCTCTGTGATGGAAGTGGTAGCTATACTCCTATTCGAAACTATATAGTGGATGTTGCCATCCAAAACTGTTCATCAATAAACAATACTGTGCAAGTGAGACTCCGTGCTACATACTATATATTCTGACCATCTGCTGTTGCTCCCTGCCCCCATGAAAAATATGAACTCGTTCAAGTTGTACACATCACTGACATTGACTATTGACAATTTTAATCACAAGGGTAGGTGACTTCAGTTTCTGCTGAAGCTCATTAAATATGGGCCTTCTGTGAGAGCTTTTTGTATTTCCACCAGTCCCAGAAATTTGGTGTCTTCTTTGTAGGGAAGATGGATTTTGGCACACAATGAATTAAAGAAACTTGATATACTGTGTTTCGTAATTATGAATCTGTTGTATCACCTGTGAACCACAACTTATCTCCCCAGAACATGGTTCGTAATATCATTTATTATCTGCATCCACAAGAATTACATTTTTATCACCACCTTCAAGTTAAACAGCTTTAGAATTATTTGTTACATTTGAAGCAAGTCATTAATGTATATAAAAAAAGAAGTTTTAATCTTGTATAAGGCTACATTCTAGATAAATACATCCAGAAAATACTTGCTAATACTTAAATTTACATTGCTTGTTAACATATATATTTCCCCCCCCCCCCCCCCCCCAAGACAACTTTTTATGCTATTGCCAGTCTATTGCATATCCTCGCTACTTCTTTCATCATCTGGTATTTTGAAAAAATAAATAAATAAATAACAAAACTTGTCTAATACTTTCAATATCTCATTTCCTAATATAATTTCCTCAGTATTATCTGATTTAATTTGACTGCATTCTATTACTCTCATTTTACTTTTCTTCTTACATCTTCTCAAGACACGCAATTGTGTTTGTATTGGGATTACAGCCTCACTTAATTTTTTTAAATGATGTTATGTTCAACATCAAGTGTGCTATTAATTTAGTCATTTTGAAAAGGTTAAGCTGCAATCAGCAACATACATAACAAATTCCAAAGATGAATATGCATTTCACAGTACAATCGTAAAACATCTGGCAGTGTGGTTTCAGTTCGCTGAGACTGCAGTCGTGTATCTGAGCTGTGTTTGCGTTTGCCTATCTGCAACTCAGCATCTCCGCTATATGGTGAGTGGCAACTTCTCTTCTCATAATATTGTTGCATTCCATCCTGGATTTTCCATTGCTGGATTAACAATTGACATGTTTATTACTGACTGCTGTTTAACCACTTCCAAATTAAGCTGAAGTTGAAATTCCAATTGTGGAAATTATAATAAATATTCTTAAATACTTTGATTTCCTTTACTGGTTGTTCAACATTTGGACTGAATATCACATGGTATAGGCTAGAACTGTCTCACTCCCTTCTCAATTATTAGCTACTTCATGTCCTTTGATTCTTATGAGTGCAGCCTGGTTTCTGTAAAAGTTGTAGATAACCTTCCACTCCTTGTATTTTATGCCTATTACCTTCATAATTTCAAAGAGTGTATATCAGTCAACATAGTCAGAGCTGTCTTTGGGTCTACAAATGCTATAAATGTAGATTTGCAGTTTTCAAAGTTACCTTCTGTGAAAAATCGTAGGGTCAGTATTGCCTTGTGTGTTCCTGTATTTCCCCGGAACACCAACTGATCTTCCTTGAGGTTGACTCCAGGTTTTCCCATTCTTCTGTAAATCAACTGTGTCAATATTTTGCAACCATGACTTATTAAACTAATAGTTTTATCACATTCACATCTGTCAATGATCTCCTTCTGGAATTATTACAGTCTTCTTGAAACCTGAGCACATTTCCCCTGTTTCATACATCTTACACACCAAGTGCCACTGTTTTGACATGGCTGGCTCTCCCAAAGATCTCAATAAACATGATATAAAGTCATCTACTCCAAGGGTCTTGTTTCACTTATAGGTCTTCCAGTGCCCTGTCAAATTCTTCTTGCAATATCTCCCTCCTTATCTTCATCAACTTCCTCTTCCCTTTCCATAGAATTGGTTCAAGTTTATTTCTTTTACACAGTCCTCCTATAAATTTCTTGTGTATCTCAGCTTTCTAATTTTTTAAAGTAATGGACTTGCATCTTAGCTCCTGATATTTGCTTAACTGCTTTTCTTTTCACGAAAGGTTTCTTTAATTTTTCTTTAGGTGTCATCTACCATTCTCATAGTAATGCCTTGCTTTGCATTTCTCCTCTAGCCATGCTTGCTTTTACACACTACACTTCCTGTCATTCTCATCTTCGGACTCCTGTATTGCTTTTCTGGTGCTTCCTTTGCTGATTTTTTTTGTATTCTCTTTCATCAATTACATTTAATATACTAGGCAGGAGAATAACTCAAGGAACCAGACTGTCTATTATATAACATGAGCCAAATGGTTGTCTTGCTTAGTACCAGTTCTGGTAAAGACTTGGATCTCCCTTCTGAACTCACTCACCTCAGGCTTCCACCCTTCCCATTCATATTTTTATTTTCTTTTCGCTTTATTTTCCTTTTTTCCCAATGTTTCTCCCCACTTTAGTCCCATCCTTACCATTATATGCTATTGGTTTCATTACAGAATTTCATTGCCTTTTCTCCTGTTTGCCTTTATTCTTCTGCTTGTATCTTTACTTCTTATTGTAACAAATCTTTGGGCCAACTGTTTTAAAGGTAGTGTCTTCTACATTTGACATTCTAGTCCTTGTGATACCTTTTCCGTCATCTCCATTTCCCTTACTGCTTACACCTCAAAGGCCTCTCTTAATTCAGATTCTGAATGACTGTTGCCCTTTTCCTCTTACCCAGCTTTTTCCAGTTTTCTCTAACTGAAGAAGTAACCAGTGCTTTTGAATGTTAGGAAAAATATTTTTCAATTACTTATTAACTGCAGTAGCGGTTGTGCTTACTGAAGGAATTAAACTGTAAAGTGTGCTTTGTGAAATTAAGTTCCGGCCAGTTCATGCCTCCCTTTATTGTTATCATCATCAAAATGGGCTCATCAGGCCAAGTTGTTCCAGTCAACTTGGGTTTTTCTGACAGGACAACTGTCCAGTTGTGAATTTCTTGCTTAAAAATTTTCTATGTGGTATATCAAGTCATATTATTACTGCTTCCTCCAGTTGTCCTTTTCCTGCGCTCATTCATTTTACTGTCTCAACTTTAGCTTTACTGTGCCTTTTGCAGGATTTCACAACATGTCTAGTTAATCTGGTTGGTTTAATTCTTTTAATACCCCCACAGAACTTTACACTGAATTTTTTTCATTTCTCAATAAATGCTGATACAATTTTCAATTTCTTTATTTGCTTTTAGTCTGTATGTACTTCTTCAATACAACCTCAACCTTAAATTTTCCTGATTTCTTTTTGTTAGTTCTTTAGGATATCTTCAGTGTCCCTCTTTCTCTTTAAAATGAGTGCTTCACCCCCCAGGATGTATACCTGGACAAGGAAAAAAAATTCCCGGATTTTCTCCGGATTTCCTGGTTAAAAATAAACTTTCTCCCCGGTGAAAATACACTTTTCGGCATTAACAGTATACTCTTCCTCAGCACAGTAAAACTCATCAATCCTTTTAATGTTTATGGTTTTATATACCGGAGTAGAATTTCCCGGCACTTTAGAAAACGAAACTCAGGGGGAAAAACAAGTTTTGAAAGACCTTTGATGTGCAGCAACACGTACGCTGCATATTTTCGTATTACGAAGGTATAAATTTGAATTCCACTAAACACCGCATGTTACTTTCCGAAGCATTGAATTCGAGATTGCGATGCGCTTTTGTAAGACAGTCATAGCTCATGTCACGTGATCTTGCCAGCTGATGGCAAGATCACTCTTCAGTAGCGCGAACACACAAATAAGAAAAGTTAATGGTTTAAATTAATATACATAGCATTCACATATAATATTGGTCTCGAAGATTAATAAGCTGGAAGAGAAGCTCAGCTTCCACATATAATGTTGACCTTTTTGCGCGTGTTACACTTTAAGATACGTCACACAAATGCGCCAGTAAAATTTTTAATAACGACGTAAATGTCTAATCTTCTGGGCTCGAAATTCTTCTAAATGGTCATCCTCAAAGAGATGATTTTTAAATGAGAGTCAAACGCTTTGTGATTTAAGAAATTCATTGTACATTCTCGCACATAGTTCATCTTGCATAAAAGGAAATCTGCTTTGAATGTAACGCTTTTCAAACCACCATTCGCAACATTTTCCCGCGACCTGTTTAGAAATAGGTTCGTTTCAGCAAGAGAGCGCAACATAACAGGCGTCACTGCGCTTGCGCAGCTACGATGACGCAGGAAGCCCATATGTTCGTAAGTGTAAAACATTAAAAGATCTTACATATGTCATAAAAGAAACCAGACATCAGACGATACTTCAAGAGCGTCGTAATTTCGTGAACCATACCAAAACGCATAATTCAGCTTAAAACGCACATTCGTATGTAAATTTTCTAGGAGCACCAGTCTGTATAATCTAATGTTTGATTTTTTATTATGGCATAATGCAATACGTGCACTTGAAATGCAGCGAACAGTTGAAACTAGCCAATAGTGTGCAATTAAACGTTTAGATTCACATAAATTGACTGCCTCAGCAGAAAAGATTAATTTTCAGCCAAATCTCTTTAGCAAACCGGCAAAAATAACTTCATTGTTCTGTAAGGTGATTAATGCTTGACTGTCTGAAAGGTGGAAATAAAATGTGAAACTAATGACATATTTTAGCTTTCTGTAATTATGCGAACGTATTTTAATTCATTTGATAGCTCCCGGCCACAAAAATCCGTTTTGTTATCATTTAACGTGAGAGCAACAAACGAAGAGGAAACAACAAAATCGCTGAACGTAAACACAGGTCATGTGGAGACTCCCCACCTCAACTCAGACTGATCTGTGCATCAGCCCCAGATTTACTGTATTTCTGAACCGGGGCAATATTAAGTAGTGGCACCCAGCCACACTTCTGTAACCAGAAGCAGGGGAACGTATTACTCATACGTGACTGAACTGCGCATGCTCAAGAGCCCGCCCGTATCAGCTCAAACGAATCTAATTTAAACAGTTGTCACGTCACGCTCATCGGAGGCAGTTTGTTATAAAGCATTGCATAGTTTTCCTAAAGCCTCTGACACACATTGCTGTTGGCAGACGGTTGTATGAGCACTGTTTTGTTGTTGTATATGGCGCATTTCCTTTGCAACTTAAGTTTTATTTTTGTTTCCTCCCCCCCTCTCGTTCATGTTTTGTTGCTGCAGTATTATTCTGCAGTAGCCGGATACAGTAATATCCTTTGTTAGAGTATTAGTTCTTACCAGTCAAAATCACAAAAATTTAACTAAAAACCAAAACCAAGAAAAATTCCTGGGATTCTAAGCAATTCCCTGGTTTTCTCCTGGATGAAAAAATTCCCGGGTTTTTCCCCAGATCTCCCGATTGTCCCGGGTTGTATACACCCCGCCTCCATAAAGACACACTAGTTTCAAGACACTGTTGTAGTGTCTCTGGTGTTTTTTTTACAGATGTATTTTGTAAGCCAAAAAGCCATTTGCATTTTGTGATGAGGAATATCGCAACCAAATTTTTTCCAGGCCAGTTTCCTGAATGGTTTCATGCAAATATTTGAGCTGACAAACTCTCTTGATCTTTCCCTATTCAGTTTTTAGCATTTTGTGTGGCAGGTTGTTACTAGAGATTTTTTCTTCTTTTTTTTCCTTTAATGATACTTCATTTACTCTATGTTGAGTTAATGAATTTCCAAGTAATATTTTCTTTCTCATGTACCTGAGTCACTTTCCATGAATGCCTGGCTGATTTTCTTATTTCCTCATGATGTCTACAGCAATGACACAGTATTTTCTAAACTCAGCTACACACAGATCACTCAAACTGATTCTTAGTAACAGTTTGTAGTTTCATTTTGAAGATTTTATAATTTGAAGTTCGACTGCAATATTTCTGCACTAGTTTTTAGTTATCTTTTCAAATATAATAATTGCTACAAAGCATTGTTTTCCATTTCATGTTGTGTTCATGCCATCCATTCAATAATATGGACATAGTTTTTACTAAAATAAGTTGCTTTTTATTGATAACATACACTCAATTCAGATTACTTACAATATCTACAAACAAATCACGAATACAATATTCAGCACACAAATATTTCCAAAGCAATGATGTATCTGTCTTATTCTCCTAGTTTAGAATGAACATTATAAAAGCAACCAATGAACACCCAATAAACATATTTTCATACCTGACTGGTCGGTGTACATGTACTGCAACACAGACCCATGAATGGTCTTCCTTTACAGCTCAGCTTGATGTCCCACGGGACTTCCTTAATAAGAAACTGTTTTCTATTCAGGGTCTGTAAAACAAAACAGACAGCAAAGTGTATGTTACAAAGATCTAGAACTTCACAAATCAGGAAATAAATTACAAACTGCTCTCTCTCTCTCTCTCTCTCTCTCTTTCTCTCTCTCTCTCTCTCTCTGAGAAAAATAACTGCATGAGATTTGTACATGTCTGCAGCTCAAAATTCATTCTATTTTGGTATGTACTGATTTATTCACACCACTGTTCTTTAATTTGCTTTTAAAATTTGGATTTATGTTTGCTTGATGCACTTTGAGCCAAGGTTAAACCCAGACTGTTAAATCTATATATTTGCATTTTTTTTTCATACAGTCATCAAACTGATGACTTTCACAAACATCATACTTACATGTGCAATGATCTTGCAGTACTAAATTGGAATGCAGTAATAGTAATAATAATAATAATTATTATTATTATTATTATTATTATTATTGTTGTTGTTGTTGTTGTTGTTTTTGTTAAAAGCAATCTTACACAAACTCAGTGATAGCATCCATTTCTTAGAAATTAATTCTGTACTAAAATATATATGCTGAGAGAATGAATTAACAGTCCTGCTGCTTAAAATGCACAAACTGAGTACTAACAATTTTTATCAGAACCAATTTCCATTTTATTACCAATATTCTTGCATCTCAGATTTTTATAGTGGCTGGAAACCTGTTAAGGCACATCTGATCAATGTTATGTGGACTATGATCTGTTACTCTTAACTTATTGTTAGTTTTATGCCTGCAATAATTGCTCTTACTTCTAGCACTGTAATCAGAAACATCACTGCACTTGCCAGACTGGCTTTGATTTTGTGCAAAAAAAGTTAGTGATAAGCATAAATACAAGGAGTACATTGTCAGACTTTTGTGTTTTATAAATGATTCAAGACAGAACTCAATGCATCCGTGTTCATTCACCATCCTTATTGCACTTTTCAGCAGTACTACTATCCCACTGAGCTGCATGTCTGCAGCACAGCCACACAATTCCAAAAAATAATTAAGCTATGGGTAAACTGCACCAAAATACGTAGTTTCAACAATGTAAGAAAATATAGATTGCTACTTACTGTAAAGACAACATGTTAATTTGCAGACAAGCATAATTAAGAGACACTAACACATAAGCTTTCGGAAACAGACCATTCATTCATACAAGCAAGCACACCTCACGCACACATGACAGCCAGTTCTGGAAGCTTGGACCAGAACGCCACTATCATGAAGTCTTGAAGCAGCAATCTATAAGGAGGGGGTGGGGAAGGGGAAAACATAGCAATGCATAGGGGGAGGGGGGAAGGGGAGCACTGTCTGGCGGAGGGACTGGACTGCCAACAGGCACTGGGGCAGGAAGGCGGGGAAAATGAAGTGAAAAAGGAGAGGAACATGGAAAGATGGGTGGGTACGTTGGCAGAGGGTGGCAGGTGGCAAACAAACAGGATGGGAGACAAGAATGGGGAGGAGATGATCGGACAGAGGGGGTCGAAACTGTTGGGTGGAAGGTGTGGGGACAGTTTGTAACTATCCTGGTCTTAACCTATGGCAACATACTGTCCCCACACCCTCCACCCCAACACACCCACCTATCTTTTACTGCTTTTCTCCTTTTTTGCCCCTTTTTCCCCACCTCCTTGCCTCACAACCTACTGACACCATGCCTGTTGGCAGTCTAGTCCCTGCGCACCCCAATGGACGGTGTCCCCCTTCCCCTCCCCCACCTGTACACTACTATCCTTTTCTCCTTCCCACCTCCTCCAGATCGCAGTGTCCATTCCACATGATAGTTCTGGTGCGAGCTGCCTGAGTTGGCAGTCATATGTGAATGAAGTGTACTTATTTGTGTGAATGAATGGTGTGTGTTTCTCTATCTTTCTCTGATGAAGGCTGTGGCTGAAAGCTTAGGTGCGAGTGTCTTTTAACAGTGCCTGTTTGCAACTTAACACATCATCTAAAAAAATGGTTAAATAGCAATCTATCTTTTCCTACAGTGCTGATATTCCAACCTGGAGTTTCCATTGTTTGACAATATTTTTTATGCTTTTGCAGAGGACTACTTTTGACAGTTGGCTGAACAGCTACATCTAATCGATTTTAATTTTCCCCACATATATAGTTAATGAGGTTTATCCATTGAAGGCTTTTGTCTACAAAGATATCAAGGAATTTGAGATTGGATTGTCCACGACCAAGCTATTGTATATGCTGTCAGTTCCATACGATATAAGTTGACTGTTTTGTATGTTAGTGACAGGGCCTTTGTAACAATAGTGTTTAAGCTCTGATGAAGGAAATAACTAGTCATGACTGATTCCAGCTCATTACAATCCTTCCTACAAAACAAAAGAGAGGTTTCATCTTCATAGCTTTCTATGTGTCAGTTTGGTGTGGGTTTTTGAGCAATATCATTACCACAAAGAAAATGATCAAGAATTGAACACCCTATATTATTAGTGGACTGGTAATCCAGTCTCATTATCTATTTTGAAAGAGTTTTGTACACAGTTTGCAATTCATTAAAAATTATAAACAAATAATTATTGATTTGCCAACACACTCGGCTTGTCAAAATTGTGTGTACAACTTTAAATGTGCTTCAGAAATAGTGTGAAATCAATGTTTCTTTACTTTTGATGATTACCCTGATTCCTGACTCAAGAGGATTAAGAACAGAACTTGTGTAATATTTTAGAGAAAACCCTGAAACTATATGTCCATAACACTACTGATACCCCATCACTTACATACACAAAATCCTCTTGCACAAATTATGATACCCTTAAAAATACAAAAATTTATATTAATATTTGAAAAATATAGAACTGTTTGTGATATTCACTTATTATGTAAGCTAAAATTCACAAACTCTTGAACAGCAGTGAAAGAACACTACAGCAGAAGCTCAAGTAATTTGTTTTTGAAAATGGATTTGGGAAGAGAGCTGGAAATTTTGGCAATAACAAACTGAACACTTTTTGCACCAATGACAGAGTTTCTAATATATAGTTGATGTTATTCTAATGTATGATATTATATGTTGCATTTTTTGTTGTGCTGTTTTCATAATGAGTCTAGTTCTTTATAATGAAGAACTTGGCAGAAGATATCTATTGCAAAACAGTGGCAAAGGATCTATGGCAAGAAGTTTATAGACTAACTCTACAAATTTTCTTGTAAACAATGATTTTTTGTCAAATAAACGCATTCCTCCAGAAAAATAGCTTCTTAAGACATAATGAAGTGTTCAGACACAAAATAGGCTGCTTTAATGACCTTCTGGTCATCAGGATCAGTATTTTTAATGAACCATCTGCTGACTTTGATATCCTTATAATGTGAAGTGTATAACAATCTCAGTCTAGTTTGAAGTGTAAGGAAGACCAAAAACCTTGGTACTATATGCTTTCTACAATTGCTGATTATTTTTTGTTACTGTTAAGTTTCTCAGGGTCTTTAAAACTACCGTTAAAATGAATTAAATTGGTCGATTAACAGTAAATCAGGACTGTAAATTTATACTAACTGCTCTTGGCTGTCAACTACTAATTAGCATAAACAGAAACAGTACAGACCTGGTAGAGAACACTGATGGTTTATGATGAACCACTCAAATCTAATACAACAGATGCTACTGATCTGTTGTCCATAGTTGTTAACAAAACTTTTTGATTCCTTTCCTAAGGTGTGTTACCTAATGTGCTCATATGAGAGTATGTTGTTGTTGTTATCTTCAATTCAAATAAGTGTTTTGTGCAAGTTTCCACACTAGCCCTTCCTCTGCAAGCCTCTTCATCTCTACATAACTATCACAACTTACAAAAACTTGAGCCTACTTACTGTAATCAAGTCTTTGTCTCTCTCTACAATTCTGTAACCCAATTGATTTTTCTTCAATGTCTCACGACATACTAATCCATTCTTTTAGTGTTGTGCCATAACACACTTTTCTCCCCAACACAATTCCGTATCTCTAATTAGTTATGCTGATAGCGCAGTGGTCATATTTCCCCTAAAAATAACTTCTGATCAACACAAATGAAGGCTTAAATTAGATCACAGAAAATACTCACCATAAAACAACTTTTTTATGGATTCTAAGATGTTATCCTTAAGTGTGAATCAACCTTATACAGCCTTAATAGGCAAAAACTTTGGACCACAGTGATTGCTTTTCAGGAACTGGGCTGTCTTGCAGCCTTCACTAATTGTCAATAGCCACCTACAGCGGTTGTAAACTTAAATAAAGTGCCTACTTCAACACATTCCACAGAATGTTCGACACTTCAACTTTGCATGATGAAAAGCAATTCTCCACTGATTTTGCCTTTCATCTGACATGTTTCACATTGTCATGGATGATTTCTAACATTTGCATTCTGGCGATGTTCACTTATCCAGCAGCTAATACATGTGAAGTTACATTAACAGAATTCCAAACATTTTGTTCCCGAGTCCAGTGACACCTCATTAGCCTATTCACTTAAATGCCATGACACAGACAAAGCAGTGTTGTCAGAAACTGGTTTTGGGTAAGTAATAATGGTTTGTTATTCTAGACAATTAAGTCATTTCTTTGCATCCTTAAATCTTGCATTATGATAAAATGTAGGTATTTAGTGTCACCAGGATAAAATTCATTCATTTCTGAAAAGTTTTTCACAAACAGTAACATATCCAAATCGTCCTTTGTTTAATCAAAATCGCTCCGTTTGAATAATTTGTACAAAACATAAAGAACTGGTTAAATAAAGCTCTTATCGTAAATTATTTAAATTTAGCCGCACAATACTTTCAAATTCAAGTATGAAGCTGAAGTATGTGCATAATGAAGAGATGCAAGTGATCTCACATTTTAAATTACTGAAGTCCGATTAAAGCACTTAGCTCCTTCCACTTAATCATCTTATTTTCAGACTTGAAAGAAGAACGGATCTGTTGGATGACACTCAGTTTGGCTTTAGGAAACACAAAGGCACCAGACAGGCAATTCTGACATTAAAATTGTTACAGGAAGCAAGAGTTAACAAAAACTGAGAAACTTTCTTCGTATTTGCTGACCCACAAAAGTGTTACATCAGGTTAAGTATTCCATGGTACTTTGAATCCTAAGAGAAATTGGTGTACTCTACAGGGAAAGATGGTTAACACACAGCACAAACAACAACTAAGAGGGAACAATACAAATGGAAGCCCAAGAGAAAATTTTTAGATTGAAAAACGCATAAATAAGGCTGCAGTCTCTCTTCTCTACTGATCAACATTCATATCAAGAAAAAGATGAATGAAATAAAGTGTAAAGCAAGGCTGCAGCCTCTCTTCTCTACAGATCAACATTTATATCAAGGCAAAGATGAATGAAATAAAATTTCAGTACTTGGGTTAAAAGTCAGGGTGAGAGGATATGACTGATAAGATTCACTGACGAAATTGCTATCTGCTGTGAAATTGAGAAGAATTACCCTGGATCTTTTGAATGGAATGAACTGTCTACTGGACGCATAATGTGGACTGAAAGTGCATTGTGTAGAAACGAAAATATTACAAAGCAGCTAATATGAGAATAATGACAAACTTAGCTTATACCTTTAGGATCACAAAGTAAGTGAAGTGATGCAAGACTGCTACCTTGCAGGAAAAATAATATTTGCGGGATGAATCAAGGATCACACAATAAATAGACTCACATAGACAAGGGAGTGTTTGTCACTGAAAGGAGTCTACCAGTGTCAGATGTAAGCCTTAACTTAAGAAAGAAATTTTTGAGAATGTACGCCTGGACTGCAGTATTATATGGAAGTGAATCTTGGACTGTGGGAAATAAGGGAATTAAAGTGTTTGAGATGTGATTTTGCAAAAGGATGTTGAATATTAATTTAGCTGATAAGATTAGAAAAAGGAAGTTCTAAACAGAATTGAGGAGTAAAGCAATATATGGAAGACACTAATTACAAGAAAGAATAGGATGATAGGATATGGGAAGACATGGTACTAGAGAGAGCTATATATGGGGAAAATTGTATAGGAAGATGGTGATTAGAACATGTACAACGAATAAGCAAGGATGTTTGATGTAGGTGCTCTACTGAGATGAAAAGACAGAAACATCAAACCAGTCAGAATAGGGAAAAAAGAGAGAGGGGAAGGAGAGGAGGAGCAAGGGTGAGAAACCGGGTGACATTCACTGAAGAACAATGACATAACCTGTTTCTGTTTCCATTTATCACTTCAACCAGTATAAGACAGACTTGACACATCTGATTTAATCTTGATGTGGCCAAATGATGCACTGTGCTGGAAAGGAAAAAAACTATAAAATAGAATATTTCTCAACAAAGCCAGTAAAACAAGAGATTTGGTGACTAAGATTTTGAAAATTAGTGTTAGTCACAACTAAATAAACCACATTATTCATGATTCACTACGATAACATCAAGTTTCTGTGAGTTGGTTGCAAGACAAAGGCTTGCGTAGTTACCACGTGTTTATGAGACTGCAGAACACAAGTTCTTGGGGCATCAATGTTCATCTTCACTAAAATAAAGACAGAACATCAAAAAAATTACATGCACTGGAAAAGAAACCGTTGAATACTGAAAATATGTAAGCCTGGAATATTGCAGATCCAGATGGGGCACAAGAAACAGTCAGTCTTTATGTGATCTGTCTGACAATCATACAAAGCTTACAATCAGTTCAAACTATCACAATACAGTACTTACAAACTGATACAGCATGGTAATATGAACCTACACAAAGGCTCAATTAATAATGAATAATGGTATATTTTGTTTCCAATATCTGTAACAACTTGTAAACTTGCCTCACGAAGAAACAGGTGATTTCAACATGTTTGTGCCCCTGCAGGAGGTATTAGGTAGTACAATGTTTCTGAGAAACAATAAAGTGAAAGGTAATGATGAAGTGAAAGAAGGGTTGCACAGCCATTCTAAACAACATTTTTTTATGTGCTGGCAACGAGGCACTAGTAAAATAAAGTAGATATACTGGGGAGCCACAAGTGTAACTAACTAACTAACTACATTGTAAAATCACATGTGTTAGAAGTTTTGGAAGAGCAAAAACAGTTTACACAAACAGGTACTTATCATTAAGTACATAAGTGAAATGAAATAATAAAAATGAAAATACAAGACTCAATTACTTACTGAAAACAGATAACGCTAGGGGATGTAGTATATCACTCATAAGTTTTCTTATGAGATAACAAAACAATGACTGAATCTGAGAAAACTTTGTAACAGAATAAAACTACATAGAGAACGATAACAATGATAAGGTTTGTCTGTGATACTGCCCTTGAGACAAAGAATAAAATCTAATATAGATCTATAATTACATGAAATACACTGACTACTGAAGTGGAACCACCAACTTGAGCCCAATCTAATACCTCTGGAATGATTAGAACAGGTTATTCTAATGGTGCTCCACTGGGCACAGGTGCGCAAAATGCCCGAGGGGTAGTGTGAGCTACCAAGCAGGTAGTCTTACTGTATGTGTTCTGAGGAAGCGCATGACACTTAGCCAAACCTGGTCATGGGCACAACAGTACTATCACATAAGCTACAGCCTGGCTGCCCAACTACCAACACGTTGTTTGTTTGCCCACCCCTGCCGACCTGTATCCAAGACACCTGACTGCTGCGGGTAGGCATTTGATCTGCAAAAGCCTAATTTAGAGTCTTGATAGCAATCCAGATCATTTGCCTGAACAACCAGCAACCACCATGTAAAATATTGTTAAGGAAAAATAATCTAGTGGAAATCCTCCTCTGTTGATTATGTGCTCCAACAACATAAAAAGAGAGCCAACACAATATTAATAATATGACTACTCTCTTATGGACCAACAAAAACTGATGTCCAGATACTTTCAATTGCATAATAATGTATGCTCTACATTTCCAGTTAATTTGATAATGGAGGATATTACAACTATAAGAATTCTGCAAGAAAAAACAGCTTCCAATATGTAACACATACCATGCAGTATGACACTATCATTGGTGTGTGACGGTGGAGATAATGATGCAGCTATGTATTTAGCACTGCATCCAATCCTGTGAAATGCCGGACAGTAAGAGCAACAGTGGATTGGAGTGCACTCCTTTTAGTGCTTTGTATTTGCTTTATTTCGTTTTATGTTCCTATATGTATGAAAACACAGTTAAATTACTACTACTACAACAACAGAATTAATATCACTGTGGTCTGCAAGGGTATGAGTTAAAGGTCTAAAGAAATGGATTACACAGGAATTATCTGTAGTTACAAATAGTAGTAGTAGTAGTAGTAGTAGTAGCAGCAGCAGCAGCAGCAGCAGCAGTAGAGGTAGTAAGTAGTAAGTAGTGTTCGTATCATCACCACCGCTCATTCAAAATCCAGTGCCAGATAAACACTTATTATAGACTTTTGCATGGATTATAGTCTTCAGCTATATGCATTCGCGTAGCTCCTGCAAGTTTTGTAATGTCATTTTTCCATCATACATTGGTAGTTATTTCAGTCTTTTCTTCTCTCTTGGAATGCAGTAAATAACTTCCTAAGCCCATTCACCATACATGTGCTTGGCTACAACTCCTGCCCATCTCAATTTTATTTTCATTATACTCATAATTACCTCTACCACTCCAGTCTAATTCCTGATCCACTTGTTAACTTTCATGTCTCCCCTAATAAAACATGTGGTGTCACCGCCAGACACCACACTTGCAAGGTGGTAGCCTTTAAATCAGCCATGGTCCGTTAGTATATGTCGGACCCGCGTGTCGCCACTATCAGTGATTGCAGACCGAGTGCCGCCACACAGCAGGTCTAGTCTAGAGAGATTCCCTAGCACTCGCCCCAGTTGTACAGCTGACTTTGCTAGTGATGGTTCACTGTCTACCTACGTTCTCATTTGCAGAGACGATAGTTTAGCATAGCCTTCAGCTACGTCATTTGCTACGACCTAGCAAGGCGCCATATTCAGTTACTAACGGATAATATTGTGAATCATGTACCGTCAAGAGCGACGTTCATCATTAATGGATTACTGTTAAGTATGAAACTAATTACGTCCGCTTTCTGAGTTCTAACTCCTAGTCATGTTCCAGACCTCACATCAGTATAGTTCTTCCCTCCTCACGCCAGCCTGCGTGAGCTAAAACACATCCATTTCGGCCTCCTCTAGTAACACGGTGTTGGCTCTTATGCCAACACAACAAAACACAACACAGGTCTGTCCATTAGTTACTCAACAACAGTTAGGTTGGATGGAATCATCCAGAAGGATGATAATGCCCGCCCTCACACTGCCAGCCAGACAAAAGCTACACTTAAGCAATTTGGCTGGGAAACCTTGCAACATCCTCTGTACAGCCCGGATCTTTCACCACATGATTTTCACATCTTTGGCAATGAAGAAAGACATGTGGACGTAGGTTTCAGCTGGACAAAGAAGTGGCAGAGTGGATGCAGTAGTGGATCCGTCATCGGCCAACCGCATTCCACGAACAGGAACTGATTGTCTTGTTCCCCAGTGAGATAAATGTTGATTACTTTTGAATGTAACCACACCATGATCACTTGGTGGCGGGTGTTTGATTTTCATTTGATTACCCCTTATACAATCACAGCTTGCAAATTGTCCACTGTGCTACATCCACTTCTAATGTCAGCTAGTTCTTTGTCCAACTAAAATCTCAAGCATCCCCCCCCCTTCCCCCAGACCATGTTGATAATTTTAGTAAGTGCATGTACATTACACAGAGACAAGGCTGATAAGTCTATAGTTTCTTGCTTATGATTTTTTATGTGTTCTGTTTGTCCTTCCTGTCACATAACATAATTACAGTACTTTTCCAGTTTTGGGAAATGTCATCCTTAGTAGGCATTTTGTAAACTATTTTGCAAGTTCCATTAATTTTCTTTCTTATTCAGCTACAGTCAGTTCTACTGAAATGTCATAGCCATCACTGCTGTTACAAAATTGCATTTATGTGTTCTGAGTTCAGCACCTGTGTTTGACAGCACTCACATGCTCTTTTTAGATTCTCGACTTCCTAAACTGTAAAAGCTACTACACAAGTCAACACCATAAACAATTTTTTTTAAATATTAAGAATTAACCAATGGATTTTAAAATGTCACAAAAAATTTATAAAAGTAAACAAACTGAAACACTTGGACTCACAATCCTGATGTTGTCCCTGATGGCCAAACGTTGACGATTACGTTCTTGGTAACCATAACGTCTTAGACTTGCAAAGGAATGTTTCTGTTGATCTCTAAAGGCTTCTACATTGGCCAATTTGTTGTGTGGTTTCCATTTCTGTTCCCACTGAATATTCAACTGCTGAAGCCGAGTTGCAACAACATCCACCATTTCTTGCAAACCACTGAAATGGAAAATTGTAGTTGATGTCATATTATTCCTACAATGCTCAAGATACAATAAAAATGACTGAAAAGCTATAATACCAACAAAGTGAAACAAAAGATGCCAGAAATAGTCATTATGACATAATATCTATAGAATCACAAAATATTTGCAATAACAGACTGAGTCTATGCAGCTTAATTGAAAGGTCTGCTTCATGGAAGTGAATTTTGCTTTAATATCAAATAACACTTGTTCTGCAGATTTAATTTTTTTCTGACTACTTTTTCTGGAAAACCATCAAATTACGTCAAGAATCTAATAGCAATGATTGAGGTTTTTGCAAATGATAATTTTAGTATCGCAGCTGTAAATCTCTTAGAGTAACTTAAATAACAAACTATATTTGCAATGATATTCAACAGAAGCATAAACTTATTATTAACATGATCACTTTGGATGTGAAACAATACGAAGTATGTCATGCAGTTCATTCAGTACAATCATCACTGACATAATGACTAAGTCCTCTCCCACTCTCCCATCTCCACAAAGAAACACATTTGTCCTACAAATCCTTCCCACATATGCAGAGCCTATTTGAGGCAGACTGCACTCATTTAAAATAAATTTATCAGCTACACTGGTTGACATGGTGATTTTCAGATATCAATTACTTACAGCTGTGTATATTTCTTACTAGTATGGGCTTATCAGGCTTTGCCTTGCACTTCTGGTACATGTAAACAAAACAAATGAATTCCGAAGTCTATCACAAAAATAATGGATAATTACCAGCTTCCCATGAAGAGTCAACTGTTTTGAATTGGATGCTTTCTAACCCAAAGCAAAATTATGTAATGTGTGGGTGGAGTTTTAAGGTTTGTAGACATAGGCGTGATTAATAAGTTAAGAAGGTACAAATGTATGTAGGTTGCAGCAGTTATGCAGAGATGAAGAGGCTTGGGCAGGATCGACTAGCCTTGCCAGGTGCATCAAATCATTTTTCTTACAGATGGTGACAACAATAACAACAACAAACAAACAAACGTAAGTAGATAAAATTTATAAAGTTATTGCAAAGTGTCATTGGACATTTTTGGTGTGGTTACTTTGGTAAGTTACGAAGGCAGGGGAGGCAGGTATGTAAAAATTTTTCACAACTTGAAGTTTTTCTTGAAGAATAACTATGCAAACTGGTAGGTGGGTTTCTTCATACACTTTATAGTACTGCCATTGAAGATATTTTAGAGAGATTGTAGTGTAACAAGGAATTTTGTAAGGAATACCATGGCATACTCCTAGGCTCTTTGAGAAATGGAAGATATTCATATGAATGCAAAAAGGAAAACTATTACTTTAAGTTAATTGAACTAGAGTGGAGCAAAACATATTCTGTGCAGCCACTGATGGAAGGCGTCATAGTGGACTGCCAAGAAATAACAAACGAGCCTGCATTAGCAATGAAAGTTATGTAAAATGTAAGGTAACTGACTTACTCTACTGTACACGGACAAGAGAGGAGCAGCAGCCTGGTGTTCATTTAAAGTATATTTTATTAATGGTTAATTTGACAATATATGGTTGCAATGATGGAACTCTGGTTATGAATGCTTTAAATTGTTTGAGAAGAGGATCCAAGTACCGCGAAGAAGATTATTAGTGGGGACTGAATAGCAGGACCAGCTCTGTAAGATAAAGTTATAGGCTATCTTATCCAGCAGATACTAGCAAGCAAATCAAATCTCCAAAAGTTGAGTACTATTCCAGGAGCACACATGTAACAGGTTGGTTTGACATCTCCCTGTGAGCACTAGGCACATGACAAGGTGCCAATAACAGAGGATATGCATCAGGTGGAGAATATTGCAGTCACTGTACAATGTGTGTTAGCGTATAAGAAATTAGTTTCTTAATGAATTTTGTTGCAATTCATACCGCACATCTACTTAACAGATGGAAAAAATATGCTCCTTCAAA
Organism: Schistocerca americana; assembly: GCF_021461395.2. Classification (NCBI taxonomy): domain Eukaryota; kingdom Metazoa; phylum Arthropoda; class Insecta; order Orthoptera; family Acrididae; genus Schistocerca; species Schistocerca americana. Next base: position 737,359,972 of record NC_060121.1, on the reverse strand, counting down.
ACCGGTTTGAGGAAAGACTTGAACATCAAAAGTTCAACCTGATCATTGTACAGTCATCTCCTTTAAGAAGTTTCACTTTTGAACAACAGGAAGACATTACTAATAAGGTCATGTAATCTTGCAACCTTCACATGACATGCTGCAGTTCAACTTACTTCCACTGAATCTATGATAAGTCACCTTCAACAGCTGTACTATTTTATGTTCAGATTGAAAGACATTTGTACGTGATACCAGATACCATGGGTCTCATTTGTTGAAATCTTTTTCAATACCCACACAATGCTGTACTAAATTTTGTGTTAAGAAGTAGACACTCTGGTCGTTGTTTTAGTTATCATTACTACTCAGTTTTCAAATTACTTTCTGCTTTATCCTGCTTTCTGTGTCCTTCACTGTCGGGTATTTGCAAAACAGAGTAACATTCACTTTACCATAGGACAAATAAATGACAATAAGTTGCACAAGAATTAATTGCGCAGGTTTTACCTACAGCAACCAATCTATGCATTTTTACTGATTTTAATGTACCACAAAAGACCAGGCATTTTTTACAATGATTTTACCATAGAAGCTGCCTAAAACGATCACAAAAATATGCCTTCTCACTCCTTCCTTCCCGTCTGGTTCCTTTTATCCAACCAACACTGGGTTGGGGCAGGTATGGTACTTCTATTTCACTGGGAACCAACCACACATGTGTATAGGCTATTTCTATCATGGGATCACTACTCCCAAAGGCAATTTAAATTGAGCTATCAGCTACCCCCAGAAGCAAGCACTTTGTTATCCTCAGCTATTTGGGTGATTATCGCAAAATTATATACTGAAGAAATGTTTCAGATCACCCATTTAACCAAAAAATTTAACATTCAGCTACAAGAATGAAAGTTACAAAAATCGTCCATTATCATCCTATGAGGTGTATGAAATCCCCACTTTCCGATCATAGTAATGAATCAGTATTAAAAATTTAACTGACAGGATACCTTACTTAAACCCATCTATTAATTAATAATAAAATTAATGGAGACAAGATTATCATGCAGAACCTAGGCAGCAATTAAAAGACAATTATACTTTTCTTGTAGTTTTGAAGCCACAAACTGTTTGTAAAGAAATGATATTTTTTTGCTAACTACGAGAGAAGTGTCACATTTAAGGAAAAAATGTGCTTAGTACACCATTGTTCCGCAAGAATTTTTGCTCAAATGAGAATGCCAGTTGTACAGTTACTTCCCAAATAATTTCAAACCCTCAAATAAAAAAACTTCACCTTTATACAATGTAGGCTTCCAAAGTTATACAATCTAGGCTTCCAAAGCTGGTATTAACTTCAGTTAAAACATCCAGGCTCACAGGCCATGGCTGATACGTAAAGCTTTTTCCTGACGTTTCATCACCTGCAGCAAGAGATGAAACCTAATGGGACAGCTTTACATATCAACCATGGCCTGCCATGCTGAAAATTTTAAGTGAAGAAAATATCACCAGTTTTTTTTTTCTTTTTTTTTTGGGGGGGGGGGGGGGTGGGGGGGGGTTGGAAGGGGGGGGGTGTATCCTAAGCATTTGATTGTATAGGTCATGGTATTCACTTAGAAAACATTTAAATTTTATGCAAATACTGGTATTGCAAAAAAAAAAAAAAAATAGTTTAGATCACATTTAACAAAAGGAATGCCGATGGAGTACTGTATAATTCAACAGTGATTGAAAGAGAGGATATTTTACTGGCGGGGGAAAAAACGCAAATAGAGTATTACAGTGTTAAATTTTCGGTCCACTTTTATCTTTATACATGTAAATGATATTCCACTTAACAGGCAGAAAGCAGAGTTGGTAATCTTTGCACATGAGAAAGATACTATAATTAATCATATTAGAGAGAGAGAGAGAGAGAGAGAGAGAGAGAGAGACTGACTCAAGAAATTGTTCCTAATATTTTTCAAGAATTATAAGCAGTTTTCTTAAATGCAATTGACCTCATTTTTTTTTTTAAATCACAATACCATATGTTTAGTTCTCGACAACATAAACGAAACAGGATACGACAGTAATCCATGAGCAGAGCAAAATGTTCAAGTTCAGCGATATTTACTCTTTGCATTATAATTTTTCTGTAGATTATAAAGAGGGACAGCAATAGTGTAATGAATAATTTCTGTACATTAGGTATGCCACCTATAATAATTAAAGAAGTCATATTTACTCCACAGTAGCTGCAATTTATTAATCTTACTGTAACTAGTTTCAAGTGCAGTTCATCATCATGTGATAACTATACTACAAAATCTAGCTGTCTGGGAGAGATCCAGGTTAATCAACAATGTAGGAAAAGACAGATTGCTACTTACTGTAAAGAAGACAATTAAAAGACAATTAAAAGACACTTACATAAAATCCTTAATCAATAAAAGAGAGACACACACCTCACATACACACAAGCAAGCAAACCTCATGCACACATGAGTGCCAACTCCAGCATCTTGGGCCAGAATCCAGGTTATGTACATCAATTATTAAATCATTAAATTAAAAATATAGTATAGGTAAAGAGAGTGTATTCGATGACTACATATGATGACAGTGCTGATATTTTGTCTCTCAAGATGTTTGCATTTTAGGTAATATTGTTCCGGCATACAATCCAGTGCCGGCACGCCAGTCAGGAACGTTAGAGCAGAGAGGGCTGTGAAGAAGACGTCAGCTAACTGCATACGGACCGACCCCTCTCTAGGATGACAACCCGATGGCAGCGCCCTCAACACGAAAAGTACATAAGTGCCACACTGCCTGGCCATGGCCCATTTGAAGACTAGCCAGTTCACCAACTTTTACTGGCATCAAGAATAGGCACATGTATAGCAGTGACTTAGGAAATGTATTTCTTCTCTTGTATTATGAACTGTATATACTGAACAGATTGCTTATGTTGCACGCCGCCCTTTGCTTGCGATACAGCATTGTATATTTCTCAAAATTAAGTAATGTCATTTATTTTCTGTATATAAGATTCATTAATATGATTTACTTAACTTGTTGTCTATCGACCGAAGAAGCAGATTTCCTAGGCACCTCATATTTGACGAGTAGGCAGGATACAACAAATATGATCATTCCCATATAGTTTTATATGTAATAAAAGTACTGTTTGATGAAGAACTCCACTAAAGTGTGCCAAAGGAAGATGAATAAAATACATTGCAGCTACTATTGAATTATAAGATATCATTCTTGGAATGTGGAAGGGAAATATAGCTCTGTACCCAAAAGAGTACCTTTGCATCCTTGGGTGATGAAGAGTGGGAATCATTTACTTTGGCAGTTGTTCTACTCAAAACACGTTGTGATAATAAATAGATTACTTATGACATGGAATGAACAAATTGCAAACATATGAACCGTGACTGGATATTAAAACAGTCAAACCATTTGTGAGCACTGTTATGCATATATAAGAATACAAATCTCTAAGATATTTAAAAAACAATGGGAAATCCAGGATGGAAAAAGGAGAATATAAGTGGTCAGAAACAGTCTGAAAAGCTTGTACCGTCATTGCAGGGTAAGCTGTGCTGAGGAATAATTGTTAATAAAAAAATTCAATGTGTCGCACCATTTCGGAGTTAATTAGCATTGAAGTACTCATCAAATGTGTGCTTCAATGGTTTCCTAAAACTAAACAAGAGAGTGATAAAAAATTTGGACATGGGACAGTAATAAGGATCGAATCCGAGCCAAGACTAAGCAGTCTTGTGCGTTTTTATCTACGCTATGAGAGCAATGGACCACTCCAATTTGCACACGCAACAGTCTGATGGCTCTCACTTCAGTGCTCATTAACTCAGAAACAATGCAATGTACCGAATTTTTTCTTAACAATTTTTTCTCAGCACAGCCTACCTTAGATCACCCTTACAAGCTTTACAGACTGTTTCTGACCACTCCGTAATATATCCTTTTCATAATATTACATTTAAATATCAAGTTAAGACAGCCTAACTGCTGAAAGAGAGTGTAATGAAAACTACAAAGTTTCTCAAACGTTCATAAGTGGCTGTCATACGGCCCTGCAACTGCTAGTAGCCAACAACTTGACAGACGTAGAAGTCTCATCCAAGAAAAGCAATACCAGACGTTTGCTCATTCTATAAAGTGGAATTAGAGTTAAATTAGCTCTCTCCAGAGCAATGTATCACTACTTCCTTGTACACAAAACTACTCACAAAGACAGAAAGAAAGTGCAGAAGACTGGGATTCAACATTTCATCAACAATAATATCATCAGAGATGGAGCAGATGTTCAGATTGGGAAAGAAAGGGGAAGAAAATCAACACTGTCTTTTACAACAAAAGGCACCCCAGCATTTGTCTTAAATGATTTAAGTGACAAAAATATTTGGGTAATCAGCAATATGAACCACTGTCTTTCCAAATAGGAGTCTTGTATCTTAACTAATGACAGAAGGGCCTACAGACAGACATACCTACAATCGTTTCTTCTTCGAATCCAGACCTGAGATATAGGAAAATTGGATAAAATGCTATTGTGAGTTACTTTTGTAAAAATGTATGAAATATCTTTTAAAGAATGGAGGGAAAAGGGTTATCCTATCACAGTAATACAAGATTTTAATAACCTATCAGAAAATCTGTTATACCTAGAAGAAACAGTGCTTTTTAGCAATGTAACATTTTTGCAATCTCTTTAATGGCATTTTCGAAAACTAACTCTGCCGATGGCGAATACATTGCTCACTTGAGTATATCTCGAGCATGTAATTTTACTGTACACATTTTGCAAACTCCAAAAGGTTGACAAATATTCCCAAATTATGGTAAGAGGTAATCTGCATCACGTTATTTGTTTTTGTGATTCTGTTTTCTTTGCCTATCACTAATTCAGAGTTCATGCACAGCGTGTCTTTACAGAATGTTTGCCTACCATGCTTCAACACAGTTATGTAAAGTTTTCATATTTATATTAATATTTAATGCTGCAGGGAAGTTCTGGTAAAATGTAAATACACTGTGCATCAGAATTAAAGGACCTCTTTTCAAAACCCTGCAATTCCCACCCATTGCAACGTATAAGTTTGAAATTTGGCTCAAAAGTGTATATGTAACCAGCCAAACTAGTTTCGCCTAGGTTGAACTCGTTCATCCTGTTACCGATAGGATAAAACAGATTAGCCTAGGTCAAATTGGTTTATCCTAGTTAGAATTTACATGCTTTAGGATAAACTGGTATGTCCTAGTCTGAACTAATTTTGCCTAGTTGGAATGCACGTCGCTGCTTGTATGAACGAGGAATCCCCGAATCATCTCTGGCTCGCCCCTCGCAACCGCTCTTCGGTCACACTGTTCTTTGTTTTGAAGGTATTTTGCATCAACGAAAGTGTGTGTTAAGTTGCTGGTTGCATTTAAAAGATTTTATTACAATCCTAGTATAATTATTGTAAGGCGTTTCATCATGGATGAGCCTTCATGTAGTAGACAAGCCAATCAAAAGCTGTGGAGAGAAAAGATTCTGGAGGAAATTTTGCAGAGTGAAAACAAAAAGTCTTCTCATTATAATGTGTTATCAGTAGATGAATATGCGAATTTGGTTAAACAAGTAGAAGATGCAGAAAAGTTGGAAAAAAAAAAAAAAAGGGAGAGAGAGAGAGAGAGAGAGAGAGAGACTTGCAACGATTTGCTGTTTTGAAAATTGGTGATGTGAAAAATCTCATTGCACGATGTGGGGGGAATTAACATATTTTGTTCCAGCTGATGGACTTTATGATGTGATTGACACAGCTCATGTAGCTGGGGTCATGGTGGTCGCGACAGGATGTTAGCCGAGACATCAAAAAAATATGCCAGTATCACAAAGGGAATGATATGCCTCCATTTATCAATGTGTGATGTTTGTCAACAAAACAAGACAAAAAAGAAAAGGGCTAGTTTCAAAGCCAATACTCCATTTGGAAATGAATAGTAGATGCCAAGTCAATTTGATTGATTTCCAAACACAACCAGACGGGAATTTAAAATTCATTCTAGTTTACCAAGACCATCTCACAAAATTTGTTCTCCTTCGTGTGTTAACATCAAAGAGGGCTGAAGAAGTGGCTTATCATTTGACAATAATGTTATAAGTGAACTCACAAATCTTTGGTCAGAACTGAAAATTGTGCATGGAAAACCAAGGCACAGCCAAAGTCAGGATTCTGTTGAACGTGCCAACCAAGACATTGAAAATATGATAAGTCCTTGGTTAAAGGACAACAATTCAACAAAGTGGTCTGAAGGATTAAGGTATGTCTAATTCATGAAAAATCGAGCTTTGGCTTCAAACAATCACCTTACAAAGCATTATTCGGAATGGAACCCAGAGTAGGACTTTCCACTTCCTCGTTGCCTCAAGAAATCATAAATTATATTCAGGATGAAGATGACCTAAAGAAGGCAATCGAAGGTGACAGCAATACTGATCAGTACGAAGACAGTGATGATGATAACATTGTGAAAATTGACACAAATAACATTCAAAATGCTAGAAAAATTGTGACAGAGAGAGAGAGAGAGAGAGAGAGAGAGAGAGAGAGAGAGAGGGGGGGGGGGGGGGAGAAGAAGAAGAAGCTAAAAGAAGGAAAGCTTCCTCTGACAAATCCCATCCACCAGCTGACATTGGAGACAATGTAACCATACCTATTCCAGATTGGAGTAATACTACAAAAGACTGTTGAGGGCCTCTACTAAGTTGGCACCAAACATGGTGTATTTCAAAAACATTATTGCAGGTATGATTTTATTAAAATTTTCCATAATTTTTTGTAATACAATAGTAAAAAATATTTGTTTTAACTTCTTTTTTATTGTTTTTAGAACTGATTTCAACGTCTGCATTCAGAAGTTTTTAGATGTGTGAGATATTAACCAGGATACTGAAATATCTTGGGACTGCAGCCAAAAACATTCTGTCGGATCAAGGTGAGGCTTCGAGAAATGCAGTTGCATGAAAAACTGTACAACACACGAATACAATTGTAAGAAAAACAAAGTACTCTGCAATTCTAAGTGACACCAAAGTAGACCTTGCAAAAATAATTAAATAAGCAAATTGCAGATAAGGTGATTTCTGTAGATGTACCTATGTAAGTTGATCTAGTGATAGATGTGAAATTACTGATTAGTTAATAAACAACTTTAATGAACCATATTTACTATTTTATTTCTAATCCTTTATTCAGTTTCCTTTGAAAAGCTTATAGAAGTTACAAACTAGGTGAAATTAGTTCAGACTAGGACGCACCAGTTTATCCTAAAGCACGTAAATTCTAACTAGGATAAACCAGTTCGGCCTAGGCTTAACTGATTTATCCTATCGGTAACAGGATGAATGAGTTTGAGCTAGGCAAAACTAATTCATCCAAAATTGGGTTTGGCCGGTAACATGTACAACCTTCCTTTCTAATGGTGCAAAAACAAGGTGCCCTGCAATACCACCCTCGGGCTCAACAATGCTTCAAACAGCAAGGTGTTAACAAGCCCGCAAGTTCATGTGACTTGTAAGATGGGTTAATGAAATCACATTGGCACCAAACTTCATCATAATTCTCCCCAACAGCACCGTGGAGATGTCACAAGATGGGAAAGTCATCATATCCCCATTTACCCACATTTCACTCCTTCTCTCAATGCTTCTGTGTTGGAGGTTATAATCACTATGCCCAGTGTTGAAATCACATGGCTTTCTTATAAGTGGTCAAGCAAAACTTTCCAGACACACCAACACTCATAATCAGCATGAAAAGGCCTCATGGGGTGGGATAAAGGGCATCAACAAAATCACCTCATTCCCAGGGAAGTTGATTCCACACGTTTTGTGCCTGAAAACGACAGTGCGATGGATAACAGGAAAATGTTCTTAACAAAATCTGGTGGAATTAAGGCTGCGAGGACAGGTCATGAGTCAAGCTTAGGTAGCTCACTTGGTAGAACACTTACCTCCGAAAGGCAAAAGTCCTGCGTTTGAGTCTGGAACACAGTTTTAATCTGCCAGAAAATTTCTTTTCAATGGACACACCATTGCAGAGTGACAATGTCAATCTGGATACATTCTCCAGTCTGTGGCTATGCCACATATCTGCAATATCCTTTCTTTGATGAGTACGAGATCCACAAGACTCACATGAGAACTTTGTGAATTTTGGAAGAGAAAAGGTACTGGTGGAAGTAAGTCTGTGAGGACGGATCATGACTCATGCTTGGGTGGCTCATTTGGTAGAGCACTTGCCTGCATATGACAGATGTCCCAATTCAAGTCTCGATCCAGCACGCAGCTTTAATCTGCCAGAAAGTAACAATCTTTGATACTGCTTACACCCTCACATGTTTCTACTCTTCTCTAAGGACACTGTGAGACTCCATTCCCATTAAACATGATCTGACCCTTTTTCTGCACAGAACGACAATTTTTACTCTCGTGTACACGGTGAAACCACTAGGGGCTGGTCAAAACCATTTTACAAAACTTGAACATGATCCAAAGCAGCAAAGAGTTCTTACGATTTTACATCCCTCCTATTTTGCGTCCCCCTGTGGCATGATCGGGGCAGGAATGAGACATGAACATATGCACAAATAAAATGGCAAAGGGTCCTCTAATCACCCCCCACCCCCCCTTCCTTCCAGTTTAAGAAAATCCTCAGTGGGATCTCACCACCATCACTGGAATTTTAAAAATGAATGTGTACAGAAATAACCTGAGAAAGTAGTCTGAGGTGCTTGTAAGCAGGCAACTGGATTTGCTATGAGTTGCCTACCTGTAGATGCCGCTGACTACTTTACCGGTTGTTTCTGCACACAAGCATTTTTAAAATTATCAGTAAAAATGGGCAGGTGCCACTGAGGATTTTGCCAAGCTGTTATCCTTTGCTGTTTTATGTGCTATTCACATGTGTGTCACTGTCCCCCACCCGTGATCACTCCACTGGAGGATGCGAAATATGAGGGATGAAAACGCATACATACCCTTTCCTGCTACGGATCATGTTCGAATTTCATTGAATAGTTTTGAATGGACCTTACAGGTTCCAACCTCTGCGTAAGAGCAACAACTACAGTTGCGCTGTGCTCCAAAGTGGTCAGATCACATTTAATGAGAATGCAGCCCCACAATGCCCTTACAGAAGGGTGGAAACGTCCAAGGGTATCAGCAGCATCAAAGTTTGTCAAGAATGTCTTGCTACTGCCCATCACACTGTTGACTGTCATTTTTGATTGTCAATTGCATGGGTATCAATGACACATGGAAACGGCTGGTTCCATTGAAGAACTTTATGCCATCCCGAGGCCCTTTTATGCTGATTTTTATAAGCGGTGTGTCTGGAAAGTATTCCCCAACCCCTTGTAAGAAAACCACACAATTTCAATGCTGGGCATTGTAGTTCTAACCTCCATTGTAGAGGCGTCAAAAAAGGGATGAAATTAGGGTAAGAGGGGTTGAGACGACCATCCATCACGGGACATATCAACAGTGGCAATGGGCAGAATATTGCTGACATTTGGTGCCAACGTGACACCATTCACACACATTATAAGTCACATGCAATTCTGAGCTGAGGCCTATTTTTTTTTTTTCTTTTTTTTTTCTCCCTGTGTCGACACCTTGCTGTCTGAAGCAATGTCAAGCCTGAGGGTGACGCCACAAAGAGAGCCATGGTTTTGCGCCATTGAGAGGAAGGTTGTGCACATCTTTGAGCCTGAGCCAAATTTCAAACTTCTACAATTCAATGGTTGGGAATAACAGGGTTTTGACAAAGTTATCCTTTAATTCTGTTGTGCACTGTAGTTTTAGATTAAAGGAGACAACTCACCTGGAAACCAGAAGTGTTGAGTCATCGATAGGCAGACACAAAAAGACAAAAAACTCACTAGCTTTCGGAGTTATCTTTTTTCAATCTAGAGAGTGACACACACACACACACACACACACACACACACACACACACACACACACACACACCAAGGCCGACACATGCCCTTAGTAGTGCCAGCTGGACAGAGCCAGTGCTGCATTTTGGTAGGTGGATTAGGTTGTGGTTGGGTTTATGTCAGGCGGAGTGTGTGGAGGGGGAGGGAGGTGGGAAGCAGGGAGAGCAATTGGGGGTGGTTTGCAAGCAGCTCGGAGGGAGGCAGCTGGTTTGCCTGGAGAGTGATGAGGAGAGGGAGGTGTTGCAGGTGTACAATGCAGGCAAGCCTGTGACGCATGGTTGTTGGAGCCAGTGGCGAGTGGCACATCCTCAGGTCATGTGGGACAAGAATTGGGAAGGGGTGACAGGACAGAGGCAGGGAAAGCTGTTGGGTGGAGAGCGCGGGCACAGTGGGGTACTGGAGACCGAGGCCAAGACGATTACGGAAGCGGAGAACATGTTGTAAGATTACTTCCCGTCTCTGCAGTTCAGAGAAGCTAGTGCTGAATGGTAGAATCCAGATGGTCTGGGCTGTGAAGCAGCCACTGAAATTAAGGATATTGCACTTAGCTGCATGTTGTGCCACCAGATGGTCAACTTTGCTCTTGGCAATAGTTTGGTGATGGCCTTTCATACTAGTGAACAGCTGATTGGTAGTCATACCAACATCAAAAACCTACATATTTTTTGCAGCAGAATTGGTATATAACATGGCTACTTTCACATGTAACCCAACCTCTGATGGGGTAGTCTAAGTCTGTTACAGGACTGGAGTAGTAAGAGCTGGATAGGTGGACTGGGCAGGTCTTGCAGCTCAATCTACCACAGGGTATGATCCCTATGGCAGGGCTTGGGAGTGAGAGTGGTAAATGGATGGGCTAGGACGTTGTGTAGGTTGGGTGGGTGACGGAATGCCACTTTAGGAGGGATAGGCACAATATTCAGTAGAATTTCCCACAATTTTGGGCATGATGAGAGATAATCAAAGCACTGACAAAAGATAGGTTCTGTTATTACAGTCTGAGGAGATACTAGGTGACGAGGGAGGAGGCGATACTGGGTGATGAGGGAGATGCTCCTTTGCAACTGATTCCTGGGGGTGGTGGAGGGTGGGGATGTGTGACAGTTTGGGACAGGAAATCTGTTTGTGGGCACTGAAAGTAGTGCCTGTCTGTGAAGCCCTTTGTGAAACCTGTAGTATATTGGGCTAGGGAGTTCTTGTCGCTGTAGATACATCGTTCACAGGTGGCCAAGCTGTATGGGAGGTATTTTTTGGTGTTGAAGGAATGGCACCTGTCAAAATGTAGGTACTGTTGGTGGTTAGTGGGTTTAATGTGGACAGAGATGTGGGTAGATCCATCAGAGAGGTGAAGGTCAGAGTCCACGGTGATGGAACAATGGGCAGAGGAAGACCATTTTCAGTGGATGTGAGAAGTGTTGAGTTTGTGAAGACATGAGGACAGGGTGTCTTTGCTCTGAGTTCAATGTGACTGTACTGAAGATTTGTTCCTATCCCTGAGGTAGACCAACGTGCAAGGCCTGCTCAATCCACTCGTCCAGCACTTCCTACTACAGTCCTGTCATACTCTATCACAGGCCAGGGCATCAGTGAAAGCAGCTATAATGTATACTAACTCTGCTACAAACACTGCACATCTTTTTATACTGATAGGATTACCAATCAGCTGACCACCAGGACGAATGGGCTTCACAAAATGTTGCTTAGAACAAAGCTGACCACCCCATTACACAACATCCAGTTGAGCACATCATGTTCAGTTTCAATGGATGTTTCACAACCCAGGCCATCTGGATCCTACCCTTCACCACCAGTTTCTCTGAACTATGCAGATGGGGGTTATCCTTACCACACATCCTCTGTTCTTGTAACCGTTTCAGCCTCAATCTCCAGTAACTGACTGTCAACCACACCCTCTGCCCATCAGCATCCCCTTTCTACATCCTGTCACCCCATCCCACTTCATGACCCCATATCACCACAACATGTGACACAACCCCACCACAACCTCAACCACCTACCAAAATTCAACACTGGCACTTTTTAGTTTTGTGTGTGTGTGTGTGTGTGTGTGTGTGTGTGTGTGTGTGTGTGTGTGTGTGTGTGTGTGTGTGTGTGTGTGTCAGGAGAGAGAGAGAGAGAGAGAGAGAGAGAGAGAGAGAGAGAGAGAGAGAGAGCGCACTCGCCTGTGCGCATGTTTTTTTCACTCTAAGTCAAAAAAGGATTACTCTGAAAGTTAGTAACTTTTCTTCTTTTTGTGTGTACCTACCGATATCTCAACACTTCTGCTAATATTTAACCCATTCAGATATGACAGTGACAGTCTCCTCATGGATTTTTCGGTTCGCCTCTAATCCCAATTTAGGTTAGGCTTTGATACACAATGTTCCTGATATTTTATTGTAAGGCACATGACTATGTAGTGTGTCATGAAATTTTTAACGTGATCTGTAACAATTTACACTAAATTTTAACACAGTAAACGCAAGTGAGCATCTGCAACAGTTACAAACTGTCATACCTCCCTTCTAATAATTTGAGCAATGGTAAAAACTTTGATAGTTGGTTGCTTCACTCTTCCCACGTGCTGAAAATAAAGAGTAGAAGCACCCTGTTAACATGTTCAGTTTCAGTGTATATACAACCTGAATAGGTATTTGCCCAAATGTAGTTTCCAATACACAATGGATAGACTTGTTAATTGTGTTGGTCAGATAATAATTCAAAAATCAAGATACAAAGCATTGGCATTCATGCTTAAATTAGTGAGATAAATGTGATTACCTATTGTCTTCACATATTACACGGAACTAAAATAAAACATTAAAAAATACAGTTATAAATTGTCAAATATTAAGTCCTGCATTACATCGCTTTTCATTTTTGTGAGAAAGTGTACCATGACAGCTTTTGTGTACTTATTACAATGTTATTTGCAGGAAACTATACTTGAGTGTTTATTATTAATTCTTATGTTTGTTTCTACTATAAGAAAGTAATCATCGAGTTTAGTAGCAAATAATTTCAGTATTTCATCATTTCTAACATAAAGGTGATGGGACAGCCCCGAAAGTGTACTGGACTGTAGAATATGTCTATCAGGCAATCTGTCACCTAAAACTTAACAAATATTCTTAATCAACGTGAACATCTGCACAAAAAGTATGAGAGGCTTTGGAGAATGGCTTATTCACAACATCACTTATTATGAGAGCTGTTTTCCACAATGTGTATAGGTATACCAGTTGCTATTAACATACTTTATGATCCCAAAATTATTTCAACAAATTGAATTTAACTGAGTTCTAGAGTTCTTTGGTGGTGCTATTATTTATAATCTATATTTACAATGAAGCTACCCACATAAATTACGTAATCTCTTCAGATTTCTCAGCACAATTCTTTAACGGTGTACTTCCGGGTGTTCAGCCAAATTGTAGTTTCTAGTTTATGCACAACAATATAATAGCTATCTTTACTAATGTTTAAAATCTTTTGGCTAAGTCTGTGGTGCTTACAAACAGGTTTCTGGAGTGACTGGAGGTAGAGAGCAGCAAAAATCAACCGCAGATCTAGAAAGGGGAGCTTATCAATCCTATCGCCCCAGCCACCTTTTACCCCGACTAGAGATCCCCGGTGCAGGTTCAACAGACCTCAGGCCATCCTGGATGAACTGGAATGAGGAAAATTCTCCACTAGGGCTGGGGTCCAGCGCTCTACTTGCTAGACCAACATGGTGACTTTCAAATATTAAGAAACATAAGAAAACTCCAACTAACATATTTCAATTGGATGATTTAAGAATAATTTCGTGCTTTGTGTCAGTCAAGCTAAACAAAGCAAACAGTAATACAATTTGCAGAATATCTGGAAAACATTGTTCATTTGCAAAGGAGACTAGTTGCAACACATTTGTGCAAGCAACCTCCCAACTCTAGAGCAGTCTACTTTTGTAGTGCATCCAACATTTTTGTTATGTTTCCTTCAACTCTCTCTCTCTCTCTCTCTCTCTCTCTCCCCCCCCCCCCCCCCCCCCCCGCCACCTTCCATTACCAAATTACTTTGATGCATTTAGAGAAGTCCTATTTTCTCCTCCTCTCAATACAGGAAGGATTCAAAGCCAAAACATTTGTATATGTGCCTCCTCAATCTAAAGGAAGTGCATGACAGAAAACTACTATCGAAGACTGCATCCACCTTTTTTTGACCATAGTACCATTCACCTGATAACCAAATGAACTAACATAAAATCCTTTTAAGAATAAATATCCTAGATACAAATATGTTAAACATACAGCTTAACGAAGTGGTGATTTCAAGTCGTTAATGACACAGAAATTGATACTGATACAGGAGCTATACAGAAACCAGAAATAACAACATTCTACAACCCTATAAAGAACAGAGATCTAGCTGATAAGAAGTGTTTGCTGCATAACAAGCTCCAAAATTCAAGATGTCCTCTTACTGTATTTTATGATCTGGTGAACCTTAGTGACCTCAATGCGATTTGCATTTCTGAAGCAAACCAAAACTACATGGCCATTCTTTGTCAAGTATTTTTAGACATTTATCTGGCTTGGATGAAGTCTCAAGATGTGAATGTAACAGGTGCTCTGGAGGCAGGTGGTTGTCTTAGGATGACTCAGCCACCCCATTAAGCAATGAAGATAGTGCTCGCAAGTACAGCCTTTTGACATTTTTTTAAAAAAATGTAATTTTACAAGTGGTTACATGACTTATTGCCGCAAGAGGTGGTGCTTTTTTTTTGCCCAGTCTCTGATGAGACGTTCAGCCCTCAATATTGATGAATATTTGGAGATACATAGCTCAACATAATTTCTGGCTATAAGTTTGCAGGGTTGGACTATGACTGTTGAGGAATGAATACATAAGCGGTAAATAATAAAAGTGTTTTAACAATAATTTACACTTGCATACATTGCTTATCTGACATTTTTCTTGTGTCAACAAGAGTTTGGATAATGATACAGCAATGTTGGAAAGGATCAACACCACATACACTGATAAGCCAAAACATTATGACCACTCACTGCAGTAACAAAAGTACATATGGGGAGCAGACATGGACAGGGGAAGATATGGACTGGAAATGGGGAAATCCACTGAGATACGCAACTTTGACAAAGGGCAGATTATTACTGTGCAGAGCCTTTGAACAAATATCTCGAAAACTGTGAAGCTGGTCAAATGTTCACAAGCTACTGTCGTGAGCATATACAGAAAGAGGTAGAACAGTGAAACTACCATTAGGGGCTAAGTGGTTTGGCGTCCACAACTCTTCACAGAATGTGGGGTTCAAAGGCATGTCTGCTCTGTAAAGTAGGATAGATGGTGATCTGTGGCATCTCTGCCATTACAGCACAATGCTGGTGCACGCACAAGTGTTTCAGAGCAGACTGCTCATCTCACATTGTTGAACACAGCAGACCACACCTATGTGTTCATATGTTGACCCAACGACAACTTCAATTACAACTGCAGTGGTCACAGGACCATAGGGATTCAACCTTTGTTCAATGGAAATATGCTGACTCTTTGGGTGAATCACATTTTTGCTACACTAGGTCAACATTTGTCTGCACAAACGCTGTCATTGGGGTGAACAGTGGCTCGGAATGTGCAGCGCACCACGAATGCAGGCTGGTGGGAGCAGTATTATGCTGTGGGAGACCTTCCCCTGGGCTTGCATGCGATCTGTGGTAGTAAGCAAAGACATGCCAACAGCTGCGAACCAGTTGCAGCCTTCATGTTTGATGTCTTCCCCAACGGCAGTGTTGTCTTTTAGCAGTATAACTGTTCATGTCCTGGGGCCAGAACCATGCTACAGTGGTTTGAGGAGCATTATAGTTAACTCCTGTTGATATCTCAGCAACCGTATTTGCCTGTATAACCTGTGGAACCCATCTGTGTCGCTATCGGGCAACAAGACCGTGTATGCAAATCAGCTGCCCATTATTTATGCGAATTACATGACCTGTGCATAGACATCTAATGCCACATACGTCCACAAACCTACCAACAAATTGATGGATCTGTGATACACAGAATCAGAGAGATATTTTATTCCATAGATGGACAAACAAGCTATTAACAGTTGATCCTAATGTTTTGACTTATCACTGTAGAACACAATGCAATGGTCGATATTTTGCCATGACAATGTAAGATGCTGTCCTCAGCTACAAGTTCACAGGGCTGGACTATGACTGTGGAGGAACAAATACATATTGTAATTCATAAAAATATTTCTACAATAATTTACACTATCATACAATGGTTATCCAAGGTTTATCTTGTTTCTAGGAAACATGGATAATGATATAGCAATGTGTGAATGTGTCAGTTCCACAGTCCAATTAGGTATTATGCTGAGCTGAAATTTCTTGATGAGGAGATGGAATCTGCATGGAGCAATACTGATGTTTATGAAATCCCATGTAAGTATTGAAAAATTATTTATGCCTACATAAAATTCTTATCTACTGTGTTTGTTTTTCTCTCAGAATCGTAACACAATACTTATCTACTGTGTTTTATCACAAGAATGTTCAAACCATCCAGATCGGGACTTATGTCAACAGCTCAGCTGATGTCATCACTAGCATCCTACTCTGGAACCATCGATGCCATTATCACTTTGGCATGAACCAGCACTGCTGGCTTCTTATGGTAATCAATTGATTAGCAGCAGTTTCTTGGCCCGTCCTACTATGGTCAATGAGCATCAGGTATCCTACATGCCAGCTTTGACTTACTCAGTGCTTAGAGGCATATTTGGGGATCGGATCTTGTATGCTCGTGTTGATAATTCTCCAGTTGGCTACTGAAATCTCATCTGTTCCCTAAAAGCATGTATACCCATTTTGAAAGGAGAGCTTCCTAAATTATAAATGATCTATGGTATATACCTGCTAAAAAGTGTACTATTAATGTATAAAAAAAATGGTGACCTCTGCTTTGCGTGATCACTTCTGGCTTGTGAAAGAAATTACAGGAATCATCTGGAGCGTATGACTTGATACCAAATGCTTCATGTTGTGGGACTGTAACTCTGATGGTATTGATATCTGTGAAACTACAGGACATATTGAAATTTGCGAGGATGAATCCTGATATATTTATTCAAGTTTACAGCCAGTGTGAAAGCAAGCCAGGGATGAATAAAACTGTCGGACCCCTTCATTACTCCAAAACCACCGGTCAGCACCCAAACCTATAAATTTGTTGTTATTTAGGCTGGGGGAGCAATAACGCTACTGCTGGGCCTCAAAGATGTCCCGCCTAATGTCCTACCAACTGTCAAAACATAAAGGCACACAGCATATATCCCCTATGTGTTTCAACATGTTTTCTACGAGTGAGCAATTCACACAGTATCTGCTGAAATGCTCTACACAAGAAATGATACATATGGATATGCCTAGTGGAGTGAAAAAGTTCTTCAAATTTAAGAAATTCCGCCACCAGAACAGTATCTTCTTTGATGTATACACTGAAATTGAGTGATTATAGCTCCTATGGCGTGCTGTAAGACTCACTCCACTACCTCACACACCACATTCACACGACTACACGTACCATACGAGGAGGCAGTTTTGTGTGCATATGGCTCAAGTTCGTAAGTTTTAATCATACATCAGAGAAAATCCTGAAGATGGGTGCTCCCTAAGTTTGACCAATCTCCACAGAAAGCTGATACGATTTATCACACCAACATTACTATGACTGACTTGCAAGAAAACGAAGCATTATACAAGAGATCAATTAACAGCTAAGTTTGTGGGCTGCCTTTAGGAGGGAAAAAAGGCTGAAACTCTGTGTAGGTTTCATTGACATCTAACTGTAAAGTTCCGTGGTCCAGCACGCAATGCATATAACCTGAACTACCAACGACCATGAGACACACCCTGTTTTTTCCATTGTTTTAGAGGTATGGCACTCATTTCATCGTTAAGCACTTGGGTGATTTTGGCTTGAGTCATGATCAAGTTAGCATCCTATCTACAATGCGGAAAATATATTTCATTTTCTAAGCAAATCACCCCAAATATTATACTGCCCTTCCTGGACTCACTAAAATTTGTGCATCTGCCACTCCAAAAAGTGGGCCGGCCGTTGTGGCCGAGCAGTTCTAGGCGCTTCAGTTCGGAATTGCGCTGCTGCTACGGTCGCAGGTTCGAATCCTGCCTCGGGCATGGATGTGTGTGATGTCCTTAGGTTAGTTAGGTTTAAGTAGTTCTAAGTCTAGGGGACTGCTGATCTCAGATGTTAGGTCCCATAGTGCTCAGAGCCATTTGACAATCCAAAAACTGGTTGAATCCTTGTGTCAGGAGGCATGTACACCACTTGAGCTGCATATCTCAATGATGTTAAGTTTCAATTCATGATGAAGAAAGGGTCTTCCCATATGAATATCTGGAGTCAGTGGAGAAACTCAATGAAACCACACTGACCAACAAAGCCACATTTTTCAGTAATCTTACAAGCAATACTATAATGATTTTGGCAAGACTTCAACATTTCTGATTTAGGGGAGTACACAAAACTTGATATGGACACAGAAGTGTGCTTTATTTGAAGAACTTCTTGATGAATTTCCTAGTGTATGAATGGAAATACACTTGATGGAACCTGCATCCTACTACACCATGCATTTCTGATTTAGGGAAGTATGCAAAACTTGATTTGGACACAGATGTGTGCATACTTGAAGAACTTCTTGATAAATTCCATAGTGTATGAATGGAAATACACTTGATGGATCCTGCATCCTACTACACCATGGCAGAACTATTGTGGGATGCAGTGGGTGAAACCACAGAAGCCAACATTGATCTCTTAAGCAATGTCGATATGCTGTTGTTTTTTAGGTGCTGTATTTGTAGGGAACTTTTCAAATGTGGCTACAGCCAGGCCAAGGCAAAGAAACTGCAAATGGTTGTTCAGTCCAATGAAACATCCAGAGATTCGAGTATTTACAATACTTTGATGTACAACAATTTATGCAGACATCTCATGCAGCTATCCCTGTGTATTGGGGGTTTCGATGGCAGCCTTGTGATGAAATTGTCAAATTAGGTGTTGTAAGAGATGCGGTAGTGGAGTCCGATACAGGATATGCAGCTTATGTCATGATCGCTGACATGGCATATCGTAGTAGTTGGCATGATGCACACAGCGATTTTCTGTTATGTCTGGAGAAACAAGTTCCATGAAATGGGCCCTCCCCAAACTGATTACGATGTAGGTGTATACACTGGTTGCTTTAATAATTAAAGGGACAAATTGTATAGTCATCAGTCCCTCCTACCTGGAACAGGTAAGTCAGCAAAACTACATACTAAAGAACAGCCTAGTGTGTGAAACCAATGGGAAAAAAAATCCCAAGGTCTACAAGCCTGGAGAACAGAACAAGGAAGGAGAAAAGGAGGAAAGGAGGAAAGGAAGAAAGGCAGGTGAAGTGCTCCATCCAGAGAGCAGCCAGAGGCCCTCAAACATAGAAAGTGCAATGGTGGACATACACCCCTGTTATTTAACAGAGGCACCCCATCCAATAATACACAGATAAGATAAGCAACATGGACAGGGCGAGAGAAGCACAGGAAAACAGCAGAAGAACACCTAGTCAAACAGAACACGCAAGAAGGGGAAGGAAGAGCAAAAGAATGGGTAGGGCGGGGGCTGGTGCAGACCATGAAGCCCAGACAGCTAGTACCTGCTCAAGGCAGAGGAGGCAGCAGGGTGCCCTAGCAACACCTAAATGGGCCGACCCCTCAATGGGCTGAAAAAGCTGAGGCCCTGTCCCTTACAGAGAAAGATGAACACCCCCTCCCCCCTTTCATTAATAAACTGTAAAACCAGGTCATCTGCTGAGGCATCATATGGTGACACCAGGTGTAGCGAGTCAGTAAGATTAAGAGTCTGCCGCAAAGTGGCTAGGTTAGGACAGCCCAACAAAATGTGGACCACTGTCAAACAGGCATCACTGTGACAGTGGGGCGGATTCTCACAACGGAGGAGATGAGCTTAAGTCAGCCAAGTACGGACGATGCTGAGCTGGCAAAGGACAATGGAGTCTGTGCGAAAGGCATGAATGGAGGATCTCCACAAATTCACGGTCTCATTTACTGCCCATAGTTTGTTAAGTGAAGTGGAGTATGGCATTCTATATTCCAAATCCATAGAACTAGACAGCATAATGCCAATTGATGGTCTGATCCGGAATACCGATCTCAAGAGGCGACCTCCCGGTAGCCAATTTGGCCAGCTTGCCATCAACTTCATTGTCCAGGATAACAACATCACCCGGGGTCCGGACAAGACAAGACAAATACCACCAAGCATCCACATTGTTTGTGGGCTAAAAGGGAGTCCTAGATAGTCAGGACCAAGGGTGCCAGGACCTTGTGATAGGTCAAGATTGAACTGTAGACCAACGGAGATGTACACGAGTAGGCCAAAGACCATTGATAGCCATTAAAAAGAGATGGGCACTCAGAACAGAATTTAGATCAGCGCCTCCTCCCAGGGGGTGGTCAGGGAGGGGTAGACCAAGGAAGCAACAGTAGTGAAAGAGAGAGAGAGAACTGTTCCAGTCTGTCATCCAGTGAGACACTGAGACATCAGTCACAGCCCAGTCACTTACAGTCGCAGACAGTTACAGGCAGCATATAGCGACCAGAGTAGTGTACATAGTGGAACATGTACTTCACCTGCAGTGAGGCTAATGTGGACTAGAACAGCAGAGCTTGTACCACAACGAATATCTTGAGTTAAGTAACTTTCTATTCTTATGAATAAAGAACCTAGTTAATATATGCATACAGTTTGTGTTATACAAAGAGGATACTGGCCACCAAACAACATCCTCGCCTTACTTCCCATGATACAGCTCTACAGTGACAACGAGACAACAGAAAACTGACTTTACCTGGAAGGGTTCCCCCACAAAATCCAGGATGACAGCACAGGTATCAACATGGTTGCCCTTAGGACTACTCGGGACTCGATAGATGAAATGAGCTCCGTGTAGTGATATGTTAGTCCTGAGTTGCTCGTCAGATTGAATGAGGAGGTCCTTGTGAAAAATAATGCACTGAGTCATATTTAAAGACTGGTGAGGAGTAATGGTCATCAGGATGTCTCCTAAGTGCTCAAAAGCACAAAGGGAAGCTAATTGACTGATGGAAGAGATATCAATTAGCAGGGAACCAGGTTGCACCTTACTAAGGGACTCAACTTTACCATACTTATCTTCCATCTGTTCTACAAACAAAGAGCATTTTGGTAACAGAGAAAGTCCCTCCATCTGTCCTGGAACAAAAATAATAGGGAAAGGGTTTCGCCCCCCAGGCAGTAGACTTGGCCCTCCTCCCAGGGGGTGGTCAGGGAGGGGTAGACCAAGGAAGCAACAGTAGTGAAAGAGAGAGAGAGAACCGTTCCTGTCTGAACAAATGGCCACGGAAGAGTGGCCACAAATATGGAATTTGGCATGCTCAATGTGCAAAGCATCTGCCCTGGTACCACCCATTCCAATCAGGGGGCCACCCCTTGGTCGCCACCCAGTGCAGCAACGGCCACTGGCACGGTGATTTCTCCCATGAGTTCTGACGGGAGGAAAAAAAAGAGCACTACTCCTAGGCATACACTAGGCAGTGATAGCACAGGTGCCAGAGCTGTGATCCCTGTATTGTCTGGGGCTGGTTCAAGCAGATGGATGCACAACAGCCCCACCACACGGACTGGCTACTGTGCTGGTGACCTAGCAGCAGGACGGGTTGGAGGGGAGGGGGGGGGGAGGAGGAGAAGAAGGGGCGCTACGGCAGGGAAGGGGGGAAGGAGAGGGGAGAGGAACCAACACATGCTGGCGATGATGGAGAGAGTTCTTTCCCAAATGGCTCACACCACAGAAACAATTTAGAAAGAGACATCTAACCCAAAGGGAGACCAGAAACAGCCAAAAGAAAGGGAGAGTGGAAACATGAGACAAGACCGTAAAGGAATAGCTGAACCAAGGGAATAGCTGAGTCATTGTAAGGTAAAATACCGAGGGAGAAAGAGAAGGATGGACAATGTGTATATGGGGAAGGGAATGTAGCCTGGGAAAGAAGAAAGGCTGTAGTAGCTTGAGGCCCTGTTTGTGCCTCACATATACCAACAAAAGAGCTGTGGGTCCCCTGGTGAGTAGGGCACAAAGAAAAGAAATATATATAATGCATTATAGAAACCTCCGGCAATAAAGCAGTTTGGGAATGGAACTGATTAATCACTCACACTATTGAATGTGACCAGTCACACTGACAGAAGAAGTACACTGACATTAACACCACTAAGTGGGGTTCTGCAATGTGAGATTTTGAGAAACACTTTGATAAAATTTGTGGATAATGCAGTTTACACCAAAAAGATGTAGAATGTTAGACACCTCCACAAAATTCACTTAACAATGAAATAGGATATATATATACACACACACACACACACACACACCAGTCTTTGAACAGGCCACAATCTTCAATTAGGAATTCATCGCTCTGGAGATGTGTAAGGTTTCAGTAGAGTTAAAAAATACTGTTAACGCCAATACGAGTATTATGGACCTATCCACGCTCCTGTTTTATTATCAGTTCGCAAAAACCAATTTTGAAGAACAAAAAGTATTTTATATGGATATGGACATTTCCTCTATTGGTTGAAGGGTTGCAATTCATATGAAGTAATAAGTTGCCACCCCAACATATTTGACATGTCTGGATATGTGGCCGATAATCCTTACGGCAAAATGTCTGCCAGCACTGTTCAGTGTCAACCAATGGCAGTCTACAAGTGTACGATGTGCGGCCGCAATGGCTCTTGACTACTCGGAACACCTGCTTGGCAGTGTTGGCAGTGCTCCATATACTCTTCCATACATGGTGCACCACCATCTGCTCATCTGCATGAGGCACCAAGTTAATATTCAATCAAGGGACCATGTGATACACACTATATCACAGCTGAAAATCGGCCTGTCGCCTCATGACAATAAGCAGTTCATTTTTGAGGACAGAATCTGAACCCTGCTATTCTCATACTACTAACTTGGGTGATAGAGAGAGAGTGGAGGTATTTATTTGTAAAAAGGAATTAACAATGAGAGAGAGTAAAGGGTTAATAATACTTACATTCAACTCCGTGAGTCAGTTTTTTATTCTATCTAGTGGCGGCAGATCTCTGCTGACACTTTATGTTGATCTTTTCACCACTGAATATAGAGCACAACTGCTGAGTCCATCTGGTGGCTAGCATCCCCAGACTCTTTTGGACTGGAAGGTAGTGGTAGGTTAAAATATCTGTTTTGATTGTGGTGGCCATATTGGGCCATAAACTTTAATGATGAAGATGGTTGACACAAATATAGTGACGAAGATAAGGTTGACATAAATATAGCAACAACCATCTTAGTAGTGATCAGAATAATTAACTGGCTAATGAACTAAATCCTAAATAAAAACCAACATCTGCCCTTCAACCAATAGGATCAAACTACAAAGATATAAATTAGATGATAAACACTGGATATCAATAGAAGTGGTCTAGTGGGAGAGGGATGATGATGATGATGATGATGATGACAGATGCAGTTTGTTTACATAAGGATCATAAATCAATGGCTCAGCTCTCTCTTTGCATTACTACTTACTGATATCTAATAATGTACAGGGGGGATCTACAAAAGCGAATAATGCAGAAAAATTAAGAACTGAATAAAGAGTACCCATCGACGATGGCACAAAGGTGTTGAAATATGTTTGGGTTTGCATAAGAAGAAACAGTTGTTTGCATAACAGCTGAATCTAAAATCAGTAACTTGATAGCTGTGTTTTCTTCAGACAATAGCTACGATTGTAAGGTCAGAATAATGTCTTACATTTAACGTCGTTAATCAAACGGCTGTTCGGGTTATTATTCACGAAAATACCATTATCCGTGTGTCTTCAAAGGAGATAGGATGGGGCAAAATTGGGCCAGGTGCGAGTAGAGCCCGCATTCATGGGGTTCTGTACAACCTTAATTAGGCTTATGTATTATAGGCAGTTCATCCATCACGGAAATTTTTTTACACCATCAAGAGACTGTAGAACTCAGTATGTAACATAAATTTCAAATTGATACGTGTACCTGTTCTTGAGAAAAAGTGTTTTTAACAGTCGGACCCACAGATGGATGGCAAAATGATTCTATAAGGGTACCACTCTTATCAACTGCCGTAAGAACGTATTTTTAAAAAAACGCTTTATAGGCATAGTGGCGAATGGCCGTCATAGTGCCATTACCGGCCGGTGTGTTTCGATGTTACTGACTGCCACAGTTACCTGCTCTCTCATGTTCCCCATGAAACTTCTGAATGTACGATACTCATCTCTCCTTCCGCACTCTGCCTCCTTGAAACAGCTCACGTACCATAACCTCCCATTTACGAGTACTTCCGTCTCTGTGACGCTGTATATCTATCTTACTATTGTTAACAGTGATTTTAATGAGCTTGGACGTTCAGACTGTAGCCAGAAATTAATAAGTTTCTTAATGTATTTGAAGTTATGAAAAAACTTATTAATTTTAGTTTCCAGACGATATGGGATAAGTGTTAGTTGTGTCTCTGGGTTATCAAGACAGGAAACTTGGTTAAATGTCTATTTTATTTTTACTTTTATAAGCACGCATCATTCCTAATCTGCTTCCGCTAGTCATTGTTACTCCATTTTTTATGCCATATTTTATATGAATATGTTAACCAATAGGCATAGTTCACACATTACTTCAGCTCTTTGTAACTAAAGTGCGTCATTCATGGAGATTTGACATTTTCTGTTTTCTACTCCATAATGTACTTTAGGCTTTCCTGAACATTTTGGTATATAATACAATAAAATCAGACAATTTTGAGACCTTAAAATAATATTTTGAATGTTGACATGTGATTGTCAAATTTCGCGGCTGCGCATATACTGCCACAGTTCAGCAGTCATATCTTGGGAACTACACAGTCTAGACTCTAGAAGGCTGTGAATTGCTTTGTTTTGTGACTACTGTTACGTCTCAGAAGTTCGCATTACGAATAAACAAATCAGTCCTTTGTTTCTGATACTAGTTTTCGTTGAAAGTAGTGTGATTATCGGCTGTTTTTGTAGTAAGCTAACTTCTATTGCTTTTTATACATAAATGACTAGAGAAGATGAAGATGAAAAGAGGAGAAGATGAAAAGAGCCACGTGGAGCACTTTCTTGCATCGAATAGCAACCGATGAAAAGCCATGTCATGCTTTGTGTCCAACTCCACCAAACACTTCGTGTAAATATAGGCAAGCTGAATTTTCTGGCACCCTGCAGAATTTACACATATACATTCTCTTACTTTGGCAAAAATGGAGGCAATCAAACCTATTTACAGAGATTGGCAAATCCTGAGCAGCTAAAGAAGTGTTTACATGGAAAGACCCAGAATGTGAATGAGTCCTTCAATAATGTTGTGTGGTGCTGTGTGCCTAAAAAGTATTTGTTGGCCTTATGACTCTAAAGTTAGTAGTGTCTGATGCTGTAATAACTTTTAATGGTGGGAACTATGAAAGACTTAAGGTTCTGGAGAAGTTAGGGGTAAGATTTGGACAGAACACAGCTAAAGGACTGTTCATTAGAAGAAGCAAGGCAGTTAATGGAAGATACAATAGAAATTCCACCCACCTCTCCTTCTGAAATTAGGAAGATGATAAACTCTCTCAAGAATAAAAGCTCACATGGAATTTATGGCATTTCCAGCAGGATAATAAAAGCTTGTTCCCAAGAAATAAGTGGGATTCTGAGCCACATATGTAATAGCTCTCTGAAGCAGGGTATTTTCCCAGATAGACTGAAGTATGCCATTGTCAAACCACTGCATAAAAAAGGGGATACGTCCGATGTCAACAACTACCGCCCAATCTCTCTTCTGACTGCCTTATCCTAAATTCTTGAAAAAGTAATGTATTGTAGAGTAGCTTCACACCTTTGTAAAAATAAAGTTTTAACAAAATGTCAGTTTGGTTTCCAAAAGGGTTTTTCAACGGAAAATGCTGCATATACTTTCACTAATGAAATATTAAATGCCCTTAGTAACCGGAAGTCATCTGTTGGGATTTTTTGTGATCTCTCAAAGACTTTTGATTGTGTAAATCATGCAATACTTCTAGATAAGCTCAAGTACTGTGGTATGAATGGGACAGTGCTCAAATGGTTTAAATCATACCTAACTGGAAGAGAGCAGAAAGTTGAAATAAGCAGTTCACATAATATGCAAAAAACTGGTGATTTCTCAAACTGGGGAACAATCCAGAATGGGGTGCCGCAAGGTTCGGTCTTCAGTCCTCTGCTGTTCTTAATATATATTAATGACTTGCCATTCTATATTCACGAAGATGCAAAGCTGGTACTTTTTGCTGATGATACAAGTATAGATATCACAGACAAGAATTAACTGGTGAAACTGTAAATGATGTTTTTCAGAAAATCATCAAGTGCTCTGCAAATGGGCTCTCATTAAACTTTGACAAAACACAGTATATTCAGATCCACGCAGTAAATGGAACGACACCATTAATAAATATAAACTTCGATCAGAAATCGGTAGCTAAGGTAGAATATTCAAAATTTCTAGGTGTCTGCACTGATGAGGGGTTGAACTGGAAAAAACACACTGAGGATCTGCTGAAGCACATGAGTTCAGCTACTTATGCTATTAGGGTCATTGCAAATTTTGGTGATATACATCTGAGTAAATTAGCTTACCACGCCTACTTTCATTCTCTGCTTTCGTATGGCATCATATTCTGGGGTAACTCATCATTGAGTAAAAGAGTGTTCATTGCACAAAAGCGTGTAATCAGAATAACTGCTGGAGCTCATCCAAGATCATCCTACAGACACTTATTTAAAGAGCTAGAGATCTTCACTGTAGCCTCACAATATATATATTCACTTATGAAATTCGTTATTAACAATCTGAACGAATTCAAAAGTAATAGCAGTGTGCATGGCTACAACACTAGGAGAAAGGATGATCTTCACTACTCAAGATTAAATCTAACTTTCGCTCAGAAGGGGGTAAATTATGCTGCCACAAAAGTCTTTGGTCACTTACCTAATAGCATCAGAAGTCTGACAGACAGCCATATAGCATTTAAAAGCAAATTAAAAGAATTTCTTAATGGCAATTCCTTCTACTCATTAGATGAATTTTTGGATATAGTAAGTGGGTAATTTACAAACCCCACAAAAAAAAAAAAAAAAAAAAAAAAATTATTGAGTGTCATGTAATATTTTGTCTAATGTAGTATCTTGTATAGACACCTTTTATTAACCTGACACGTTCCACATCATTACGAAGTGTCGTATTCATGATCTACGGAGCAAGTACTAATCTAATCTAATCTAATCTAATCTAATCTAATCTAGGAACTGGATGAGCTTCGTGTACGTGAAGCAGAGTTAGCTGCTCAGCAAATGACAAAAGAAGCAAGAAAGAAAAATAGGAGGCAAGCACTGGGTTGTTGTGACACTGAAGAAGACACAGGCTGTGGCCCAGGGCAATTCTAGTGCATAAAAGATGCAGAAATGTAAGTCTGTATAAGAATTTGTAATAAAAAAAGTTTTAAACATCAATATCCCTGAATTACATTTTTTGCAATAAATGACCCGTTTTCTAAAGAAGTACTGATGATGAAATTTTCCCATGACACTTTAAGATACATCACACAAATGATCCAGTAGAATTTTTAACAACGACATAAATGTCTGATCTTCTGGGCGCGAAAATATTTTAAATGGTCGTCCTCAAAGACTTGATTTTGAATGAGAGTCAAACGCTCTGTGATTTAAGAAATTCATCGGACATTTGCGCACAGAGTTCATCTTGTGTAAAAGGAAATTTATTTTACTTGAAAATAACGCTTTCCGTGCGGTTAAAGGCGCTTCAGTCTGGAACCGCGTGACCGTTACGGTCGCAGGTTCGAATCCTGCCTCGGGAATGGATGTGTGTGATGTCCTTAGGTTAGTGAGGTTTAATTAGTTCTAAGTTCTAGGCGACTGATGACCTCAGAAGTTAAGTCGCATAGTGCTCAGAGCCATTTGAACCATTTTTGAAATCCGTTTTGTTTTCATTTGACGTGAGAGCAATAATCGACGAGGAAACAACAAAATCACTTAAACATGGGTCACGTCGAGACTATCATCTCCCCACAACAACTCAGACTGCTCTGTGCATCAGGTCCGGATCTACGATATTTCCGAACCGGGACAATATTAGATAGTGGCGCTTCCCTCCCTCGAGCGTTTGAAGCAGGACGCCAAAAATTTAAAAAATCGACTTTTCAAAATATCTTCATTTTGTAGCGCACATCTTTCAGAAGAGTCAGATACATAAAACATATATGTTTGAGGGAACGTAAGGCATGTTATTTGGTCTGAAGTGTGCCGAAGTGCAGCGCCACGCCTCTTCACACAGCATTCTTCCATCGCACATCTCTGTATTTCGCTCTGTGGAATTCAAACGTGTAATATTTTGTAATGGGTGCCATCAAACTATATTCGGGCCAGTGGAAATAAAATGTCCTGTGGTGCCTCTCCTGCCCCTCTTAAAATAATAAACTCACTATTAATATTGGATGGGATTATTTGTAACCGGAAGAACAAGAATTCTTTGGAAAATTTGCACTCTTTATTGACTATTAGCTAATAACTTGCTGTTTTGTGTGACACAAAATTAAACATAGGATACACAAAACCATTAAAGACAGGAGACAAGCAAGACAGTACACATTTCTTCAATCCATATGTCCCGAAACTGCCGCCCGGGACAGCATCTGGCTGCTTGCTGCTATTGCTTATACTGCTAACTGCCACACTTCTGTAGCCAGAAGCGGGAGAAGACTCTTACGCGACTCAACTGCATATGCGCATAAGCTCGCTCGCAACCGCTCGAAAGAATCTAATGTAAACAGTTGTGACGTCACGTTCATCGGAGGCAATCTGTTGTTATGAAACACTGCATAGTCTTCCTAAAGCCTTTGACACATTTTGCTGTTGGCAGACGCTTGTATGAGCACTGTGTTGTGTATATGGTGCTTTTCCTTTGAAACTTAAGTTTTACTTTCGTTCGTGTTTTATTGCTGCAGTATTATTCTGCAGTAGCGAGATACAGTAATATTCTTTGTTAAAGTATTCGTTCTTACCAGTCAAAGTTACTAAAATTTAACTTAAAACTAAAACAATGAAAAATTCCCGGAATTCTAGAAAATTCCCGGGTTTTTCCCGGTTTTCTCCCGTATGAAAAAATTCCCGGGTTTTGCCCGGATCTCCCGGTTGTCCCGGGTCGTATAAATGGTTCAAATGGCTCTGAGCACTATGGGACTTAACATCTGTGGTCATCAGCCCCCTAGAACTTAGAACTACTTAAACCTAACTAACCTAAGGACATCACACACATCCATGCCCGAGGCAGGATTCGAACCTGCGACCGTAGCGGTCACGCGGTTCCGGACTGAAACGCCTAGAACCGCACGGCCACACCGGCCGGCCGGGTCGTATACACCCTGTTTAAACATTTTGGTTATCAGTCCCTCGTTATATTGGAAATTCATGCAAAACAATTGGCAATGAGGAAAAGGAGAGTTGTTAGCTCGGTGTCTGTAACCTAGTCGTCGTAATTGAAAATGTTAGTGATAGTACCTTTAGTCAGATAGTTAAAATTAAGATAAAACTCATGCAGCGAAAACCTGTGGTTGGTTACTAAAGGACCCATACAAAAGGGTCATCATAGTCATTACGAGTAAAATGAGGTGAGAAAATAAACTTGCAACGCAAATATTGCGGAAAAGGAAAGTGCAGTTTTCACACAATGGGTTGGTAGTCAGGAGCTCTTATTGTTAGCCAATCAACACATGTAATAATATTTAGAAAAGTGTATTTTTTGTGCAAACACACAAGTTCTTAAATGAAACAATGCATACTGACATTAACAAGCTGAAAGTAGGGTAAATTAGAATGTGTTACACGATTCTAGTGGAAGTCGTTTGAGAGATATTGTATTTTTGAAAAGATCTCACTACCGACTCTTGTACAAATCTGAGGTAGCACACACTAAAGAACAACACAAGTGAATACACTAATTATATGGATTCTAGTCTGGTGGAACGACTGCTGCATCAAGTGCTAGCATTTCAGCGGAGATGTCGGAGCAGGTTGCACTATTACGTCGTTGTATATCATCGGGTGTAGTTGTAGTTGGTATGTCCTGGTAGACAGTCTTTCAGCTTTCCCCACAGAAGAAAGTCTACCTGCGTGAAATCGGGGAACTGCCGGCCAAGGTACAAGTCCTCTGCATTCAGCCCAATAAAGTGGGAACAATTCGTGAACACATGCTGCATCAAAAGCCTGACAGATAGCCAACTAACATTTCAAAATAAATTAAAAGAATTTCTAGATGACAACTCCTTTTACTCATTGGCTGAATTTTTAGATATAAATTAAGGGGAAAAAAAAACAACTTAAACATTAGTGTCATGCAATATTTTGTGTAATGTAATATCTTGTACAGACATCTTTTATTAACCTTACACGTTCCACATCATTACGAAGTGTCGTATTCATGATCTATGGAACAAGTATTAATCTAATCTAATCTACTTCGTGCACTATGTGCAGCACAGCCTATGTTGGTACCATAGGTTCCTCCCAATTCGGAGAGGAACTTCTTCCAGCATCTGTGGAAGATGGTCTGTTAGGAGGTTCCGATACTTGTGTGCGTTCAGTGTTCCATCTATGAAAAACGGGCATTTGAGCTGATGGTTCAATATTCCACACCACACGTTTACACTCCATGGACGCTGATGTCCCACCTGACGAAGCCAGCGGGGAATGTCGATGTGCACGATTCGGTGGTTTACCTGGCAATGATTGGCTTCATCACTAAATAAAATACATGAAATATCTGGAATATCGTGTCTTAATGTCCATGTGCAGAAGTTAACAAGATTCTCATATCGTTTCCATGCAGTTCTTGATGAAGACAGATGTGACAGGGATGGAACCTTTGTCGAAGGAGAATGCGTAGGACGACTCATGCGGTTGCGCGGAAACTAACGTGTGGATGAACTGCAACAGCAGAGAGAGCATTCATTAATTTCCCCTCTTTTGTCGTCGCTTGGTTCCTTCTGTTACGTAGCCTAGGTGCTAAACTACCACTTTCACGTAACTTGTTGAAGAGGTTGATAAATACGTGTCGATATAGTTGATAGTCATACACAAAACAAGAACGAACTGCATTTTTCCTTCACTCTCTGCTTACCAAGAGCTGGTTCTCAGCCTGCGTAGCGTGTTTTGGAGGGTTTCTACTCTGGTTTGTTTCGTAGACTTGGTCAGTGAGTTTTATGCATGTTAAGTTGGTTTGACTATAGAGGAGTCTTCGTTCAGTGCTGAAAAATCTTTTAGCTATTGTTACCGGGGGGGGGGGGCTGCATATTCTAGGACTGGTCGTATGAAGGGTTTTGTATGTGTGTAGCTCAGGTTCTGTACCGCATCCCTGCACTTAGCGTATTAGTTTTGTCTGCGTCGGGTCTTAATTTACCTAAACCATTAGATAAATTACTTTTCCTATACGCATTCTTTACCCTTACACATTATTTTAATTTGCATAGACAACAATGTGCTCTTTTGTTTTATTCCTCGACAATTTTAGTAAGAAAACAGGAAACTTGTATTTATGGCACATTATCTTACTATCAGAATACTACTACGAAATCTGAATCCTCCGAAACTTTCTAATCTTACATGTTCGCAGCTTAAAACCATGCAAAATACTGTTGAAGCAACTATCGTCACAGATCCAGCAGTTTGTGAGGTCTTTCTCGTACACTGTATACCAACGATCCCAACCGCTTTAGCCATTCAGTTCAAGCGACTTCAAATTCCAATCAAGGTTTCCTTTGCAACATCAACAAACAAGGCTCAAAGACCGAGGGGGGGAGGGGGGGGGGGGAAGAGGAGGTGGACAGAGAGGGGGAGGAAATGAACGTAGAGTGGGGAAAGGAGATGGGCAGATGGGGAGGGGAGGAAGGAGAACGACAGAAAGATGGAGGAGGAGGACTGAGGGAGGGAGGAGGTGATGGACAGAGAAAGGGGGAGAAGGAGCAGTCAGAAAGGGGGAGGAGAGGGGGGGGGGGGAGAAGATGATTATGGCGTACATCCAATTCCCATACATATTTAGCACTTGCGAAGCAATGCAAGATTCGCTAGTTTTGTTATAAAATCAGCTTGCCCTCAGGAAATGTACGATTTTGTTAGTTGCTATCATACAGTATCCTACAGTCTGCGACTATCTGGGGTAAGGCGGTACGAATGTCAACGGCTCGTCTCATATCAGCCAGCAAGGCAAGCTCAGTGAGGATATGCGCTATCGTGAGACTACTACCACAGCTGCACTGGGCGAAGTCCTGACGTAAAAGAAAGTGTTGGTAAGTATGGTTATGGCAGAAACGTACAGTACAATGACCTTCTCCGAAAGACTTGGTGAGAAGTGTGAACACCTTGGGGTCCACTGACTGCTCTCAACTTGTTGAGAGTTATGGTAGTCTGCCATTGCATATTCCAGGGTTTTTCAATATGGTACCACAGAAACAGTTGTAGATCTGAGATCTCAGGCTTTCCCGGCGAATGTGCTGTGTCCAAGGTTCTCGGGTGTCCAGCCGGATCCGTTCGTCGAAGTTCCACGATATTTCGGCGGATAACCGTCCCGCCATCATTAGGTGGTGCTGATGGAATGATCTGTCTGTGCTGTGTCGGTGGTATTTATGTCCGCGGCGACCCGAGTAGTACCTAGGCGCGGGCAGCCGACGGGGCGCCGCGTGGAGGGAGGGGTGGGGGAAGTTGCAGCCACGCCCGGTGGTAGGCGCAATCCATCTCCGTCCG
The DNA here is from genome assembly GCF_021461395.2 of Schistocerca americana. Classification (NCBI taxonomy): domain Eukaryota; kingdom Metazoa; phylum Arthropoda; class Insecta; order Orthoptera; family Acrididae; genus Schistocerca; species Schistocerca americana. The sequence goes on along the minus strand of NC_060121.1, from coordinate 737,326,997 downwards.
TCGTGGCGGAAGGATCTCGCGTCCGGCCGTGACGTTGCTCTTTGATGGTGTTTAATAACGGTTTCCAGGCCTTGCTAAGTTGAAACCCGGTGTCCCTGTTGATGAGGTTATCTGTTACTCGAATTTCTATGGCCTCCTTGTAGATACTGTCCCAGTAGGCACTTGTGGCAGTCAGGATTTTTGTCTCTTCGAATTTCGCTGTGTGTCCGGTTTCAATGCAGTGTTCTGCTAGGGCCGAATGGCTGGGTTGGCGTAAGCGGGTGTGACGTTCGTGTTCTTTGCATCGGTCCTCGACCGTGCGAACTGTTTGGCCGATATGGGATTTGCCACAGCCGCACGGGATTTTGTATACGTCCGCTTTCTTCAGCCCTACGTCATCTTTTGCCGTTCCTAGTAGGTGGCCGGAAGACTGTGTCAGTCTTGTGTCGCCTTAACAGTCTTCCTATTTTTGACGACACGTTGCCAGCAAACGGCAGAAAGGCCAAAGCTTGCTTTTCTCCTTCCGGTTTTTCTTCATCTCGGTTCTTGCTGCACTTCTGTTGTCGGAAGGCCCTTTGGATTTGGCGGTTGCCATACCCATTCTTGCGGAACACGGTCTCCAGGTGTTTGAGCTCCGTTATCAAGTTCTGTTCATCAGAGATCGAGTGTGCTCTATGTACCAAGGTGTTGAGCACTCCATTAAGCTGCGCCGGATGGTGGCAGCTGGACACATGTAGGTACAGGTCAGTGTGTGTGGGCTGTCGGTACACACTGTGACCCAGTGAGCCATCAGACCTACGTCCCACTGGGACATCAAGAAAGGGTAGTTTTCCATCTTTCTCAGTCTCCATCGTGAAATGAATGTTACTATGGACCGAATTTAGATGTTGCAGAAATATCTGTAGCTGTTCCTGTCCATGTGGCCAGACGACGAACGTGTCGTCCACGTAGCGAAAGAAGCATACAGGTTTCAGTTCGGCGGCTTCCAGTGGTTCCTCTTCGAAACTCTCCATGAACAGGTTGGCCACCACTGGGGAGAGCGGGCTCCCCATGGCTACTCCGACGGTCTGTTCGTAGTATTGACCGTTGAAGACAAAGTACGTCGATGTTAACACGTGCCTGAACAGTTGTGTCAGTTCAGGCCCAAATTTCTCACTGATTAAGTGGAGAGAAGCTTCCAGCGGGACACGTGTGAATAATGAGACGACATCGAATCTGACCATGATATCGGATTCTTGTACTATCATCCCCTTCAGGCGGCCAATGAAGTCCGTCGAGTTCCGGATATGGTGCGCACATTTCCCCACATAAGGTCTTAGCATGCCCGCTAAGCACTGCGCCAAAAGATACGTCGGTGCCCCTATGTTGCTGACTATGGGTCGCATCCCTTCTTTGTGTGTTTTTGGGAGACCATATACCCTCGGAGCTAACGCCGAACGTAGGTGGTCAACAAATAGGTCTTGGATGTTAGTGATCAAAACGTTTCTGGGGTAGCACTGAGATAAGCGAAGTACCAGCTGGTTTACTCACTTTTGGGCGAGTCGTAAACAGTCTGAATTGGTGGCTGTGAAACAGAGTCGAGTAACATGGACGGGTTGACATGTGTCAGATTGTGACCACATGGTTTTTCCCGAGGGCATGCAGCTTTACTGTATGGTTAAATGATGATGGCGTCCTCTTGTGTAAAATATTCCGGAGGTAAATTAGTCCCCTATTCGGATCTCCGGGCGGGGACTACTCAAGAGGATGTCGTTATCAGGAGAAAAAAAAAACTGGCGTTCTACGGATCGGAGCGTGGAATGTCAATTCCCTTAATCGGGAAGGTAGGGTAGAAAATTTAAAAAGGGAAATAGATACGTTAAAGTTAGATATAGGGGGAATTAGTGAAGTTCGGTGGCAGGAGGAACAAGACTTCTGGTCAGGTGACTAAAGGGTTATAAACACAAAATCAAATAGGGGTAATGCAGGAGTGGGTTTAATAATGAATAGGAAAATAGGAAAGCGGGTAAGCTACTACAGACAGCATAGTGAACGCATCATTGTGGCCAAGATAGACACGAAGCCCACGCCTACCACAGTAGTACAAGTTTATATGCCAACTAGCCCTGCAGATGACGAAGAAATTGAAGAAATGTATGATGAAATAAAAGAAATTATTCAGATAGTGAAGGGAAACGAAAATTTAATAGTCATGGGTGACTGGAATTCGTCAGTAGGAAAAGGGATAGAAGGAAACGTAGTAGGTGAATATGGGTTGGGGGTAAGAAATGAAAGAGGAAGCCGCCTGGTAGAATTTTGCACAGAGCACAACTTAATCATAGCTAACACTTCGTTCAAGAATCATAAAAGAAGACTGTATACATGGAAGAAGCCTGGAGATACTGACAGGTTTCAGATAGATTATATAATGGTAAGACAGAGATTTAGGAACCAGGTTTTAAATTGCAAGACATTTCCAGGGGCAGATGTGGACTGACCACAATCTATTGGTTACGAACTGTAGATTAAAACTGAAGAAACTACAAAAAGGTGGGAATTTAAGGAGATGGGACCTGGATAAACTGAAAGAACCAGAGGTTGTAGAGAGTTTCAGGGAGAGCATAAGGGAACAATTGACAAGAATGGGGGAAAGAAATACAGTAGAAGAAGAATGGATAGCATTGAGGGATGAAGTAGTGAAGGCAGCAGAGGATCAAGTAGGAAAAAAGACGAGGGCTAGTAGAAAACCTTGGGTAACAGAAGAAATATTGAATTTAATTTATGAAAGGAGAAAATATAAAAAATGCAGTAAATCAAGCAGGGAAAAAGGAACACAAACGTCTCAAAAATGAGATCGACAGGAAGTGCAAAATGGCTAAGCAGGCATGGCTAGAGGACAAATGTAAGGATGTAGAGGCTTACCTAACTAGGGGTAAGATAGATACTGCCTACAGGAAAATTAAAGAGTCCTTTGGAGAAAAGAAAACCACTTGTATGAATATCAAGAGCTCAGATGGAAACCCAGTTCTAAGCAAAGAAGGGAAGGCAGAAAGGTGGAAGGAGTATATAGAGGGTCTATACAAGGGCGATGTCCTTGAGGACAATATTTTGGAAATGGAAGAGGGTGTAGATGAAGATAAAATGGGAGATGTGATACTGCGTGAAGAGTTCGACAGAGCACTGAAAGACCTGAGACGAAACAAAGCCACGGGAGTAGACAACATTCCATTAGAACTACTGACAGCCTTGGGAGAGCCAGTCCCGACAAAACTCTAGCATCTGGTGAGCAAGATGTATGAGACAGGCGAAATACCTTCAGACTTCAAGAAGAATATAATAATTCCAATCCCAATGAAAGCAGGTGTTGACAGATGTGAAAATTACCGAACTATCAGTTTAATAAGTCACAGGTGCAAAATACTAGCGCGAATTCTTTGCAGACGAATGGAAAAACTATTAGAAGCCGACCTCGGGGAAGATCAGTTTGGATTCCGTAGAAATATCGGAACACGTGAGGCAATACTGACCCTACGACTTATCTTAGAAGCTAGATTCAGGAAAGGCAAACCTACGTTACAAGCATTTGTAGACTTAGAGAAAGGTTTTGACAATGTTGACTGGATACTGTATTTCAAATTCTCAGAAGGCAGGGGTAAAATACAGTGAGCGAAAAGCTATTTACAATTTGTACAGAAACCAGATGGCAGTTCTAAGGGTCAAGGGACATCAAAGGGAAGCAGTGGTTGGGAAGGGAGTGAGACAGGGTTGTAGCCTATCCCCGATGTTATTCAATCTGTATATTGAACAAGCAAAGAAGGAAACAACAGAAAAATTCGGAGTAGGTATTAAAATCCACGGAGAAGAAATAAAAACTTTGAGGTTCGCCGATGACATTGTAATTCTGTCAGAGACAGCAAAGGACTTGGAAGAGCAGTTGAATGGAATGGATAGTGTCTTGAAAGGAGGATATAAAGATGAACATCAACAAAAGCAAAACGAGGATAATGGAATGTAGTCGAATTAAGTCAGGTGATGCTGAGGGAATTAGATTAGGAAATGAGACACTTAAAGTAGTAAAGGAGTTTTGCTGTTTGGGGAGCAAAATAACTGATGATGGTCGAAGTAGAGAGGATATAAAATGTAGACTGGCAATGGCAAGTAAAGCATTTCTGAAGAAGAAAAATTTGTTAACATCGAGTATAGATTTAAGTGTCAGGAAGTCGTTTCTGAAAGTATTTGTATGGAGTGTAGCCATGTATGGAAGTGAAACATGGACGATAAATAGTTTAGACAAGAAGAGAATAGAATCTTTCGAAATGTGGTGCTACAGAAGAATGCTGAAGATTAGATGGATAGATCACATAACTAACGAGGAAGTGTTGAATAGGATTGGGGAGAAGAGAAGTTTGTGGCACAACTTGACTACAAGAAGGGATCGGTTGGTAGGACATGTTCTGAGGCATCAAAGGGATCACCAGTTTAGTATTGGAGGGCAGTGTGGAGGGTAAAAATCGTAGAGGGACGCCAAGAGACGAATACACTAAGCAGATTCAGAAGGATGTAGGTTGCAGTAGGTACTGGGAGATGAAGAAGCTTGCACAGGATAGAGTAGCATGGAGAGCTGCATCAAACCAGTCTCAGGACTGAAAACCACAACAACAGTTCGCCAAGAGTTGCTGACGCCTGACCCTCGTTGGTGGAACACCAGCTTTAACAGGACACTGTCTACAGGGCTCATATGGAAGGCTCCAGTTACAACTGTACACCACTGTCGTAGACAGGGTCTAACAAATTCAGTGTTGGCAGTGCAGCTGACCCATAGACAACGCATCCATAGTCCAGGTGGAATAAAATCAAAGCTTTGTAGAATCTGCGCCCCATGGGTGCTTCTGAGAAACCTGAGGGTATCTAGTTTCTTGAAACAAAATGCTTTGAGCTGACGCTCATGTGGTAACCATGTCAACTTACTATCAAATAAGTCCGAAAGACTTAGATCGTCAAGGATCCCATTTTCCTGTTAACATTGGATCTTGGGGATTAAAGCTACCTGGACCCAGAACAGGATATCTGTCCACCTACTTTGCTTTCCATTTCTAAGTCCCATTCAATTATCATCGTCGAACACCATGTTCCATCTTCTTCGCATCTCTCACACAGCTCCAGTCCTGTGCTAAGCCGACATCTCTTACTCTGATTCTCTACTGAGTGTATTACGCATCCCATCTCTTAGCGAAGAACGGAGGACCATTATCTGACATTCTTCCTCTGTTGTTAGCTGCTTTTTGATTAGTGAATAATTATTTCTCTCTTGATCAGAGTCTATTTACTTTTGACAGTGAAGTTATTGATCAATACTTCTTTAAGCTACGTACTGTTGTTTCAGTTGCTTTTTTCTGACTATTTTACAAACGAACTGTCCGCACCTCATGACGAAAATCGACAAAGTCAATAGATTTTCCTTCATTATGTATGTCTTCTGCGCGCCAATTTGTCACGTCCTCATTTCCTTACTCTACTGGGAAAGAGACCAAGATCAACAGATACGTCGCGCAATTATTAACAGGACGCGGTCATCGGTAACATATACGTTTCAGAGATTTCAATCACAGATGTTGACCCAGTATTTTTCATCCTAATTTATCACTCGGGTTAGGAAAGAGAAAGAACCACTCTGACAACCTTCTTTCAATTTTTAATGTCCTCCCAGATAACTAATAAATCCTTCCTGTATTTAGTTGGTAAATTTATTGCCTGCCTGCAGCAGACTGGCATTAACGCGGGAGGAAAAAATATGCAATATGCAGAAACTTGAGATTCTTCTCGAATTCCATGTAAGAAACAAACCATTGTCAAACATAACAAGCTCAGCAAAACTGTGACGGGGTATGATGATTAAGCATGGCGCAAGAACAGTAGAAGCATTGTACGAGGGTGAGTGAAATGAAAACCTCAAATAATTTTCTGAAATATTATTTATTATGCAAAAGTGGTACAAAGCTTTATCACTTTTCAACATAATCTCCCCCACGCTCAATGCAAATCCTCCAGCGCTTACAAAGTGCATAAATTCCTTTAGAAAATAATTCATTTGGTAGTCCACGCAACCACTCATGCACTGCGTGGCGTACTTCTTCATCAGAACGGAACTTCTTTCCTCCCATTGCGTCTTTGAGTGGTCCAAACATACAGAAATCACTTGGGGAAAGGTCTGGTGAGTATGGTGGACGAGGAAGACACTCAAAATGCAGGTCTGTGATTGTTGCAACTGTTGTACGGACAGTGCGAGGCCTTGCATTGCCATGTTGCAAAAGGACACCTGCTGATAGCAATCCACGTCGCTTTGATTTGATTGCAGGCCGCAGACGATTTTTTGGGAGATCTGTGTATAATGCACTGGTGACCGTGGTCCCTCTACGCATGTAATGCTCCAAAATGATACCTTTTTCGTCCCAAAAGAGAGTCAGCATAACCTTCCCTGCTCATGGTTCTGTTCGAAATTTCTTTGGTTTGGGTGATGAGGAATGGCGCCATTCCTTGTTCGCTCTCTTCGTTTCCGGTTGGGGGGGAGTGAGCCCAGGTTTCGTCCCCAGTAACGATTCTTGCAAGGAAGCCATCACCTTCTAGTTCAAAGTACTGAAGAAGTTCTTCACAAGCATCAACACCTCGTTCTCTCATTTCAGGAGTAAGCTGCCGTGGCACTCATCTTGCAGACACTTTGTGAAACTGGAGCACATCGTGCACAATGTGGTATGCTGACCCATGACTAATCTGTAAACACGCTGCAATGTCATTCGGTGTCACTAGGCGATTTTCTTTCACTATGGCTTCAACTGCTGCAATGTTCTCTGGAGTCACAACTCGTTGTGCCTGACCTGGACGAGGAGCATCTTCCACCGAAGTCACACCATTTGCGAACTTCCTACTACATTCGTAGACTTGCTGCTGTGACAAACATGCATCACCGTACTGAACCTTCATTCATCGATGAATTTCAATAGATTTCACACCTTCACTACGCAAAAACCGAATAACAGAACGCTGTTCTTCCGTGGTGCAAGTTGCAAGTAGGGCGGCCATCTTTATACTGATACTGCGACGGTATGTGTGCATCTGCACTATGCTGCCACCTAGGCCATTCTGCACGCTGTTTGTAGCACGCTTGCCAACTTACAGGATAACGGCGCGAAATTTCGATTTGTTATTACAAATTTAAGGTTTTCATTTGACTCGCCCTCGTACGTCACCCCAAATAATATTTATATGGACATGGTGCGAGAGCTGATGATGTACGGCTTTGGGTCAGCAGACTGTACGTGTCTATAGACTTAGTTCAGCACCACTCCGCTCCATAATGTAATTTGGATGATAGCAAAATAAATTATGTTCTATAATACCGTTACACGATGATTTAAAAGCGGTATAAGAGAGTGGCTAAGTGGACCTGATATGCCACTATTTTTTATAGGAGGAGATGGGCTCCTACGAGACCAAATTCTCTGTGAGTATACTCGAGTACACTACAAGGCTCGACGAACAAATTGTGAGTCACCCTTTTAACAAAGCATATGGGTCGCTTTGGAGTGCTGTAGATAGTGTGGAACTGGTGACCGTCCACGGCTGATATAAGTCACTAGCAGCGAAGTGGTGCGTATGTGCCAGTCGGTTGTGGGAAATCAGAGCAGTGAGATGGGTCGATGTGAAGAAGTGACAGAGTGACAAAAAAACTGCTGCTGTGTTTGGATGTGCCCATGATTGCACTGTGAAAAAGCTGCACAATTTGTTCATCTATAAACATGGGCTGTCAAAGACGTCTACTTCAAAAGTGGCCGTAAAAAGATCCTAACAGACAGGGACTGGAGACTGGTGTCACGCCTTGTCTTGACAATCGGTTTCAAGACGAACAGAAATTGCTGCTATGAGTGGATGCAAATTCATGTCAACCAGTTTCCGAGTGAAGACTTCAATCAGAACTGCATGCAAAATGCGTAATAACCGGCGGAGGCGTGTAGTGCGGTCCGACAATTCAGTGTTCTCTCTTTTCAAATGATGCATGGCGTCGACGACTCAATGAGGCGTTTAACTCGCAGAATGTGGGTGGTGCAATTGAGGCCAAAAGTGGTTTCTGTCATGTTCTGAAGGTATTTTTCTTACCACGACTTCAGTCCAGTCATTCATGTTACCGTGAAGAAAATCCAGGATGTATATTTCAATATTCTTGGTGACCAAGTGTTGTTTTTCTATGTATTCGTGAGTGTATTGTGGACATTGTCGTCGCCCAAGACGAGAACAGCCGTGTTCACAGGGCTGCACACATATGTTCCTGATCTGACAAACATTCAGGCACCAGATATGAATCAGCCGATCTCCATCCAACAGAAAATGTCAGCCTATTTAGAACACCAGTTGGAATGTAGTACACAATATCCTCGCAAATTAGCAGCTCTACGAAATCACATTACCAGTGGGTTCAGCTGGGTACGGGTTACCTAAACAAACTTGTGGACTATCTTCCTCGCCGAACTGAGGCTATTATAAAGGCTACAGGCGGTGTTACATGGTGTGCCCAGAGAATGACTAGTCGTCTGTGTGTCGAAAGACCACTCCGTTATAAATGCATTCATTATAGTCATCTTCGCATTTTAGTTATGAAAATGTAAAAGGTATAAAAGCCCGGAGGGTGGCTGCAGCTTACGAGGGCTGTCCAGAAAGTAAGTTACGATTGATCGCGAAATGAAAATCACAGTGAAAATCAGAAATGTTTCATTTGTAACAGTTAGATACACCTTTCATCTACTTCTCTACGTAGTCGCCGTTCTGACTCAGACATTCGTCGTAGCGTTGTACCAACTTTCCAATACCCTCATCATAGAAGGCAGCCGCCAGTGCTTTCCGCCAATTCTCTACACTGGCCTAAAGCTCGTTGTCTGTCCCAAAATGTTGTCTTCATAGCCAGCGGTTCGTTTGAGCAGAGATGAAACGCAGTGGGGCACAATTATGGGCTGTATTGTGGGTAACCAAACATTTCCAATTCAAACGATGCAGGAACATCTTCATTGCCCCTGCAGAATGAGGCTGAGAATTGTCTTGAAGAAGAAACCGCACGACAGTTATGTAATGTTGGTTGCATAGCTTCAGGGGAAAATTCTCACCACGCCCTCGTACTTGGCGGGAGACACTATTTTCTATAACATCTTTACGCGCTCACTAAGAGCTCAGGAATGAAAAGAGTGACATAATTCTACCTAGAGTCATACTAGAGACACTGCCCAACACATCTTTGCAAAGCTTTATCGGATTTTCATAGTCGTTTCCATTTCGCGACCGATCGTAACTTAACTTTCTGGACAGCCCTTGTACATCACCAATAAGATCACCCAAACACTGCAATGTCAATTTCTGACACACGGACGTTAAGCTCCGCAAACATGAATTCCACAGATTTTTCATTCTACTTCAGCTTAAGCGTTGTCCGTCCAGCACAATTAAAGCGTTCACTGCCTACAAACCCTAACAGAAAAGGAAGCGATATAATTTCTAGAGCTGCAAGACACATGCATCTTGTAGCAGACTGCATACAGATGTGTGTCTTAAATGTTACAGCTGCTTCTCAGCAACGATAAAACTTCCGAGTCATTTCATAATAATTGATGCTTATGAATTCCATGGTCTTGTATTTAAGGTCGCCTTTACCAACTATGTGATTCCAGTTTGATGACCGGAAACTACATTGGGTATTTCTGTTGCCTAAATTTCTGGAGAAGAGTCCACTCAGCCGGTGGAGAAAAATGAGGAACTGATTGAATAAATAAACAGCGATATACGAACGCAAGACCGGTAAGTAGCGAGAAATCGATAGGCTTGAACTGAAGCGAAGGAACTGAGTAATGAAAATGGGGACGCATGTTACTATGATAGTCGGTAGCCCTACCTATAAACGATATTTGGTACAAGTTCCTCGATGCCACTAGATCCTTCTTTAAAAAAAGTAAATAAATACAAAAAATAAACACAATAAAATTTGAAGGAATCGACTACATTCAAATGACGTAAGTAGTCCGTTGAAAGTCTCTAATCTGATAGCCGTCCATTGACGACAGTCGGCAGCTTCGTTCAACGGAATAAAACTAGGTTACAGTGAACCAAATGTGGGTCCATATCCCAGCTTGTGACGCACGCCGAGAGAAAAACAGATATCGTATTCTAGTTTGTTTCATTTAGGTCACAGTTAGTGACAAAGCCCTTGCTCCGAAAAATAACAAACTGCTACTCCTCTGATTTATGAATTTTATCGGTTTTAAAACCTCAAAGTAGGCTCTGGCACGATTCGGTACACGGAATCCCTCTGATTCTCAAAAGATCACTGTGTCCGTAAAATTATTTGAAATAGGTAGTTAAGCTTTTATGTTATCTCCGATTTATCGTGAAATCACTGCATGGCTTGAATAGAGAAGAGGAGGAGGAGAAGAAGACGAAAGAGACTGAATGCGACGGTCTGTCCTTTCTATAAACAAACAAACAAAAAAACACCCACACCGGAAGAATGATTATTAGTTTAACCTCACTTCGAAGACTAGGTCATTTGAGACGGAGCACAAGTTCAGGTAGAGAAAGGATTGGGGAAGGAAATCGGCCACGTCCTTTTCAAAGAAACCACCCCACTTACATATTCACCGCTTGGAATAAAGTGATAGTTGTTGCAACATATACACACTCTCAGCAAAGAATAACACAGAAAGTTATCAGTCTATAAAAAGATGCGGTGTGAGGGTAGGAAAATCATCCAAATCTATAAAAGGCCGAAGGCTATAACGAAACGACCCATTAAAGGCCCCATAACTGCATTTTTAAGAAGTAGCAGTCAACCCCCTACAAAGTAGGTACGTGAGGAATACAAATTATGCAAATACGTACGTATTTCGAAAAAAATCAACAAATACGATATTGTACATGGTTAAAAGAAAGAAAAGATGAATGAAGATGTGATACAACACTTGATGAAATATTCACAGGGTGACTATTATTACACTAGATGAAAAAACCTAATTTATTACAAACTACGGAGTGCACCCACCTTATTAAACATGTAAACCTCATTACAGACATTCGGATTTGGGTTATGGCATGTTCGATGTGCCTACCATCCTTGGCGATGTGTGGCGCAGACGAATAGTGAAATTCTGCATTACCCGCTGAAGTGCCGGAACATCGATGCTGTCGATGACATCTTGAATGGCTGTTTTCGGCTCAGCAATGGTTTTCGGGTTATTGTTGCACGCTTTATCTTTAATATCGCCCTACAAAAAGGAGTCGCACGTGTTCAGATCCGAAGAATACCAATCTGAGTACTCTAGAGCCAGAATGCGGTCCCAAATTTCTCCTCCGGGATATCAAACACACTCCTGCTTCTATGGGGTCGAGCTCCGTCTTGCATGAACCGCATCTTGTCGAAATCTGGGTCAGTTTGGATAATGGGGATGAAATCATCTTCCAAAACCTTCACGAAACGTTCGGTGGTCACCGTGCCGTCAAGGAATATCGCACCGATTATTCTGTGACTGGACATTGCACACCACACAGTCACCTAATGAGGTTGAAGAGACTTCTAGATCGCGAAATGAGGATTCTCAGCTCCCCAAATATGCCGGTTTCAAATGAAAGTGGGCTTCGTCGCAAAACCAAACCATCATACGCATACTAATTCCCATCATGCCCCGTGGCCAACAGTGCAGTTCGAACGTCCTAACGCAAACTATTCAGAATTTATGACGATTTTATTTCATATAGCTCAATAATGTCACACAGTATTAACAAGCAGAAGATGGAGTATTGAGGGTAGCGTGGCTGTAGGGCAAGATTAGTTGTGAAATATCAGGTGGTTATAATAAAAATTTCCCTATTTAACACGTTATAACACGAAAACTAATTACCATACGAGTACCAAACCTGGTAGCATTACTGTCAAGAATAAGGGGAAGAGAAATAATGCAGAATCAGTTCAATTGAAACAATGTGCTGCTACGGTACAACATACGATTACATATCGGTATCATTACTGTTACAAAAGACGCTCAATATGGCGCCCATCGGTGTCCAGAAGGGTCGGAAAGCGCAGGACTGCATCCGCACAGCAGAACGAAGCATGTCCGTATGTATGCTGGCTACCTCTCTTGATATGCTGCTCTTCAGATCAGCACATGTGTGAATGTTCGCCGGCCGCTGTGGGCGAGCGGTTCTAGGCGCTTCAGTTCGGAACCGCGCTGCTGCAACGGTCGCAGGTTCGAATCCTACCTCGGGCATGGATGTGTGTGATGTCCTTAGGTTAGTTAGGTTTAAGTAGTTCTAAGTCTAGGGGACTGATGACCGCAGATGTTAAGACTTTTTTTTTTTTTTTTTTTGAGGTTCCCCTGGTATACCTTGTCTTTCAGGTAGCCCATATTGCATGAAAACTGTTGGTGCAATAAGTCTCTCTCCTGTAGGGCGGGTATGGTATGCTGGCGAAGCATATCGCAGTAATGCCGGCCAGTCAAACTGCACGTCTTTGGTCCTTCAGCGCCAACTTGTTCAAAAATGAATGGGCCTATGATGAAAGCAGCCGCGTAGCCACACCGTACAGAGGAACTTCATGCACAGTGACTGGAGGTGAAGATACCCACACTCGGAACTTGTGTGTGTTCACCTCACTCGTCGGAGGAAAATGAGCTTCGTACGTCCATGGGTGGTCCAGGGCCAGCGTTGTCTGCCATAGCAACAGCGATTTCATCAACCACCTATGGTGCAACAGGTTGTCGGCCCCTTCCCGGAGCGACGCCCAGATCTCCAGTTTATTCGAACTTCTTCATCATGCTCCGCACAGCACGTGGAAAAGAGGACCCTTCCGTAATCCTTTCAGCTGGTGATATTCTCGAAGTGCAGATGCAGCATTACTGTTATTTTAATAATAGAGATTCATCAATAATGCCCTGCTCCTTTTGTCCAAGCTCATGTTGACACGTCAACAAGTGCACTACGACTGATCAGGTGTGTGAGACTATGAATCACGATGACTGATCACGGCACCTGGTGGCCATAAATGGAACTGGACGGGGGCGCTGTGACGCATGGAAAACATGCACCCCATACTCTGGACGTTAATGCTGCCAAATCTGGTACTCGTACGTAATTAGTTTCCGTGATATAAAGTGTTAAATAGGGAAGTTTAATTACAACTACACGATAGTTAACCACTACCAAGTGCTTGCAGCGTTGAAAAACAATAACAGAGCCAAAGCGCAAAGACTCTAAAAATACACTTCGTGGACAAAAGTATCCGGACACCCCCAAAAACATACGTTTTTCGTATTACATGCATTGTGCTGCCACCTACTGCAGGTACTTCATATCAGCGACCTCAGTAGTCATTAGACGTCGTGAGAGAGCAGTATGGAGCGCTCTGCGAATGTCACGGAGTTCGAACGTGGTCAGGTGATTTAGTGTCACTTGTATCATATGTCTGTACGCGAGATTTCCACACTCCTGAATATCCCCAGGTCCACTGTTTGCGATGTGAAAGTGAGGTGGAAACATGAAGGGACACGTACAGCACAAATATGTACAGGTCGTCCTCGTCTGTTGATTGACAGAGACCGCCGACAGTTGAAGAGGGTCGTAATGTGTAACAGGCAGACATCTATCCAGACCATCATACAGGAATTCCAAACTGCATCAGGATCCACTGCAAGTACTATGACAGTTAGGTGGCAGTTGAGAAAACTTGGATTTCTTGGCCGAATCACTGCTCATAAGCCAGAGTGTAAGGAGCGTAAACATTGGACTATTGAACTGTGGAAAAAGTTGTGTGGAGTGCCGAATCACGGTACACGATGTGGTGATTCGATGGCAGGGTGTGAGTTTGGCGAATGGCCGGTCAACGTCATCTGCCAGCGTGTGTAGTGCCAACAGTAAAATTCGGAGGCTGTGATGTTACGATGTGGTCGCGTTTTTCATGGAGGGGGCTTGCACCCCTTGTTGTTTTGCGTGGCACTATCACAGCACAGGCCTACAGTGATGTTTTAAGCATATTCTTGCTTCCTACTGTTGAAGAGCAATTCGGGGATGGCGACTGCATCTTTGACCACGATCGAGCACCTGTTCATAATGCACGGCCTGTGGCAGAGTGGTTACACGACAATAACATCGCTGTAATTGACTGGCCTGCACAGAGTCCTGACCTGAATTCTACGGAACACCTTTGGGATGTTTTGGAACGCTGACTTCGTGCCAGACCTCACCGACCGACATCGATACCTCTTCTCCGTGCAGCACTCTGTGAAGAATGCGCTGTTATTCCCCTGGAAACCTATTCAACACCTGGTTGAACGTTTGCCTGCGAGAGTGGAAGCTGTCATCAAGACTAAGGGTGGGCCAACACCATATTGAATTCCAGCATTACCGATGGAGGGCCCCACGAACTTTTAAGTCATTTTCAGCCAGGTGTCCGGATACTTTTGATCACATAGTGTATTATTTTGGTTATCATTTAAAATTTCGAGAACATCAGAGGCTTTAAGCAGACCGAAAATTAATACCATTCTATGACGGTAAGCGTACGGCCTACAACGGCTGCTCGATATATTATACTCAAAAATATCGTTTTGAAGAACTGGATCGCATCTACCGGCGAATCTGAAAGTCTCGCAGTGTTATCACCTACAAAAATTCACGACATTCAGCCATGAAGATAATTTAATAATAGGTAGCCTAATTTCAAAATACAATTTCAAAGTAAATCCATAAATATTTCTTCTACAAACTAGTGACCTCTAAAGGAAAACAAAACCAAAGTAATTACTTCAACAAAGGCGGGAGAACAAATCAATTTTATGGTCAACTAAGCATGAATATGAAAGCAACAAGCATCATAAAATAAAAAATTTCAACTTAATGAATACCATCACATTGTAAAAGATTCTCACGAAAGAAATATTTTTAAAATTCTAAAATTTAGTGTCAAGAACACTTAAAGAAATGAGGTACCACTGTTAAAAACGAGGGATAAACCAAGAAAACAACGTCCGTTTAAGTGGGTGACTTAGGATGAATTACCTGATATGGACGTGAAAAGTCCGGCAGAACTTCGGACCGTTAAAGACGGAAAGGTTTATAAAACCTTTACATGTATGTCTAACATGTGCCAAATTAACGTGTGATGAATGATGAAGAGTATTAAAATTGTAGAGAGGTTAACTTAATTCCCAAGGCTGTAACTTTGAGAACGTTTTGAGACACGAAAATATAATTTTAGGTAACATCGTATTCCTGTCGCTTTACACGAGCTGGGTGCCTGTATTTAACTCGCTCACATCAAGATACTACCGATATTGTAGAGTACCTACGCAAAATGATATTTAGACTATCAGACATTTAGCTTTCAGCATCTCACACCGCCTGTGCAACCTCGACAACTCAGTTCGGTTCAGACTAGGAATAGCACTATCCGAACAGAGCGGAAGATATATTTTTTGCCAACCTATGAAGAACTCATACAAAGTTGAAACAGAGAGAGAAAAGAAATGAATGCCCAACACGGCAGCATTAAATGGAATTCATATATATTTTGCGTAGCCAAGGGCGGATTTCTCAGTACTTACGGCCGCGAGTACCAGACACGTATTTAAGCGACAGTCGCAAACAGGTTTCTGTGACGTCTCTGGGAGCAATGATGTAAAATAGCCCGGTTCAAGGAGAACAGGATTTCACTAATACAGTAGTGCTGAGATACGCACATTTTCCGAATGAACTACCAGTAGCAGGTGTTCGCATTCTGACATTCAGGTATTTGCACATGAAATGAAAAACCCCCACACCTCACCCTGAAGCTAACACACTTGAAAATGGGTAAGAGCTCCTGCAGGGAGACAGAATATGGTTCTGTTATATAAGCTTCATATATGACGTGCAGGCATCTCCAAGAGATACCAAACGCCGTTACTAATTTATTCACGGCTTTCAGCGAGTCTGTTTGTCGAATGTTTTGTTCAATGATACATACAAGAAAAGCAATCAACATGAATACTGATTTGAACAATATAGCGTTTTGTTATAAATATTACTAACGGATTCGGTATGCCGTTATCCCACTACGGACCGTTGTCCGACTTTCCCAGCCGATTATTCACCGATCTACAATGTAAATGTGTAATGTGGACAAGGGTCATTACTATAATACAAAGGACTGTCAGAAAAAAAATGTTATTAGGATGCGAAACACAGCTGTAATACGAGCGGCTGTGAAACAAACAGGTAATAAGAGATTTATCCGTATGGTAACAGAAAGGCAGAGGAGAGGCGGGAGTGGAAATGGGGAAGAGTGCCCAAGTGCTGTATCACTGAACTTATTGAAATGTTACGATACCATCTTAAACACATTGAGAATAATACTGCTTAAAACACTATACAGTAATTTGCATAACGGTTCCAGTGCCAAATATTAATTTATGTTTTGTACTTTGAATAGGTTTTTTTCGTGCGGTGTAGCACCCTATAATTTAAGTTTTCCGTTCTATGACGTCGTACTTATACGAAGAAAGAATTTGCATCTGCCAGTGAAGTGACCCCGGACCACAAATAAATCCAAAGTGGGAACAATTTGTTTGTTTTCCCGAGCTAGTTTTGCCGAGGCATAATCAGAGGGTGAGAGGGGGCGGGGTATGCTCTATATTGCTAAATACTACATTGTTACACAACGAAAACGTTAAACTTTGAATGTTGTTTTCAATTAGTTTTTGAACACGACACATTTTGCTTTCTATATTTATTACATGCCACTTCTTTCGTGCTCTCTTGTGCATTTTTCACACATGTCATGTGCAACACAAGCATATGTTATTAATAAAATTTAAGGACAATTTGTGTCCTTGTTTCGAAATTGTGAAGTTGCGGTTGTAATCCGCAGATTCGGTGAAACTTATGAGAGTATACTTTGTGTTAACTCACGTGCTGCCCTAAATTAATTGTGTTACTGCTTGGAAAGGTCATTTGCCTGTATAAGCGAAGATAAATAGTCCAGTCCTCTGTTACCATGACTGCCTGAGCATCACTCGCGTGCAGGGTGGACTGGTTTGTAATTCTTGGGTAAAATTGTACGAGACAATCGGAGCAGAACACATTTATTTCGTATATTCCCTCCTTCTGGACCTTTACCGGCTACCGTGAGCGTTTTCGAGCAACGTTTCGTTGTGAGATGACCAAGTTGTTGGTAGCGGTAGACTGCTATGTCATCTTGTTTTCGTAACTTATGCCGTGAGAATTTCAGTGTTTGAGACAAGATGTGGGCAAATTCTGTTTATTAGACAATGTATGCTCACATGGAAGGACGAATATATAATGTCGCCTGTCAGTTACTTTACAGCCATAACAAGTTTTGTACGCTCATTTATTACACACCCATTGTTTTTCCGCATACACGGGTCAATCGGAAGAAGAGCTACATGTACTGTGATTCACAAATACAAAGAGCTGTGACTTCTTTTGTGGTGAGGTGGTTTTCCCAACTTCCAACACAAAGGCCACCGTAAAGTTGTAAAGTTTTTAGTGCCTATGTTCTGGTTCATTGCCGCAGTTATAGGGCATATTTATGAGGTAGTAGCACCCCGTCTAAACCATTGCTTTTTAACGGACAACGATGTGAGGTTATCAGAAGCTCTGGTTTCTTACAATAATCTACTGTACCTGTTATATAACGCTCGCCAGACGGAAATTCAGGCAGCACCATCATTTGGCCGCTTCTCTGTTGCGTCTGCGAATGGTGCGGGAGGGGGGGGGGGGGGGGGGGGGTGGAGAACAATAGCAGATAAAACTAGGTATGAGCTCTAATTTCCCTCTTGGACATTTCGGGAGACCCATGTGAGAGAAACTAATATGTTGTGCGATTCTTTTTGGGCTGTACACTTTCGGAATTTCATCAGTAAACCTGTCCCTGATACGCAACGCCTGTCTTGTACCGTCTGTCACCAGAGTTTGTTGAGCATCTCCGTAACGCTTCCACACTTGTAAACGATACCATGATAAACGTGCCGCTCTTCGTTGGATCTTGTCTGTATCTTCTACTGATCTAAGCTCTCAGAATGATGAGTAACACTCAAGATTTTTCCGCGGAATCTCAGGCTGACATCTGCTTTTCCTATAATTAATTTTAAGTGGCCATTCTACTTTAAGATGTCCCAAATACAGCTCTGGGTAAAGTACTGTGAAAACCACAAATGGCTTAGGGATAATGGGCATTCAATGCACATAAATCATGTACAGATAACTGTAGTTCGGCTCTCAACTTTCTGCAAAAAAAAAAAAAAAAGAACCACAAGAACAAACATTCTTTGACGCCCACATTGTGCCTAATATTTGCATTTGAGATTTTTTGGTCGAGCACAGAAACAGCTGTAAAATGCTGGGAATTAAAAATATCGATTGTGCTGTTCCGACGAAATTTGTATGCCCTTTATGCTTATATTGTATTTCAATTCTTTGTCTGCTGCTCTGTCAATGATGTAGATACGTTTTCCCACTGTCCAACAATTTTGGTTAATTTTCTATTCCTCAATCCCATATGGCAACTGCCATTTCAGCGTTCGGACGAATGTCGAACATAGGAACCGCAATACGACCTACCGTGGTCTAACAATTTTGTCTTCCATTAAGATGCCAATGTGATAACTGAGCGACTGAGTAGATGATTTAGATCCGCTTACTAACTTTACGTACGACTAAAACTTCTTAGGATTCTTCATTCAGATCCACTGAAAAAACTCTCCAATTCACTGAACGCTTCTGGCATTGCTCTCTTTACGCTGAGTCTGGCTTCATTCAGCTTCCGTCCATCAAATAGATTTTGACTTCGCTTAAATCTGTGATGAAGCTCTCTCTGCTCTCGTAGAAACTTTCTACCACGGCTACTGCACTACTGTGGGTGTTGACATTCCTCACAACTTTGTTTAGTACATATTGGTCTAAGGTTTGTCTCGTGGGGAGAAATTGGCAGAAAAAATGGATGATCTAGACTTCAGGAATTCTAATAGATAAACGTTCTTTTTCAAACAAGAGGTAAGACTTGTAACTTCGATATAGCATTCCTATAAGCCACAATTCGTTTGGTTGACGCTTTCCACCAAACTGAAGCGTTAGGGACTGTGATTTGGCAGTAAAAAATGTCACAAGACGAAATGCTAATAAGTATCCAAACGTTAAAATTTCCTGTCGGATCATTTGACGTGAAATCACTAAACCTCTACGTCAGCTGCTCGTGGTCTAGTGGTAGCGTCGCAGTGTCTCGGTTTCGATTCCTGGCCACGTCTGAGATTTTCTTCGTTCGGGGACTCGGTGTTTATGTTGCCCAGCCCCATATGGGGTCTCCCGGTCAATGATTCCACACAAGCATCCACTATACCCCTACAAAAAAAAGGTCAAAGCGTAGAAAATTCCCAGTTTTATGATTTCCGTCCACAATTTATACGGCACTTTGATAATTTGCACTGAGGTGACGAAAGTCATGAGACAGCAATACGCATATATACAGAAGGCGGTAGTATCGCGTACACCGTCTGTAAAAGGGCAGTGCAATGGCGAAGCTGTCATTTGTACTCAGGTGATTCATGTAAAATGGTTTCCGGCGTAATTATGGCAGCACGACGGAATTAACAGACTTGAATGGCGGTATGTTAGTTGGAGCTAGACGCAACGGACATTCGATTTCGGAAATCGTTATGGAATTCAACATTCCGCGATCCACTGCGTCAAGAATGTGCCGAGAATGCCAAATTTCAGCATTATTTGTCATCACGCACAAAGCAGTGGCCGACAGGCTACATTTAAGACCAAGAACGACGAAGCTTGCTGTCAAATGTCAGCGCTAACAGACAAGCAACACTGCATGAAATAACCGAAGAAATCAATGTGGGACGTACGACGAACGTATCCGTTAGAATAGTGAGCCTAAATCTGGCGTTAATGGGCTATGGCAGCAGACGCCTTCGCCAACAGGATGACATCGCCTGCAGCACCTCTCATCGGTTCGTAACCGTATTCGTTGGACCCTACACGACTGGAAAACAGTGATCTGGTCCCATGAGTCCCAATTTCAGTTGGTAGAGCTTATGGCAGGGTTCGAGTGTCGTGCAGACCCCACGAAGCCATGGACCTAAGTCGTCACTAGGCACTGTGCAAGTTAGTGGTGGCTCCATAATGGTATGGTCTGTGTTTACATCGAATGGACTGGGTTCTCTGGTCCAACTGAACCGATCATTGACTGGAAATGGTTGTTAACTACTGCGTATAGAATGTTGTGAAGCACTGGCTCATGAAAGAGAACGGACTATAGTCACCCTAAAAGAGCGGAAACCATGCGAGTAGCATCAAGAGTTTTTAATCCAACAATTTTTTGTCAAATCAACATCTAGATCACCAGAGACGGATCTAAAAATGTGTTTGTCCGTTTGCGGATTGTAACTCTGTTCTTTTTAAGTAGGAGTCTTATGTCTTAAAGAACCGCCGCTCTCGATTAACCGCACGGCCAGAGAGGATAGTCTAGAACACACAACACACTGAAATTTACGAATTTTGAGGTAGAAACTGCTGAACCAGAAGTTAAGAAAATTGTTCCCGCACCAAAATATTTCTTTGAACTCCAGTTATTTTTTAATGAACTGCCATATGCTACAGCAGCAAACAATTACTCGCAAACAACGAAAAGAAAGAAAAGTGACTGCTGTCACAGAAACAAGATAACAGACTTCTTAATTAAGTGATACTTCTCAGAATACTTTAGAGCTGACGCACAAAGTGATCACAAGTCTCCGAATATCCTCTTGTAGTTAAAGTAAAGGACTACTAATGGGTGTGTTTCACGTGACAAGTATGTAGTTCGAGCTTCTTTCGTCCTTTACTGTAGATAGATTCACCACCTTCTAAAGCCGTAATTTCGAAAAGACGAGTAAACATATTTTATGGAGAGCGGCAGCTCTTCCTTCACAGACCGTAGCAGTCAGTACAGCTACGGACGTGTCTACAAATGATTCGGCAAGGAAGTGGTGTTCACTTACATACATCATCATTCGAATACCAACACACACTGCTGTGCAAAACTTTCGCATGATGTGTCACTGCCAAGTAACACAAAAATGGTTCAAATGGCTATGAGACACACAGAAATGACACTTTCATTCAAAGGCAATAATTTAACTACATTAATTTAACTGAAGTCATCGCGGTTCATGATGGTCGCCTTGACATTACAAAAGGCAGAGCTCCTCTATCTGCGCTATTTGATGTGGTCGTGCACTGTCGTCCTTACATATGAAGTCAGGGCTGAATGTACCCTGAAAAGACGCACATCGCGAAGGTGTACAGTGTCACAATAATGTTGACCAGTGAGAGTACCGTGATTGAAGATTTGGAGGTCAGTACGCCTATGCAACATTATGCCTTCCCACACCATAACACTTGGACCATCAAAAAGTTCATGTTCGACAAATGTTCCTGGGTGCATTACATGCTCCCACCTCAGTAGGATAACATTGTAGGTTCACGCCCTGGGGCAAAGGGGGTAGGCATCCCGCATGTCCATCGATATTATAACGCCGTAACTGGTAAGTTGTAGGTCATCAGCGCCAGCTCTGGTTGTGATAACGATGTCATCTCGAGGTCACTGACAAGCACTTCCAATGTTGGGTTAGACATCTGAACTATATACAATGATCAACAGTATCAGTGAGCGTGCTGTCCGTGTGTAGAATGGGGAAGGCATGTGGTCTATCTGAGTTTGACCGACGGCAGACTGTGATGGTCTGGAGGCTTGGCACAAGCATTTCAGAAACTGTACGACATGTTGGGTGTTCGAGGAGTGCTGTGGTGTCTTCAATGCGTGGCAAAACCAAGATGAACCACGTCCAGACGTTGTGGGATTGGGCGGCTGGATGGCCACCCCTCACTACAAATGTCGCACTTCATAGGCTGGGCAGACTGGCAAAACAGGGGAGGCGGCGAACTGTGGTGGAACTAAAATCAAACTCTAATGCTGAGAGAGTACAAGTGTGTCTGAACACACAGTACACCAAACACTCCTAACGATTGGCCTCCGCAGCCAACGACCCATGCATGCGTCAATGTTAATAACACGACATCGGCAACTACCTGTCAGCACTGGATACTGGCCCAATGGCAAAGTGTTGCGTGTCTCATGAATCCTGATACTTTCTTCATAATGCCGATGGGAGATCATGAATCCATCATCTTATAGGGGAACAGTTCCTTAACACCTGTACTAGTGGATGGAAACAAGCTGGTGGCAGCTCCATTATGCCCTGGGGAACAATTCACTAGGGCATCCATGGATCCAGTGGTGCTCGTGCAAAGCACCTTGACAGCCAAGGAGTATCATACACGGGTTGCAGACCACGTACACTCTTTCATGACGATTATGTTTCCCAACGGTAAAGGCATTTTTCAACAAGATAATAAGCCATGACACAAGGCCAGGAGTGTGAGATGGAATGGTTTAAGGAAGACAGTGGCGAGTTCCGGTTGATGTGCTGGGCGTCCAACTCATCAGATCTGAATCTGATTGAACACATCTGGGATGTGATTGAATGTGGGTCAGAGCTTATCACCCCCTCCCCAGAATTTACAGGGAGCAGCAACTTACCAAGGTCTCATTGCTTCGATGCCACGACGCTTAGCCGCTGTTACTTGTGCCACGTGACTATATTGGCTTTTAGGAAGATGCTCATAATGTTCTGGCCGCTCAGTGTATAAAAACGATACCCCCCCCCCCCCCCCACTTCTCTCCCCCCTGAGAAACACAGGCAATTTATCAAGGTCATCCAGGGGAACCCCTGCCCTACCCACGAACCTTAGCCAATTATGTGAGTTACTTTCAAGGTCATAATGTAGCTCGATCCCGGTCACTGACTATGTGACCTAGGTCATGATGTAACTCGATACTGGTCACATGATATAAAATTGGTTGGAAACCTGTGGACCAGTGGGACACATTAAAATGGTGCGAATCCCCAGTCCCCTGGAACAATAAGATTAAGAGTCCCCCGACAGCCTTTTTAAGTAGTTCAATTTTGTAGGCCTCTCCATTCAAGATCTACAATAAATATTTTTTCTGATGCCATACCTACATTGGTTCATTTGCAAAGCGACTATTTTCTTCTAAAGACTTATATACATTACTATTATTAAAGAAAAGAAAAACTTAAAATACTAAGTTCCCCTTTTTTGTTTGTGGCACACTTGCTACTCTTCTATACATTATTTACATTTTTCTTTCCGATCATTTTCTGTGGCAGGTGAAGAAACCCATCCTCTCCACATGGAGACGGAGACACACACACACACACACACACACACACACACACACACACACACACACACAACTAAAAACAATATTTACATGCACATGCGCATCCACGCATACAATTCATCCAACTACTCTGCAAACACAACCAGTATATACAAATAAATTAACGAGCCACACTCAATCACTCAATGAATAGTGTGAACAAGGGAGGGTCCCTGTCTTATCCCCACAGATGACTTGTTTGTTGTCATAGCGCAACTGCCGCCTTTCAGCAGCAGTGCAGTATGTACTTCATAACCTCTTGATAGGAAGACTATTTGCCGCACCATATGCAGAGCTGCACTACCACCGTCGAGCAAACATTTCTTGCAATCCTCTATCAAGACAGCCTTTGAGGCTGCATGATGTACACCCTTAACACGCCTCTGTGAAACACCTGCATATATGTAACATGCAGAAGTCTTTGACCTGAGCCCCACAAACTCCACAATAACCTTCTTGTCTTGTGGTGTTATTCCGTAAGGATTATTGACTGCATATTCAGAAATGTCGGAAGTTTTGGGATTATACCTAATTACTTTTTATGG
Source organism: Schistocerca americana (assembly GCF_021461395.2). Lineage (NCBI taxonomy): Eukaryota > Metazoa > Arthropoda > Insecta > Orthoptera > Acrididae > Schistocerca > Schistocerca americana. Next base: position 737,303,120 of record NC_060121.1, on the reverse strand, counting down.
ATTGCAGCTCTTCACCCAGTAGTTTAAAATGTCTGTATACATATAAAGACCTATGGATCAGTGAGTGTGGTTTTGCAAAGTAATAGTGGAATTGGTACATGTGGAGTTTGGAGAGGTCCAGAATACATACACCAACATATACAGGATCTGTCAACTACACTGAAATCTTAGCCCTCTCCATCATGACTCATCCTTCATTGATGATGGTAGCCTGCTTGAAATTTGACCTGACAATGTAATTTATTGCACCATGACGTTCACCCCAACTGTAGTGTCGTTACACAGTTTTTAGTGAAACTTAAAAGATTTTGTAAGAAAGTAGCTGCAAAGTGTTGCATTAGGAGCCGCAGGCTGGTTAAGGGCAGCATGGCGAAATGTGGGTCAGATAACACATACACAAAAGGATTGCAAGGCGGGCCAGCCGTGCTTGCCAAAATCTGCACCTTAAAGCGGTAGTAGTCAAAACTGGCAGGATAATGTTACCATACCATGGAAAGACCCATGTTGTGAGCTACTTGACCAGGGCCTGGGTAATAGTGCAACAAATGCTCCTCAGAGCCATGTAAATAGGTGTGCTTTATGAGGCAGACTCATTTGGAGTCCAGCAGCAGCACCATGACACAATTCCGCAGCTCGTGGTCGTGCGGTAGCGTTCTCGCTTCCCACGCCCGGGTTCGATTCCCGGCGGGGTCAGGGATTTTCTCTGCCTCGTGATGACTGGGTGTTGTGTGATGTCCTTAGGTTAGTTAGGTTTAAGTAGTTCTAAGTTCTAGGGGACTGATGACCATAGATGTTAAGTCCCGTAGTGCTCAGAGCCATTTGAACCATGATACAAGATCCACAATAGATGATAAGACGACTGGCCGCTGCCAGCTGCAACCATGGTTTCAGGACGATGTCAGGCAAGTACGTCATTGTAGGACTTGGTGCCACAGTGCAGCTGATCTGCCATCGCCACCTGCTGTCACCAGACTCCTGCCAGGATGGGCAGCAGTTCACGTCCCGAGCATGGCAGTCTTCACCTGCCTCTGCGGTGAGCGTGAGTGGGGCATGAGTCATTGTGTGCGGAAGTTCTGCAGCGGACTTTGTTGCAGCAGAAGTAGGAGAGTGCCGTTGACGTTAAAGCTATGGCTTACTGTCAGGCCACCGGCCATTGCTCAGGCCAATCCCAGCAAGGCTGGGCACCTAAGTGCACGTCTCTCCCCCAGGGTTAAAGCCAGCTGCCTGTGAGCCGACATTGGCCAGCATTGGCGGACTGAAGTTCTTCTGACTCATAATAAAACATTTCTCTCAGCAATGAGTGTGCCACTGGGCCCAACCGCCCACCACTCTGCTACTCACCCTACGGAATGCTGTCTGCACTCTATGCAAAGGTAAACTAAACGAATTTCACAATATCCCTAACATTTTCCACTGTTTTCCCAAAAATTGAATTGTTCATTAATTTATAAAAATCTTTTTCAAAATCACGTCACGTATGCCTTCTGAGGTTTAAATCAATGTACTCCTTCAACCAGTGTGACTGGTCGAAAAAGGTGTTGGGGGTGATTCTAATGATTCTAACATGTTTCATCCCCAACCTGAGACACTGATGGAGATTTCTGCAATGCAGAAGGTATTTCTGATTATTCCCCAACGTTGTCATCGTATTGGGGCTGGAACCTCTGTGTGTGCCTATGCACTCCGGACGTGGTGGCAAGTCACTGTGTGCATCACGCAAATGTGTGTGATATTCCAGGTCTGCCTCCAGGACATGTCATTCGCCAGAACCCTCAACCACAGTTAGGATCCATCCCTTCAATTCTGTGATTTTCCCCTTACGGAATATTGTGAAGTCCATATAGTTTACCACTGGGGATGGGCATTACGGCTCATGAGATTACATCTCCAGGTCAAATTTCCAGTGGACCACCATCTTCAATCAAGGACTAGTCGTCGTAGAGATGGCTAACGTTTCAGTGCAGTTCACGAATACACACGCACAGTAGGCACACAAATTACAATCAGGCATGCTCTCTCTCTCTCTCTCTCTCTCTCTCTCTCTCTCTCTCTCTCACACACACACACACACACACACACACACACACACACACACACACACTTTCTCTCTGCTGTTTTTGTGGCAGGTAATTCTTACAGAATAGCACTACAAAACAAGGTTATAAAAAAACGACAGCCACACGTGTGTGTGTGTGTGTGGTTTCCCTTTATCTGCCGCTGCTGGTCCTCGTTTCCCATATGTACTGTATTCAGAAAATGATCAGAAAGAAAAATATTGTATGGAAGCCCGACAAGTGTGAGACAAACAACAAAACGGGAAATGTAACATTTAAGTTGTTGTTCTCGCTACTAGTTTTAATGGATGTAAATGTACCTGATAGTAATTGTAATGTCCACAAGTATTCAGAAAAAAGTACTAGCTTTGAAAATAAAACAATGTTTGAAAGGCATCAGAAAAAATATTTATTGTAAAATCCATTTGCAAATAAAATCATAAAAGAAAAAAATTGTTAGTAACAACAAAAAATTATTGTAAAAAATGTACTCCAAAAGAAATCGTTAATAATAATAAACCAAGTTAATTTGTTGTATCACTGTTTTTGTTTCCAAATCCTGCCACTACTGAATTATTGTTAATAATAATTTGTTTTAAACAAACCTGAACCTCGAATGAAGAGGCCTATAAAACTGAACTAGTTTAAAGGATACGGGGATGGGGGAGCTCAAATCTTATTGGTCCATGAGAGAGGGGTTTCCTACCATTTTACTGTGCTCCCATTGGTCCAGGAGTTTGCCCCCAACTTTACATCAAGTGAGCGGTATCTAGTTACGTCATGACCCAGCACACTTGCCTAAGATGCGTTGGTAGGGCGACGTGGCTGGGATAAAGCTATGTCATGACCTTCAAGATAACTCTTACAATTGCCTAAGGTGCTGGGTAGGGCAGGGGTTTTCCTGGATGACCTTGATCAATTGCTGATGTTTGTGTAGGGAAAGAGTAGAGGGAGGGGTGACCTTGATTATACAGGGCTATTCGGAAACACCTAGACACTTTCAAGTCGAATATTTGTATTGAGACAAAGTATTCAAAGTATTAGATGTATGGAAGCAGCAACCCAAGAAGTTTGTTTGGTTACAGTGACATCTAGCAACACAGCTGCCAGACAAACGGACAAGGCATTTTGTGTACTTCATGCCGCAATTGCAAGAGGGCATTGATAATCTCATTTTTGAAGAGGATGGTGTTCCACTGCACTTCCACAACGATAATATCTTGGATACTGAGCTACAACGACAATGGATAGGTTGTGAATCACTTGGCAATCTCCAGTTGATGGCATGGCCCCACGTTCTCCTAACAGACTTTGTGCAATTTTACCTGTGGGGTTACATCAAACGCTGTTTTCGCACCTCCAATTACCGATAACACTGCTGACTAACAAGGATGTATCACGAAAGCTATGTCTCACAATAATGTGCACTTTGGGGCAAGTGTGGGCTGAACTGTACTGTAGACTGGATGTGTGCCATAAGACTAACGGTTCACACATTGAATATTTGCGAGAATGACACAAAAAGCTTCTTGAGCTGCTGTTTCCATACATACAATCATATAGTACCTTACCTCTATTTAAACTTTTTTAACAATCACTTGAAAATATCTGGATCATTTTGAATAACCTTGTTATAGTTCAAGTGCATAACCTACCAGCGGAAGTCCTTGTCAGTGACCAAGAGAAAAGATCGTTATCGCGGCCAGAACCGGCAATGATAATCAACTACACATCATTACAGCGTTATCGTGTCACCGGGATGTGCAGGTTGCTATCTCCGTTGCCCAGGGTCTTGAACCCGCGTTGCTATCCTACTAACCTCTCGCCAACTGAGGGATGGATTTGTCCGTTATGCCAACCAACAAGGCAGTATGGTAGATTGCGATAATCACAACAGCACTGGAATGTGACCATCGTTGTAGGGTAGACTGGAGTGTAACTCATTCGAAAACACTACACTTTGCTACTCAGCCTGCAAACAGTTCACGTGAACTCCGGATCAAGTGCCCATTACAGTTTGAGATGTTTGTGATCTCTGATCAGTGAAGGAACACGCATTGCGTTAAATAATCTGTCCAACCTCCGCAGGCCACCGACCTTCGATGAAAATAGATCCGCATCAGTAGCAGAGCTCCATCATAGAGCGGCGACGCACAGTTCGTCACGGCCATCCGGACATGTCGGTGAAGCCATGCTGCAGTCTCGTCAGGTGTTCTAGTTGCCACTAGTCTTCGCCTACAACCCTCGCCTATGCACCGTATGCCTTTATTACTGTCGGCCGCTGTGGGCGATCGGTTCTAGGCGCTTCAATTCGGAACCGCGCTGTTGCTACGGTGGCAGGTTCGAATCCTGCCACGGGCATGGCTGTGTGTGATGTCCTTAGGTAAGTTAGGTTTAAGTAGTTCTAAGTCTACGGGACTGATGACCTCAGATGTTAAGTCCCATAGTGCTCAGAACCATTTGAACCTTGATTACTGCGGCACAGTTGAGATTCCGCCCCGCTCAGAGAGCATCGCCAAAACCTGCTGGTAGTTTTCTCGCCGCGGGCGACAGAACGCTGGAATCATCCAAGGATGTCGCAGCTAGCGGCGTCAGTGTCTACGGCGACACAGCGATCGTGCGCAGAATTTCAATCGTGTGTGTGGTCTGGCCGGATCCAACCGAACGAGCGGGTCACATATAGGCAACGTTCCTTGGCTAGCGACTTGGTGGGAGTATGGGCGAGCAACGGGACAGCGCGGTGACCGTCCAGTTCTGAGCGCAATGCAGGGACAGCACAGAGCAGTGCCGACAGAAGGGTGCCGGTCGCTTTCGTTCTTGTCTGCAGGAGTCTTGTTGAAGTGCAGGGGCGGTACATGACTGCCCAAAATTCAGCCTGTGTGCATACCTTATTGTTTGCTTACAGTATTTCTTGTGTATAGGCCTTTTAAGTACATTTTAGTTTAGTTTTATTTTATTATTGTTTCTTACCACCAGTCACATTTCTTGTGTGTAAGCCTTTGAGCACATTTGATTTCTTAGTAACAGTTACTTTTCTTGTTTATAAATCAGTTTCACTTAATATTCTATCTCGTTGTATGTTTATAAATATCTACAGGGATGTCAGAAATTCCCCTTAAAAACTTCTAGGACGTGTAGAGGGCGTGAATAGATAATTTTTTGAGGACGTTAATACAAATGTCTTTTTTTAAATAGAGACACATGTTCGGAAGCGTACCGTTTCCGTTCCACGATGGTTTCAATTCGGAAGTTTAACTCATCCACTTCAGGTTAATGAACTGAATTAGACGTGAAACAGTACAGTTACCTGGCAACAAACGAAACATCCATTCATCACTTGGCTTATGTCTTTGTCTTAACACTTCAATATTACGTATTTACATTATTCAAAAACAAATAAGAACTCAGCTTACTGTACGTACAAAACAGTGCTTATGCATCACAACAGCAGCTCGATATGGCGACCACCAACGTTGTTACAGACATAGTAGCTACGGAGCATGTTCTGGTACACACTGTCCATCCCACCTGGTGTCTCGTCAATTTCTACTGCAACGGCCAGAACTCGTGCCAACATATCTTCCTCTGTCTCTACAGGAGGTCGACGTTAAGGGACATCAGGTGACCATCTGACGTAGTACACGTCTCTCTGTCTACCCTATTGCGTACGAAGCACAAGCAAGTTTTGAGACTTTTCTCTTTCCCGCAGCAGACGTGGACGCGTTACATATCTGAATGAAGACCGTCGTAGAACGCAAACGGGCCGTTTCCGGACATGGGTTCCTGTTCAAGTTAGGTTAGTGTTGCTTAACGTCCCGTCGACAACGAGGTCATTAGAGACGGAGCGCAAGCTCGGGTTAGGGAAGGATGGGGAAGGAAATCGGCCGTGCCCTTTCAAAGGAACCATCCCGGCATTTGCCTGAAACGATTTAGGGAAATCACGGAAAACCTAAATCAGGACGGCTGGAGACGGGATTCAACCGTCGTCCTCCCGAATGCGAGTCCTATTCAAAATATTATGTACTCGCTTCCCTCTACGAGTCCAAGAAGTTTGTAACGGGAATTTCCGAACAACCTGTATAATTACATATTTGCGCCCCCACGACTCTCACCACCTTCCACACCATAGTCTATGCTGCTGTTCCTAATCATTCCACCGCATCAATTAGTTCCACACACACACACACACACACACACACACCGCATTATATTGTCGTAATATCATTCGCAGAAAGCCGAAATGTCACGGTATAACCAACTCGATTCCTCAAAACCGAGTATTCTGTTCCTTTCAATCTCACACACTCCTAGTAAGTTTTCAACACTGACGTGGCATACTGGTTTAGTCTGAACTACCACTAACACGAGTGTACGTAAATTACTGCTTTGCTGATCTTACGTATAAAGAATTTCTCTACAGTTTTAGTCGCTTATTATTGGTACAGTCTTCAACACATCGCCTGAGTTGCGATTGAATTTTTTAACAGCCTAGAGGCACAAGCAAAACTGAGAGAAACATCACCTCGGTTCTGCAAGACTTACGAAAAGTATCTAATAGTTCGACAGATACAAGTTGGAGAAAAGTTGAAAACCTACACATTCAAATTCGTGTACATCTAAACGGTGGGAGACAAAGGCATGTTACTTCCACTAGTAAAGCAATGTGAATTGAGAAATACTTTTGGGAAGGTGGGTTGCTTCTCAAAAATCAAACGTAAAAACAAACAAAGCGTATATTTTCCCTGTCTCATTTACGAACAGTATAGAATACGATCTATAAGCAATATTCATAATAACAGATATGCTGAAGACTCGGCAATCTTCCTGAAACACAAGAGACATGACGGTAGCGTAACTGTTGTACTTCTGTGATTAAAAGTAAAACGCAGCTCCACGGTTATTTCAAGCTTTCACGAATGCTCGTATTCGTGAAGTGAAGCTGAAGATATCTCCGACGCAGATGGCGCACTGACCCGCCTGGCAAGGTCCTGGGCAGTGAGGCAGCTGCGGGTCAAAATGTCAATCGGCGCAATGGCTAAGCGATTTCTGGAAGTGACTGAGGACTCGGCTCCACTCACTGCGTACCAGAAATGTGCTTCATTTGTTATACTTTCTCGAGCCTATCTTTTGTATCCTACAAGAATAAGACGACAGTCTAGAGATTGTGCACCATATGTGAATTGCTAAAGAATATTTAGCCTCTGAGGAAAATAGTCTCTGGATAACTAATTAAAGTTGGATATTTTCATGACAATAAACATTAAGCAAACTGATCTGTTCGCATAGCTAAAGGAATCACTGCACAAACCTGCGACACTGGTAGGTAAACCAGACCACAATACGAGCTTCGCGCGCCGGGTTAATGATCTTTGATCTCGTGCAGTGGGCACCCCGATTGTGGTTTTCAGTCTGATTATCATATTATTCCAGTAAAATGTCATCTTCGCCTCAGAGGCAACACACAAAATTTAAAATAGAAATACAGCTAAATCAAAAACATTATTTTTCAAACGCAGATGGCGTAAATAATTATTCCTCGTTTAGGTTTACTGGCTTTTATGGAAATACGAGAGTCGTGTGACCTTAGAACCAAAATAAATGCTAATTGTTTTTGCTATAAAAGAAATGAACTTACAATTACTTTATACTAATTGTGGCATCCGATGCCTATCTCCTGCCAGGTAGGTAATTCGAAATATAGATGATGACAATTTATTTAAAAATAGGTAAGAGAAAATAAAGCAATAAGTTAAGACTCTTAAGCGATTACTCCTTTCACTCGCATTTTCATGACCTACATCGTAAAACAAAAGTACTAAAGCAAACCACAAATGATGTTGCAAGTATGAACAAGGCAGTCGGATCTGTAAATTAATGAAATAAAGTATCTGAAACGGAATGCGTGTGTTGGAAGTTTTGATTACGGCAATGAGACATGGACTTTTATTGCGAACAAGATATGAAAACGGGATTCCTCTGCGAGCAACGGAGAGATTCGTGTTGAAAACTACTAGGAGAGAATCGAAACCAAAGAAATGGATCAGAGGACAGACTGAAAAGTGGAAAAAAGGAGATAGTCGGAACATGTACCTAGCCGAATGGATGGCAGATGAACAATTGAAGTACTCTGTCGGATTCTAAGA